>NC_092815.1:90379697-90703031 GCF_023375885.2 Dermacentor andersoni
AACGCGTCAAACCAATACGAATGCCTATAAACCACGACCGACTAGTAATAAAGCCGGTCGTGCTTTAAACAGAGAAAGAGAAACCCGCGAGCGGTGTCTGCTCTTCCATGAACTACCGATACTCCCCGCAAGCGCCGCGGTTCTGAGGGTGCCGCCGCAAATCGGAACAGCGGCGCTTCCATCAACTATCGACATCCCCCATGAGTGTTGCATGCACTGCAAGACTCTCAAAAATGTTGAAAAACCCTTCCGAAAAGCGAACAAACACGCGGGATAGCAAAAAGATACGGGTAGGGCCATAGAGCAAACATAAAATTGTAACTACGTTGTAGCTCCCGTTGGTATCGCTTTTTTTTTGGCGGGGCCATGTTTCGGTTTCGATTGTAAGTCGACCCCCCAACTTCAGACTTTCAAATTTAAAAAAAGGGGTCGACTTACAATCGTGTAAATACGGTAGTCGTGGGCTCGAGGAGTCGACACTCGACGCGCTTATTCGCGCAGTCTGAGTAGCTGACGCGCGAAATTCCTAGCAGCGGGCTCAAGGTGTCGACACTCGATGCACTTATTCGCGCAGTCAGAGGCGCTGATGCACAAAATGCTTAGGGGAGGGTCCGAGAGGTCCGCGCGCGATGTGCATGATCGCCGAGTCGGAGGCTCCCTATGTGCGAAATGTTTAGCCGTGTGCCCGAGGATTGCGTGTGCGATGTGCTTCGTCACGAATTCCTAAACACCGAGTGCTGAAAGGTTTAGCCGCATGTCCGAGGATTCCGCGCGTGAATCTTGGTCTAGAAGTCTGCGTCGCCGATGCTCGGAATGCTTAGCCGCAATTCTGAAACGTCCACAAGCGTAGGGATCGGCCACGCGACTGCGATGTCCGCGTAGCGCCCGTTTTGAGACGTCGAGATTACAGCGAGTGGAGATGTCCAGACTCACGAGGTGCAAAGAGCCGAGCAGACGCGAGCGCCGAACCAATGGCGAACCGCGCTGGAGTCACGTGGCGGGCGCAGCCAATCGCAGACTCTGGCACGACCTTCAATTATTTGCTTTTTATGCGCTTGTTTCTGTATGGAGGAGATCGCTGAAGCGGCAGATTTGAAGACTGAGAGACGCGCTTTCCAACGAGACCAAGATGGCGGCACTCGGTCGCGCCTTTCCGGAAATATTGTGGCTTGAAAAACGCTGTTCTTTCTTCATTTCCGCAAGATTTTTCGCCACCTTGGCTGATAAAGCGAATTTTTTAGAGCACTTCTAAGTGGTTTACAGTGATGATATTTGGGTATCAGATAGAAAAAGGGTTATAGAAACTGAAAATGTGATTTTCAAAAAAATGTTTTTTTTTTGGCAATTTTTCGCAATGCGAAAGCCGCGTCCTCCCTTAAAGGGACCCGGAAACGATTTTGACGATTTTGTACAAACGTACTGAGTCATTAGAGTAGGTCCTTCTGATCATTCATTGACCCATCTATGTGCTCTGTGTAAGCGTGTAATTTATTATAAGACTTTAAAAATGTACATCGCTGTCGATTGCAGCGCACCGCTCGGCTGAATTTTCGGCCACCCCTAACCGTTTGACTTAAATTGCCGTAATGATGCTAGTAGGGCAAGCTGTCAGACTAGCTGGCCAGGGCGCATCACCGGTAATTTTTCCGACTTCATCACCCTGCCATTTTACGGGATGAGTAGAGCCGCAAACGTGAATGGTCTGCACGGTGCAGTCACCTGGTGGCAAAAGCCCAACCACAGTAGCTGTAACGAAGTCTATTCCACTTTGCTGCTGGTGTAAACTTTTCTCGGGAGCATAATTGCGAGCATGTTTTTGTATATGTTTAAAAAATGTTTTACACTTGGTTAGGGCAATATTTGCGCTTTGTTTGGATGGCTAAGTGAAGGGAAGCTACCCTGGAGACCGAACTTCTTTATTTTTTAAGGTATCCGGTTGAAACTTTCAGGGTACATTCACACCACCAAACTATGAGGAAATGCAAATCTTCATGAAGATGTGTTTATTAGTTCCAGAGTTATTGAGGTCTAACTAGGTGGTTCATGTGTATGCCTGAGGAAGAGCCTGGAGAAATCCCAGGACATCTTAGGAAGCTGAAATTCACTGTGATGATCCCTTGATAGATATTCCAGGGGTCTACAAAGCCCCTTTTTTTTTATTTCCCCTCCAGAAAATTCTAACACAACTTTGAATTTGATGTAGCTAGTAATGACCGCATTTATCAAAAATTAGTTGCTTATTATAAGTTAATTGCACCAGCTAAAAAAAAAAAAAAGCTTGTTATACCCTGGCAAAGTCATTCAGGAACAGAAAAAAAGAAATAAAGCGGCACACAAATCTGAAGAGTGGTTCTTGAGATGTTGCCTTCCCGAGCACCACTAGTAGCGAAAAAATCCATTCTGAGAAAATGCGCCTTAAAGTTGAACACATATATTTTTATTAGAAACCTCCTGTGGAGCTTGTAATTGGCACTTGCGGCTCCAGGCACACTCAATGTGTCGGATTCTCGACTGGCTACAGCCGACAGCGCAGTTCCGCCGCTGCAAGCGTCTACACAGTCGGCACTCGCTGCGGAAGATCAAAAGTTCGCTGCTCGTACAACTTTCGTATCGCGCTGCCGCGCATTGAACATCTGCACTGTCTTGGGCTTCGTTACCGGCATCACGTGCAACAAAGAACTAGCGGAAAAAAAAAAAAGCTGAGGAAATAATCTAAAAGATAGCACAAGGCGTTGAACAGCTCGCAAGCAGACTTCTGTTGAGGCGGACGGAGCAAGGGGCAACAACGACACGAGCGCGCGGGCGTGGCATCGAAGGGAGCAGCCGCGTCCCTTCGAGAGACGCGGCTGCCATTGGCCGCCGCCCGCGCAGCGGCCAATGGCAGGCGTACATTAGCCTGCAGGTTTTGAATGCGCTGCTCTGGCCAACCAGCGCTCCGCATCACGTCGAGGGAAAACGCCAATAGCGTCTCAGCCGTGCCGACGATGCCATTTTGCAAGGCGGCAAAACAGAGACAAAGTATTCACAGTCAAAAAAACACCAACATGGCACGGGCAGGCCGCATGTGCCGGGAATGGCGCGTGCGCGAAGTTTGACTTCATTTCGGCATTTGCACATGTTTTGTGGGCCGCAATGGCCACAAAAGTAGTTTTTTTCTTTTGAGTTGCGGTTGAATTAGGTGCTGATAATTACAGAACAGGTAGTTTATGAGACATACAACCCAAAAATATTGCTTTTCAAAAATCTACTTTTTCGAGGTTTTCTGGTTTTCAGGGGCCGCGTCCCCCTTTAACCCTTTGAAGGTTTTCGCCGTACATGTACGGCGGCGGTTTTCTGTCCCGCAAGGTCTTTGCCGTACGGGTACGGTTCCGACCCTCCGTTTGAAATTTCGCGCCATAATGACGATGAGCGCTCATCGGGAGGTGCTGCCACCTCTTAGCACTTACAAGATGCGTTTGAAATTGGTGCTACCTTCTTGGGGAGATAAACAGAGCTGATTGCTAGCTTCAGCGCGTCGTTCAGACTGCGGCAACGCCCCTTTGGCGGTTTCGGTTTCGCCGCGTGATCGCAACGGAGGCGCGCGAAACGTCATGTTTTTCTTTGTCGGCACTCTCTTGCAGGGCGGTGGAAGTTGATTTCTATCTTGATTGGCGCTGCTCTTAGCTTGCTTATAGCGGCGTTCGCGAGGTATTCCCGCTCTCAGTGGCAACGCGCCTTCGCGGTTTCGGTTCCGCCGCGTGATCGCAACGGAGGCGCGCGAAACGTTGTTTTTCTCTTTGTCGGTACGCTCTCGCAGGGGCGGCGGAAGTTGATTTCTATCTTGATTGGCACTTCTCTTAGCTTGGTTATCACCACTTGCTTATCAGCGCCGTTCGCGAGGCATTCTCGCTCTCCGCGGCAACGCGCTTACGCAAGAGGGTGCCTCAGACCTCTGCCCAAGGCAGCCGCACGCAGAGATGGCATGTGTGCGCCAACACAACTCCTCGCTTCAAGAGAACAGACACGCATTTTAGGTGTGCAGACTGCGATAAGGCGCTGTGCGTAGACCCGTGTTACAACGAGTACCACGCTCGGAAATACTATTGAACATTTTGCAATTCTGAGTGATGCCTACACCAAAATACTGTTCCTAATTATTTTTGACTATTTATTCCCGACTTAATACATTTTGGACATTCAAGATCCGCAAAAAAATAATTTGACCACCTGGGACAGTTTTTTTCAAAATAATTCGACCCTCAAAGGGTTAAGCTCTGCACCACCAGGTCGCTGGACCATGCAGACCGATTAGGCCACTCACGTACGTCTACACTAAAGCTCCTTCATCAGCTTGAGTTTATGCCTCAACCCATCCATTGAAACGCCCATCTCACCTGTGGTTACCGGAATACCGAACACGCTTGGCGCTGCGACAGAATGCTCGCAATGCTTCGCTGCTTCGATAGCTCTCGCTTGGGGTTGGCTGCCAAGCTATGCTGCTGGACAACCGGAAATAGACATGACGTGCCATTATTACGCAGAGCCAGTGAAGGAGGAGCTTAGCCCTGACCATTTGGCGAATGAGTTGAGAAGAAAATGTATGGCTATAAAGGAGGGTAACTTGTAATCCTCCGTAGCTCTCTTAATACAAGATGCTTCACAAAAATCCTGGTGCGAATGTTTAACTGTAGCTGTATCCTATGCATCTACAAAAATCTTTCCGAACTGTTCCAGGGGCCCTTTAAGTGCGCTTGCTTTTAACACGTGTGAGAGTCAAACATTGTAGTCTCTCTGAAAAAACTACAGCATGGCCTTTTGATCGTGGGACTGCACAGTGGCCAAGTTGGGGGTGCATTCATTACGCGAGGAAAAAAATTTGACTTTTTGTGTCTAATCTAGGGGCGCGGTCATAACATGAGTGCATTCATTATGGGAGTAAATACGGTAAGCAAGATGAGCACGACAGCAGCAGCGAGCGCATTGACCTTTGTGCTGTCTTTCACTTCAGTGCGAACTAAGCATCGAAAGCAGAGCGCATACGAAGCTACCAGCACTGGGCACACTTTGTCCACATCGCAGATCGCTTTCTAGATACGGCACCCACGCGGGCATGCACTCCGTCCGCATCACCGATCGCTTTCAAAATTCGGCGCTAACGCGGGCGTGCACTTTGTCCACATCGCAGATCACTACCAAGTTGCTGCAGCCGCACTGTAAAGGCTCATTCACACCAGCGATAGACAATAGTCACGCGACCAGGTTGGTTGCAAATGGTCGCAAATGGCTGCTTTTCTCGAAAAGTGACTGTTTTGGGCTAATTGCTTGCTGCACAATCTTTCAGTCGCGTGACCGTGGTCGAAAAACTGCTAAACCAGTCAGCGGCGTGCTGAAAGTTACATTAGCATGTGTATTAATTCGCATCATCCTGCGTCACAACAAATACAAAGTCCAAGCCGCCATGACAGACTACAGGAATGTAATTGGTGTCTTGCCCTGTGATTCCAGGGGCGCAGCAGTTCCAGCAACGTGTCGAATGTATGCGATGGCATTCGCAGGAAACTAAAGAGCAGCAAAAGAAAGCACGAAAATTATACACCGATTCCCACGCAACACAAACTAGAAATTGCAGCTTACTCTCCATATTACTCCTTGACAAGCGCACAAAGTTTGAACAGAAGGCGGCTTGTGTGACTGATCACTTATCGCGAACGGCGACACACACCGGCAACACTTTTTCTTTGAAGGCTTCTGTGCTGCCGCAGCTGACACCACGCACACCACAGCACATCAGCACAGTGACGAAGTCTTGCTCTTTGCTCGAATCAAAATCCATGGCTTTTGCCTGAACGCGAAACCAGCAAACTGCGCGGGAACTGCGTAGATCCCTAGGGTTTTCGCTAAGAACGATATTCTCCGGGATTGTGACTAGCAGGTCGCGCTTGCCCGCACTAGCCGGTGTGAGCATCGGTTGCTATCAGCCGCTTTTTAGTCGCCAGTCACAAATGGTCGCGTGACCTCCTCAAGTCACTGGTGTAATTGAGCCTTTAACCCTTTGAAGCTTTTGCCGTATATGTACGGCGGCAGTTTTCTGTCCTGCAAGGTCTTTGCCATACGGGTACGGTTTTGACCCTCTGTTTGAAATTTCGCACCATAATGACGATTTGTGCTCACTGGGAGGTACTGCCACCTCTTAGGACTTAGAAGAAGCGTTTGAAATTTGTGCCACCTTTTTGCGGAGATAAACAAAACGGATTCCTAGCTTCAGCGCATCGTGCAGACTGCGGCAACACACCTTTTGCGGTTTCAGTTCCGCCGCGTGATCGCAACGGAGGCGCACGAAACGTGATCTTTCTCTTTGTCGTTACTCTCTTGAAGGGATTGCGATCATTGATTTCTATCTTGATTGGCGCTGCTCTAATACCTGGGTCACACAGGCACATTTGGAAGGCCTTCCAGTTGACGGCCTTCGAAACCCCACAACTCTATCGACTCAAAGGAGTTGTCGTGCTGCTACACGGCACTTTTCAAACGCCATTGAGTGGTTCAGGCGTTTATCGCAAAATTGTGTGGCGCTGCGGATCTTTATTTTCGTTTTCATGTCACGAAAACTGAAACAACATTAAAACCACTTAAAAGCGCTATGGCGGCGGTATGACGGCAGCCGGCAGCACATGGAGGGAGAGTGTGCCAAAGAACATGAAGGAAGGAATGAACACAAGCACGTTCGCTGTCGTCAAGAGTATGTGCAGTTCGCATATATCAAGTGGCAAAAATACTTTATTCAATAATAACTCATATATAGTATTTTTAGAGCATTTTGGTTTGATTTGTTCGATCTAACCGTGAGTACGAGCACACTGTGAACGAGAGGGCATGTTCGCGCTGTTTCCGCTTTCGTTGCTCAAAGGCTATCGAGATTTCGATAGAGTTGTAGGGTGCTCCGTTGACTCGTTAGACTATCGACTCGGCGGCCTTCCAAACTGCCCGCGTAACAGCTCAAACTTGACCTTTGAGTCAATTGACTATCGGTTGGAAGGCCTTCCAAAGGCCCGTGTGACACGGGTATTAGCTTGTTTATCACTCAATGCCGTTCACGAGGTATTCTGAATCTCGCTCTCTGCGGAAACGTGCTAACGCGAGAGGGTGCCTCAGACCTCTGCCCAAGGCAGCCGCACGCAGAGAAGATGTCACGTGTGTGCCAACACAACTCGTCGCTCTAAGAGAACAGACGCGTTTTAGGTGTGCAGACTGCGATCCCTCGAATTAAAAACAAAAGTGCAAAGAGATACGAATATTTGGCCCAAGGAAAAAAAAAGAAACATCGCAGTTTTGCCAGAAAAGCAGAGCATTGATGGCGATAGCAAAGAGATTACACGAAGCCAGATTCGTCGTTTTATTGGTATTATGTGCACTCAGGCAAAGATAACTCAATAACCAAAAATGCTTGGTGTCACAACGTGAGCAAGTGCTTTGCACCATGCCTCGCCTCAGAAACTTCAGATCACGCAACCACGAACACTGGATACATAAGAACAAAATGCATGCATGACGGTGCCAACCATCTCTGCTAGGCCTTTGCACTTGCTGAAGATAACCTCCAAGACACTGTGCTGCATGGCCCGTATATAGACAGCCATGTATGGCTACAGCATGGCTAGAGGAGAGGAGATGCTCTACCTGGGGGAAAGGGCAGATAGGCATATGTCCCCGGTTCCTCTCCTTCCTATAGAGTAGGCTTGATCACATTACCATGCTCGCCTCTTGCCCGCCTCCCTTGTGCTGAAAGAATTGTCAGCTTTAGTGTTTTCCGAGTAGTACCGTGAGCTGCCGTGGCCTCTGCAAGTTGTTACGTGAGAAATGGCGCAGGACTGTTTCCTGCATTCTGTGTCCCGGCACGTGTGCTCTGGCAGCGTTTTTGTCGCTTAAACTTTTCATGCGGAAGGATGCTTGCAAGCGATTTTTCCCTTCGCCGTCATAGGTTTTGCTAGAATTTACCAGCCATGCAGGCTCATAGTACATGCTTGAGATGGCCAGAAACTTCGTTAAATTAAAACCGTGTCACGAAATTACTTAGTCTCCAAATCACAATCTCCCGCATGCAAGGGAGAAAAACGGGGAGGAAGCATGCTGTCTTCCGTAGCGTGCGAGGAACTGGGGGTTGTACTTCGGCAGCAACGCAGGATCGCGCAGGCTTTATCCTGCGAGCGATGTGCTTTGGCGGCAGAGTCTAGGTGGGATGACAGCTCGTAGGTTTGCATGTGCGGTGTTCTCAACGCTCAGTTTGCATTGAAGTGATAGACAGCACAAAGGTCACTTTGCTCGCTGCTGCCGCCGTTGTGCTTCCTCATGCCAGCGTTTTGACAGTGAGTGTCTGTGGTCGTGGTGTGTGATGTGTGCATGTTTGCCTGTGTGTGCTGACACCATGCTTATCACTTAGTTAGTGTTTACAAGTTTATACGGCCGATAAAACTGGTATCCTTACTTCATATGGCCGTCTACTAATTTGCTATTACATTCGATGCTTCACCTTTCGGGTGAAACTGCACTTTTTTTATTTGTAAAAATGATGATATTGCATATTATAGTGGCTAAAGACTGACTATGGCGAATTTCGAGCAATCTTACTGTGTTACAAGCCTAAACAAGAAAATGCTTTGAAATGCATTACATCATCCTGACTGAACATACTGGCATTGGGCTTCTGGTGCAAAATTTAAAAAGTGGAAGTTTCTGCAGTAGAATCTCAATGTTACAATAATGTCTGATACGAATTTCGCCATAATATGAATTCTGCAAGAACCTGCGACTTTATAATTTCTAATACAGTCGACTCTCATTACAATGGACCCTGGTCACCCGACAAAAAATATCTGGTTTATCCGAAGTCCATAATATCCAAACGCTTCACATCGGAAGCATTGGCTGCATGTCTAACGACACTATTGCAAAATAAAAGAGAGAGAGAGAGAGTTGCACCTTCGCTTGAAAGGCGAAGCATCAGTTGCGGTATCAAATTACTAGACAGCTATGCAAAGTGAGTTTAGTAGTTTTATAAGCCGTGTAAAGCTGTAAACATTCGTTTACTAACTAAATTAACAAGCACGGTATCACATGCGCACAGGTAAACATGGACACATCTCGCTCAATGACTGCGGAAAGTCACTGTCACACCATTGGAGTGAGGAAGCGTGGCAGCAGCAGAAAGCTAATTTACATTCATGCTGTTTCTCGCTTAAGCGCGAAGTAAATGTCAAAAGCACAGCGCATACGAAGGTGCTGGCGCTGGGTGCACCTTATCCACATCGCTTTCAATATACGGTGGCTGTGCGGCCGTGCTGCTAGCAGCAGCCGCCGAAGTAGTAGACCCCCGCCGCCTCGCGCAAAAAAGGAGACGGTACGCTTCTGCGCCGCCTTCTTCCCTCATGTGCGTGATATTGCGCTGCGATCGTCGCCTGACCCCCGAAAGTCAGTTGTCAGATACCCAATTTTGAAAAAGCTTGTTGCTAATTTCGTCCACTGTAGCCGATAGTCCGCTGTAATGAGCGTATGCTGTATTGCAAACCACTTTTCATACCGTTTCGGTTGATACGTACAATCAAGCCACTACGTGATCCCTAGTGGAGCTGGCGAGGAGGCTTCGGCGGGCCGGTGAGCCGGTAGCAGCAGACACTGACCGTTGTCAGGCCAGCACAGTGGCTGTGCTTACCCCCCCCCCAAGAAGAAAGATTCTGCTTTGTGCAGTATCATGCAACTTGTTGGTCGTTTTCAAACACCTGGCAACTTTATCGGGAGCCCGCAATCACACACAACCCAGTCTTGCTGTGTTCTGCTAGATGTGCTAGTTTTCATTTTTTGTGCGCAATTTTTTCTTTTATTTCTGCACGGAGAAATGCATTGCTTCGGCTATCTGACTCTGATCTCTCGTGTATACGGTAATACCAAGATGGCGGTGCTTCGTCAGTGGAAAGCCATGCTCGCATGGTCAGCAGGGCAATAGCACTTTCTGAAGCCTGAATTCTTCCACGATTGTGAAGCGAAAACGCTAAGTGCAAGTTGCTTATATTTTGCTGCATATGTTTTACGATTATTTTGCTACGAGGTCAAGGAAGGTCTTAGGATTGCAGAACAAATATAAATGATAAAATCTGAAAACTTGAACAAGTACCAGGCCAATTTCATTTCCTGTTGCCCCTCAGTTTTCGCCATCATTTCCTTAGGTTTTTGGGTGATATGAATTTCGTGTGATACAAATCTTTGTGCAGTTCTGAGATATTCATATAATTGAGATTCTAGTGTAGTAGTCAACCGCTTCCTGCGAAATTAACAAAGATTTTTGAAAGACAACTGTTGTTCCTTAAACTTAAATTGGACTTGTCCCTTGTTCTGCTACCCAGGGAGAGTTCCAGACACAGAAGGAAGCAGCTTGGGCCATCTCCAACTTGACCATTAGTGGCACCAAGACCCAGGTGTCCTACTTAGTGGAGCAGGGAGTTGTTGCACCTCTCTGCAACTTGCTGGTTGTGCGAGACCCCCAGGTGGTGCAGGTGGTCCTAGACGGCCTGAACAACATCCTCAAGATTGCTGGCACCCAGTTCTATGCCGTGGCCAGCAGCATTGAAGAGTGTGGTGGCCTCGACAAGATTGAGGCTCTCCAGAATCATGAAAATGAGGAGATCTACAAGCTGGCCTATGAGATCATTGACCAGTACTTCTCAGATGATGTGAGTTGGCCTTGTACCACTCCTGTTCTTGGTTTCAGATCTTCAGAAGTACTGACAGGAAATACTTGACTACTCACTTCCTTTGTGTTTAGATTCAGAGATGAAAGGTTATTTAAAAAAAAAAAAAAACTTGGATTTGCATTGATTTGGATTCCTCGACTAACTTTGGTTGTTACCTGTGCTGTAGAAAAGAAGAAAGTGAACTTTTCTTGCATGATAGTGGCACACCTGCCTTTGAAAGCACTCGTAAGCACTCAAGGCACAACTGCAGAGCATGAGAAACAAAATATTCAATGAATGCCCTCACTGGAAAGATAGCTCTTCGTACTTTTTAGTCACAAGAAAGCTTCTGTTGAGGTCAGCATAATGCGCAGAAAAAGGGCTAAAGGTAGTGGCATATTTTTGGCCATTGCAAGTCCAGATCAACTGACACAACGAAGACTGAATCATGAGCTAATTAAATTAAACAAACAAAAAGGCGTACTGTTCATGGCTAGCGTAGATAGACTGGCCAGCCGAAAATTTAACTGGATATGATATGGCAATACTTCGGTAATTCGACCCTCGTAAATTCGAAAAATCTGGTAATTTGGGTTTGTTCTCTGGACCTGGCAAGCACATGCATTACCTAAAGGGACATCAAAGGCAAATAGTAGGTGAATGTGGACTGCTAAAATACCTTTTCAGAAACCTTGCAGCGCTTGTTTCGTGCCAAAAACTTTTAAGGGAATGTGTCATCCGAAGGGTCCACATATTTATAGCGCAACTCAAATTGCTTGCCTCCAAGCAGGGACTGGCGACCTTGCATATGCCATCATTGCCCTTCACTGCCATCAGTGAGTAAAATGGCGCCCGACAGATGGTGCTACAGTTTATTGTGTGAAGCGTAAAATACGGCCAGAAATCCGAGCCAAGACAGCCGACAGCAGGGAAGTGAAAGGAAAAGCACGCCAACTCATAAGCACGATTTTCAATGTTGTCGTGATGGGCCTCATTCTCTGCTACTTTGAGTTTGAGTTTTGTGAGCCAGCAAAGCCAGCGCAGCATTACCCGATAACAAAACTACTGAAACGCGGAAGCACGAGTGGCACAGAGCCTGATGAAAATGAGACCTTTTGACCGCTTGCTTTGTTGCAATGGTAACTTCAAAAATTTGTTTTCTAAGAATCAAATAGAAGTACAGTTGAACCCACTTTAATGATACCAGTTTTAAATATATATCGGTTATAACAACGAAAAGCTGCTGCACCGTCAACTTTTGTATGTTTTTCATGGTGAAATGACCCGCTTACTACAAGGCCCCAATGCCGCATTATCGGTTATGCAAGGTGTCTGAGCCGAAAGGTAGCGAAATGCAAAATCTTTGAAAAGACATCGATGAACTTGAAGTCCTGAATGCCAATTTTTAAAGCGAGCATCTCTGCTTTCTGCTCAAGTATGTTGCCCGAAACGGGGAGGTTCTTTGCTAGGACTCCTTTCAACCACAGCTGCAGGGCCTCTTCAAGCTTTGGATGTTGTCCTTTCCAGTCATTTTTTGTAGTGTTGCAGTGTGGCTGGTCGACTGCAGACAAGATCTTTGTCAAGTAATAAGACAAGGTCTGTTTGGAGATATTAAACTCCTTCGCGATGTCGACTTGGGTCCGTCCTTGCTCGATAAGGCTGATGATGGCGTCCTTGTCCAGCGTCATGGTCGAATATTTTCCACGCTTTGACACATTCGGTGGAGGCGGGTGAAGAACAGAGACCATGGCGTCATAAACATGTCGGCGTGGCGCTGAATGAAAAGCCGCAACACACTAAAATAGCGATGATATGTTGTACGGCGGCTAGTGATGGCAGCTGATGATTTCATTTGCACTGTACTGGATAAAAGCCAGCGGATTACATTGCCGGCGGAAACATTGGGCCATAATAAGTCACTCGGCGACAGTATTTGTCTTTTCTTTTTTAAGTTGTTTTGCCCTAAGTTATATGCAAATGAAAAATTGTAAAATATTTGTGTCAATAAAAAAATCGTGAACGAGTGCTGAAAATTCGGCATTTTACTATAAAATTGTCAAATTCAGCAATTATGTACATTGCTCATGAAATGAAACATGACAGAAAATAAAAAAAAGAAATAAAGAAACAACCGAACAAGCACAATTACTTCAGAGTGCGATGTCACGTTGCTGTGCATCTGGTTGTTTAAGGTGGTAAGAAGTATTATCTAAGCGTAGGAGCCAAAATTACGCCGATGTAACACAAGCTCAAAACGGCAGAAACAAAAGTGTGCATGTTAGCTAGACCTAAATTGATGCATTTCATTTCGCGAGTATAGTACAGCTTGCTAAATTTGGAGCATGTTGCATTTTCTTGTATCATAACACACAGATACATCTCCTGTCAGTATGGACAAAATGTATTGTCCCTGTAACAATTTTTTTTACCATGCCAGTTGCAAAAGAAAAGTCCTTGGACGTTTTCTGGGTCTGCAAACACAACTGCCACTGAGCAGACAAAAAAGCCCGTACTGAATCGGGACTAATGCAGTCATTTACTACAGCAGTTTGGAATCCTTGCATTTCTGTTTACCGAATGTGATGCACACTTTCTGAAAGCAAAAGCAGCCAATAAATGAATTGGCACAAGCATGGCGCATTAGTGTTTGAAATGGGGTGGCTGTGCCTCCTGCCCGTTCTACCCTTGCTGACTGGTGTGTCCTCTGGTTACAGGTGGACGAGGATCCCACCTTGATGCCACAAGCCTCTGACCAGGGTTACCAGTTTGATCCCAATGCTTCCATCCCTACGGATGGCTTCAAGTTCTGATGGCCATGCTCCGAGCCTCCCGTGACTACCACGGGCGGGGCGGGGAGAATTGCTGCCACCGGGACAAGAGGGGAGGGGAGACGCCGCACCTCTAGCAAGCGCGGCTGGCAACAACAGACGAGTGGCAGTGCGTGCAACTGGTGTGCAGGAGAGTGAGCGAGGCAACTCGGACACCCGTCTTCTGTGTTGGAGGTGGCGCAAGTCGGCAGTGGCACGCCCCCGCTAGTGCTTCTGCATGTTCGACACTTGCCTCTTGCGGTGTGGCCACCACCAACCGTCGCCAAGGGCGCTTTGCCCTCTCCTACTCAGCATTTTTTGCCATCGGTTACTATCATTGTCCAATTCCCCTTGTGAAGACTCTTCCTGTCAAGCTAGACTGTAGAGAGGTGGTCGTAGCTGTTCACATTGTTCTTCCCTTCCTTCAATCTCTCCTCTGCCCTTGTCCGTGGTTATTCTTACCGTATTCCTTCAAAAGAGGTTGCTACTTTCTGTTTCTCTCTTTTTGTTACTTGCTTTTCCATCTTTGTCACCCATGCCTGGTGCTAACTTGGAGAGAAATGGACCAAGCACTGAGGAATTACTCTCTTTGCTTCTGTTTTTTTTTTTTCTTCTGTTTTTGCGTGTTCTTAATAGGCATGTGTGGCTGTGCCAGGTGTCCTGTCCTCTGCATAGGTGCTTTGTCATGTTATGTACCCAACCTCCTTGCGTCATGCCAGCGGGATCTTGGCAAACATGAGCAAAGGTAGGGAAAAAAAAATGACTAAAGAGAGTAGGTCGTGCACATGGTGTTGTGCTTGAAGGCAAAAGTATTTTGACACTCTTTTGTGCAGGTTTTGCTTTTTATTGCTTTTAGGAATTGTGGTTTGCTGTCAGGTGTGATACCTCAGAATCTTCCAGATGGGAGGAGAGAGAAGCTAGTGTGTAATTATATGTCTGTAATTACCGCCTATCCACACTTTGGGTAACTCAAGCTAAGTTGTGTGAAAGCAGGCTTGCAAAGAAGCACATGATTGCAGCCAAAGCTGAATTTTCTGAGATATACATTGTTCAACAAAGCGATCAAAGGCTGCTGTGCAGTGACAAAGCACTTTCTCCAGAGAGAGCGGGACCTCTGGACGAATTGAGCACAATAGCAAGAGCTGCAAAAGAAATAAAAAACAGCATCGCTGAAGATCAGTTGTTCATCCAGGTGCCTTAAGTTCGGGAAGCTTCCTGATGTGCCCTTGAAGCTGGACGCAAAACAAGAAGAAAAAAAAAAGAAGAGCACAAAATTTGTCGCCAACAGAAGAAGAAAAGGCAGCGCTGCTGTTGTGGCACTGTGGCAACGGTGAGATTTGCCGGACACAGCCAACGAGCATGAAGTGCCAATCTGTGAACATGTGGAGCTGGAGCTAAGGGACTGCTGCTGCTTGCTTCTGTGCTGTTTTCTAGTTTTCTGAGGCATCCAGCTGTGGCTGCTTTGATCCATTTTGTGTTCCCAGTGGCAGTTAGACTGAGAGCATCTGGGTTTTGTGAGCAGCTCCCAAAACAGTAGGGAAAAAGGGTACAAGTCCAGGATTGAGGGATGCCTTCAGTCAACTTGCTGGGGCATGTACTTTTCCCATGTAAATATTTACTGTGGTCCTGCATTACAGCACTCATTTGTGGCAGTAATGCAGCCAGAAAGAGCAGGGTCTTTCTGGTTTGTTTTAATTCTCGGCTTGATTGCATTGAAGCAATCTTGGCCGCAACCTTTGATTGTACATGAGTCTGTTTTGCTCGAACTGACACCCCTTTTCCTTTTTATGCCATGAGCAAAACATTAGGTGTTTATAATGTAGGATTTGTACACAAGTATGCTTAACAAATTGTAAAACCATGTGAGGACACACATGATGGTTGTGTCACAATTCGGGAGGACCTTCGTCAAAGATATTTTACAAGATGGGCAGAGCTAATGTACAATTCTTTGACCCAGTGGCTGCTTTCGCAGTGATGCTCTGTTTTGAGCTTGCTGAAAACCCAGAGGCTTTTCCTTGACATTTATTCCCCCTCGTGTGTGTTGTGACCTGGGCGATTAAAGGTTATCGCTCCTTTATTGTTTCGAGCACTGTGAGAAGTTTTGATGGCCAGTTTAAAGCTAGTATTATATTTGGGACTGAATTTTTTACTGCCTGTTTTGTCCTCGTGTGTTTAGGCCTCTTTCGTGAATATGCAATAGCTGCGTGGTTTCACAAACATTTGGGACTGAATTTCTTACTGCCTGTTTTGTCCTCGGGTGTTAAGGCCTCCTTCGTAAATATGCAATAGCTGCGTGGTTTCACAAATTGTAGGTCTGGCTGTACGTACATTTCTTGTTGCATCTAGCTTTATTCACAAGCCCTCCAAGGAGTATGGTCATGGCACGCAGCCATTGTTTTAGGATCAACAGTATGCCCATTCGGTTCGTTGGCACAGCTACACCATTCTCATAAGGTGGCCAGTGTCCCGGATTGTCTGTGTTCTATTTGCGGCAAAGAACATACAAGAATGTGCTGATCATATCGTCAAAGTATAGGTAAAAAAATGTTATCTGGATCTATTTTTCTTTTCTCTCTCTCTCTCTCTTAGTGCCAGTAAAGTTCTCGAGGCACCGTTTTGTGAACTTGCAGTGTGCACTAAGTGCTGAATTTGAAGTTGCTCAAATGACCCTTTATTTTCTCTGGAAGGAGTGTTATCCAGTCTGCGCAGAAACGTGTAATTGCAGGAAGTATGAGACTCGTCTCTTGTGGATTGCTGTGTTAAAGCTTCCCAAACGTCCATATTCAAGTGGATCGAAACGCCACCTTGTGATATACACTGTCTGAAGAAAAGTTTCTCTCTCGCCTTGAAGGATCGTTATACCAGGGTGCAGTTGTGGGGAGGTGGAGCCTGGCAATCCTTAGTGTTGTTCTTTGGTAGCATTCCTCCTCCGCCTCTCTGGGCCTCGTGTAGTGGGCTCTGGTGGGCATGCAACGTACAGTGCACTACGAGACTAGTATAACCTGCTGTGGTTTCATCCTCTCTGTTGCCCCCCCCCCTGTGAGCATTGTCTCGGGGGCTGTATGTGTGTGTGTGCATGATTGTGTGTTCGTGCATTGTTGGGCACAGCTTGGTGAACTTGAAGGACTGTGTGCATGTGTGTGCTGCTAAATGCTTGTTACTAGCGGCCACTGTTTTTTCTCAAAGCCGGTGACAGCTTGTTAAGGGCGTATTTGATGCCTGCATATATTTTTTGCTGAGCCAAACTGTCAGCCACTGCAGATTTTTTGTGAAATGAGCTCAATAGACACCTCCTTGATAGGCCTTATTCAAATTGAATCATCTGTGACCACTCGCATGGTGCATGCAGGACGTTGGCTTGCTCAGCTCTCGAATCAAGTTCACCAAGGTGTGATAAATTCCTCTTTTGAGCACCCATTGTCTTTGTTGGGTGAACAGCAGCTGACAGTTAGTAACTAATTAATCTGTCGTCGGCTTTATGCCTTAAATTATTTTTCTCCGCCAGAGGGTCCTGCGTCTTACAGCCTAGGGCAAAGAAAGCCGAGTGCTTGTTATTTTGATGTTACCTTCCTGTCAAGCTGGTGTGCCCTGTGCGTTTCTGGACTGTGTGCAGTGCATATATATATATATATATTCTTGTTTTTGTTTTTTCGTTTTGGCGTCTCGATGCTCTTTAGATGTCGTGGTGCACCTTTGTAAGGAAAACAAATGTCTCCAAGGAGGACCATTGTACATACACTGCAAAGCAAATACTACCTGTAAATTTCTTTTTGGTGGGAATCGAAATTTGTTTTCCTTGCAAAGATGTTTCTCCTTTAAAGCTCCTTGCAGGCTACCTTTAGGTTTACAAAGAGTAACATGAAATTGAAAATTTTTTTATACTGTATAGGACATGCTATTTCAATCGGCACACAATTTAAAGGGTGAGTGAAATGCCCCTTGTAAACCGAGGTGCCATGGCAAATAAAAAAAAAGTATGAACCTGGTAATCACTCTTGTGCACAAGTGTACTTGCTCTGTGTCACTGTAAAGACTGCGGGATAGTAGTAAAGCGATCTCAAATTTGTGTCTAACCCCCGTATTATTATATGCATCTTCAAGTCCATACTTGACTTGATATAAATGACGCCTGGTGCAAACACACCCAATATGCTCGTTGAGGTTCCTTTGGTGCGTTCACGACAGGCGTCATTTAAATCAAGGCAAGCCTGGGCTTCAAGTTAAGATACATTTCTGAATACGGGGGTAAGCCTCCGCAGGGCTCATCTCTGGAGGGGTCCCTCGTACTGACCATGGCGGCCGCATTTCGATGGAGGCGAAGTACGAAAACACCCGTTTATTTAGATTTAGGTGCACGTTAAGGAACCCCAGGTGGTCAAAATTTCCGGAGTCCTCCACTACGGCGTGCCTCATAATCAGAAAGTGGTTTCGGCATGTAAAACTCCACAATGTAATGTAATGTCCCTCGTACTGCACGCTCGGTTTTGATACGAAAGTGTCTTATGGCCCATTCGCCGCGTTTACATGAATACAGTAGAACCGTATCGTAATATCTCGCCGTAACGCATTCCGCTGATGCACCTCCGTTTACATGTATGCACATCTCACTGGCTGGCAAGCTAGCGCCATCTGGTGTCACATTTCAAAGTGAGCCCCCTACTTCCGGTAAACATGCTTCGGCTGCCATACGGCCGCGCCTCTCGTTGGTTGGCCGGTTGTAATCCCGCAGCGAATGCTTTCACATAATTCCTGATGCGATACGCTTCTGTTTACATGCACCGCTGAAATGTGCATTCTCCATCTCGAACTACCCTTGTTTGGCGTATTGGATGTGATACGCCTTCCTAGCGAATTACCTCGTTTACATGATATGCGGTACGTTTGAAAGTTGATACGATACGCTTCTGTCGTATTCATGTAAACGCCGCTATCGAGTGAAAATTGAGCAGCGTCTGTAGTAGAGACACGGCGCCAGGCTCGCGCATGTTGGCTCGGATCGATTCGCTAACCCGACGGATTATGAACCGAGCAGACTATTGGGACGGGAAGCCTCCATAATAACCCCAACCCGTAGAATGCCCGAGAGATTCTTGCTCATCAGCGTACAACCAAAAAAACAAACTTGGACGCTTAAGCTTCGCCTTCAAGAGTGGAACGCGATACCGTTATCGCACCCCGTTCGCACCGCCCACTCACTCGCTCGGCATGCTCTTGAGTCACACAAAGACTAAACGTGCGCCTGAGCAAGCGGAATGAACCAAAGAACTCAGTGTCTCGGAGGGTGAGAGAGAGAGAAAACTATTGCTCAGTTAATCGGAGTTATGGCAGGTGTGGGTGGGGCCCTCAGTCCAGGGCTCCACTGGCTCTTGCGGCTCGCTGAGCTTGGTCCAGGAGGGCCAACTGGCTCCCCTAATCCTCGCTTGCGAGTAGTTCCTCCCACTGCCATACGGAGTCTGTGACGCTTAGAAAAGGTGAATATATGTTGCTTGGCCGAGCCATACATTCCCACGTTATGTGGGCTAGCGTGGGTTTTGCGCCGCACCACGGGCAGGTGTCGGTGTAATATGTCGGGTGCTTCTTGTGTAAGAGGTTTAGGTGTGGGTATGAATTGGTTTGTACTGTATGCGACGCCAGTCTTGGGCTTGTCTTCTATTTAGTTTGCAGTGTGGAGGGCCGTAGGTCCGTCTCTCCCTCCTCTGATTCTCTAATATGTCGCGCACTGCGGACAGTGGTTCCTCTAGGGTTCTGGCCGCTGCTCGGTCGTTGCTTCCTCGAGCTATGCGGTCTGCCCTTTCGTTCCCGTCGAGTCCGTTGTGCGCGGGGCACCATGTAATGCCGTGGTCCAGGTCCAGTCGTGAGCCGAGTATTCTTTGGGCGCTGCGCGGTAGCATTCCCCGCATGAAGAGTCGACACGCTGCCTGCGAGTCTGTAAGCACATGAGCCGGCTGACCCTTAAAGTCGGCGTCTCGTATCGCCAGCGCTATTGCCGCTGCCTGTGCTGTGCATACCGAGGTAGTCTTAACCGTAGCGGTTATCGTGGTGACTCTTTTGGTTGCGGCGATCGCGTAGAAGTCCCTGCGAGTGGTTGCACTCGCGTCCGTGTAGTAGACGGCCGGATCCTTGCCGAATTGCTTCTGCAGAGTCCTCGTCCTGGCCTGTCTGCGGCCTGCGTGGTACCTGGCACTCGTATTTCTTGGTATAGGTGAGACATGGACGTGCTCCCTCAAATCTCGTGACAAGTCTGTTTCGTCTCCGCAGAACAGGGGTCGAGCGTTGTATCCCAGTCTTTGGAGAATAGAGCGGCCCTGGGGCGTAGAGCTCAGCCTTTCTCTTTGCGATATCAGAACTGCAGAGGCATGTTCTTCATATTTGTTGTAAATACCCAACCGCTCCAGGCGCTCCGTGCTGACTGTGTTCGGGAGTCCCAGAGCAGATTTGTATGCCGTTCTGATAAGGGTGTCCACCTTCTTCATTTCAGTTTGGTTAAGTTTTTGGAACGGCAGGCCGTAAGTAATGCGGCTAATCGCAAATGCTTGCACCAGCCTAATAGTTTCTTCTTCCGTGAGTCCGTTGCGGCTGCGTCCAACTCGCCATATCATACGTGCCACACTCTTAACGGTTGGTTTTAAGCTCTGAATTGTGGCATCGACGTTGCCATTCTCTTGGATAAGTAGGCCAAGCACTCTCATTTGGGCGACTTCACGAATGGCCTTGCCATCGAGATGTACTATCCTTGGTGTGGTAGTTTTCTTATGACGCTTGCTGCGTACGCACATGAACTCTGATTTTTCGGCTGCGCACGTCATACCCGCGTGCTTGGTGAAGTTTACTACCTTGTCTATGGCCTCCTGTAATAGGTCTTGTTTTTCTCCGTAGGAACCCCGGTGTGCCCACAACGTTATGTCATCGGCATAGATCGTACATCCGAGGTCCCGTGCTTGCTAGAGTTCTAGGGCCAGTCGCCTCATCGCGACATTGAAAAGAAGAGGTGACAAGATTGAGCCCCGTGGAGTTCCTCGGTTGGGCATCGCAAAGACGTCAGAACGCGTACTGCCCAACCCAATGGTTGCCTTCCTGTCGCGAAGGAAGGTAAGGACGTACCCAAACACCCTTCTTCCGCAACCTATGTCTTCCAGACCTTCGAGGATTGCTTCGTGAGAGATCGTGTCAAACGCTTTATTGACGTCGAGCACCACAACTATCCTGGCTTCTTTGCTTCGTGGTGGGTCCAAAACTTCGTCGCGAAACATAAGAAAGGCATCCTGTGCCGAGACGTGTGGCCTGAAGCCAAGCATAGAGTGGGGAAAAAGTTTATTCCGCTCGATGTAGTTGCTCAGTCGTGCTTGGATCACCTTCTCAAAAAGCTTCCCTGCACACGACGTGAGCGATATTGGTCTCAAGTTTTGCAGATCTCTGGGTTTAGCCGGTTTCGGTATGAGTATGATAGTAGCCTCTTTCCATTCTTCTGGCAGTTCCCCGTCTTCGGACCATACATTATCGTTGAAATAGGTCGCAAGCTGCCGCAGTGATTCCTGACTCAGGTTGCGCAGCATCGCATTTGTAATGTGGTTCGGACCCGGTGCGGTGTTCTTACCGAAAGATTGTGCGGCTGCATAGAGCTCTGCCGTTGTTATGGGTGCGTCCAGCTCCGCGTTGTCTGGTCCCTCTTAGTTGTATTGCACTGATGTTGTGTCTGGTACTCCTATGTAGACGCTCTTAAGGTCCTCAATGTGGGCATCGGCCGTGCCATCGTATTCATTTTTAATTAATTTCAGTGTTCTGTTTGTGGTGGTCCATGTTCCTGTCGGATCTATCATACTGCGCAGAATAGCCCATGTTCGCTTTGTGCTAAGCGTTCCTTTGAGTGCATCACAAAACTGAAGGAAATTTGTGTCTTGCAGCTGCTGCACGTACTCACTGGCTTCCTGCGCAAGCCTGGCTATCCTGATCCTGAGTTTTCTGTTGTGCCTCTGTCTCTTTAACGTTTGGTCAGACTTCTCCGCGCTTCCCACATGTGTAGTAGATGCCTGTCTACTGCCGGTGTTTCGACTGTTGTCGATATTTCCCGTGTAGTGCTTCTGTGTATTCTCCTGATGAATTCCGTCCATTCTGTAGCACTATCGCACGGTGTGGCCTGCCTTTGCTTCTGTCTATAAGCTGTCCAATCGGTTATGGTGGCTTTTCCTAATCTATGGCGAACCCGCGTCGTGTTAACTGAGACACTAATAATGCAGTGATCACTGCCAAGGTCTTCGCCTAGGTTGGTCCAGGTAACACCTCTGTCATTGTTGCTGAAAGTTAGGTCCGGCGTGGTATCTTTGACTACACTGTTTCCTGTTCTGGTTGGTTCACTCGGTCGCGTCAGCAGGACCAGCTTATGCTCCTCCGCGAGGTTGGCTAGCCTTTGGCCCTTAAAGGTGCCTCGATCATAGCCCCAATCAGAGTGCGGAGCGTTAAAGTCCCCTAGGATAATTGACCGGTCGTTGCTTTTCACTTTGCGCAATGCGGCCGTCACTAGCACGTCGAACTTTGCCTTCCTATCTCTAGGTGGGCTGTAGACGTGGGCAATAACTGTTTTTGGTTTGCAGCATCTACATGGCCAGACCGTGAGAACCTGATGTTGGACACCGCAGTTGGGGACGTAGTCCATGCTCACCGCTATGTCCGCCCGTGTCAGTGCTGCTATCTGAGGATGGTCAGGGTGCGTGTGCATCTTGTATCCTCTGAGGTTCGGTATGTTCTTGCCTGGTTCTTGTATGCATATTATATCCGGGGGAACAGGCATCGCATCTATAAAACTCAAAAGTGCTGCGTGTTTAGTTCTAAGAGTCCTGCAGTTCCACTGCCAGACCTCGAGGTTTTCGGCTACTCTCGTGTGGCGATTAGCCATATATAGTACTTTCGCTGTCTGTCAACTCTCTCTCTTTAGGTCTGCGTGCAGGAGTTCCCGGGCTGGCACATTTTCGTTTGTTCGGTCCCTCTTTCGTGGCATGAGAAGAGGGGTCCTCTATCTGTCGTTTGAGCTTGTACAGCTCTGCGAAAAGAACTTGGATTTGTCGGGATATGGTATCCAGTTTATCGTCTTTTCCTGTCACCTGTGTGTTCGCGTTCTTGGTTTCTCCTGGCTTGGCTTTGTTCGTGTGGGGCTCATTCCTTTGTTTCAAATCAGCTAGCTCCCTTCGAATTTCTGCAAGACTGTCCTTTAAAATTCTGTTCTCCTCTTAAGATTTTTTGATAGGCTGGACTCGGAGTTACTGGATCGGCAGTGGGAGACACTATTCGCGCCCAGCTTACCCGTTGTGTGGCGATGGCCGCCGTCTGATGTTTAGCCTGCGGAGCCCTCTCCTGTTTGGGGGCTAGAGGCTCGACATTGCGTGCCCAGGATGTTGACCTAGATCTCTGACGACTCCGCCGCCTGGTACGCGATCTCGCTCTGGATCTCGATGTTCCTTCTTATCTGAATTTGGAGGGGGTCCCCTCTTGCCGTTGAGGGAGCTCCGGAAAGTCACTGAGCTCCAATTCTTCGTCTTCTGTTGCAAACCGTCGGGATCGGTGTTGTTGAGCAGCTTTGTGCACTCTGCTTCTCGGTCGGCCTTGTGGTTGTGTTTGCTTCAGGCGTTTTTTGCAGCTTCGGTCGCCCGTGAGGTGCTGCCCCCCGCAAGCGGCACATCGCGGTGAGCACTCGTGTCCGTCTTCGGGCTCGAGCGGCCCACAGATTCCACACACTTTTGTGTCCGGTTGCGGGCAAACGTCCGTGCGGTGGCCGACGCTGTGACAAATCTTGCAAACCTGCACCAAGTTGCGGTATGGATGACACGCCATTTCCCCACCGCAATAGTAGACGAACCGCGGTAGAACCGTGCCGAGGAATGTGATGACTGCGCTTTTGGAGTCCCCTAGCATTCTTGCCTGGATTATCTCGATGCCCTGGGTACGGACTCGGAGGTTTGCCTTGATTGTCTCTCCGGGCGTGTGCGGCGGGAGTCCATGAATGACACCTCTGACGGCGCCTTCTCCTGTGGCAGCGTACGCATTGAACGCGTGCGTCTTGCCATTGACTGAGAGCTGTGATCTTGCGTAGGAGATTAGCTGTCTCTTCCTCAGACGTTGAGACTATTGCTATGTTTGAGCCGTTTTATGCGCAGTATAAAATGCTCACCCTTTACTTCGTTGTGGCAGGCCGCGATCACTGCTTCTGCGAGCATCGGACTGGTTAGAGTGTTCAACGGGAGTCCTTGGTGCGGGCGGAGAATGATATTGAAGTCATCCCGCGGCAGTGGTGGTAACTTGTTCCGTCGCACCTTGCGTCGGCGGATGGGGGGCGAGTTCTGTTCCTTCTGCGAAGGCTCGTTCCGTTTTGCCTGCAGGCGTTCCTTCGCTTGCTGCCGTTCTTGGCGGAGCGTTAGCACCGTGTGCCATCCCTCTTCGTCGGCTTCTCGTAAACCGCCGCAGGTCCTCAGCGTCCGTGAGAAGCGTTGTATTAGTTTCATCTTTACGAGGAGTTAAGGCTTCGGAAAAATCCGTGCCGTCTTCCTCCGTACCGGATTTCGGTTGGGACGGCGCGCCATTTGAGGCGCACGCCGCAATAGAAGCGATTTCTTGAGACGCCATATGCGTCGGTGTCTTGTGCCGGACGCTGCACCGACGCGACGCGGCGGCCGCCGCCGCGCCTTAGCTCTGATGCATGCTAGCTCCGACGCCGCGTACCTGGTAGCTTCTTGAAATTGTGGAGCCGCCGGAAACGGGCCTAGGTCCAAGAGGATGGTGTCCCTGGGTTCCGTAGACGTTCACGGTTCTGATGATACACAATTTCGGTCGGTTACTGGAACTGTAACCAACGAAAAACATGGATATTGCGGAGCTCGAAACGGGCGCTGACAGCGTCAGAGCGAACAGAAGCCCGGCCGTGGTCGAACGCAGCGTTGCAGTTGCGTTTGAGGATGACCGTACCTGGATTAGCCGGAGACGCAGTCAGATGGATCGCTTTTATAGTTTGCTTTCCTTTTAAACCTTATGTGCGTGTTTCACTGTGTCATAACGAAATGCAGAGCTCGTATTCCGAAGAAATGGGGATCATGTACAGTAATGGGATGAGGTACATGAATAAATGAACTGTGTGGCATAATTAGGGGTTAAATAAAAATTGGCAAACCTTTGTTTTCTTCCTTTCTGAAGGCGAAAATTTTCCCGATGCCCTAATACCGGCAGCAACTTCACATTTAGGGAGAATTTAGGCCACATTATTCGTTACGTGCAGCACATTTTTTTGTAGGTTAACTGTGTGTTCTGAAAATATTTCGGAATAGCCGTTTTCTTCCCTATTTTTATGCATCGTACGCCTGAGATGTAGTTGGTTTTCCAGGTCCCTTTGGTGAATAAAGCAAAACACATTGTTTACATTTGCTTGAATTAGGAAGTATGTTATCGGCTGTCTGTGTCTTCTAGGTCGCGCAGGTTTCCATTGTCACACGCCTCCAATGTATATGACGGTTCAAATGAGAGCGGGAGCGTTCTCTTTGACGACCGGCCTTCATTTGTTGCATATCGGGCCGTTCTCTTTCGCGTGAGCTGCTCGGGCGTGGGCTGTTCGTAGAGATACTCCGGAAAATACGGCAAAAGGTTGTGGGTACCGCATCAGACCGAAGTGCAGGCTTTCCACGCTGCGTAGCTACTTCCTGGCCTTCAATGATATGCACATAATGTCTCAGTATGTACTTTGCATCAAAGTGCAGCTCACAAATGGAGTCAGTAGCTTCCAAAGGACCGATCAGGTGAAGATTGAGCTCCGCGTCGCCTTTCTTCATCTTTAGTAACTTCGAAGAGCGAGAGCTTGGCCTTACCTTTCAATCTATTGTATACTGTTTTGCAACCCACTACAAAACCGTAGTTATTTCATCGAGTGTGCTCATCCTCTCATTCTTCGAACACTCTGCCAAGTTGCCGAGCTACGAGAGAAACTATAGACATATGCGAGGGCGGTCTGCGCGCGTAAACATCGTGCAGACGGCATCGTTTGACGGAAGCGAGGAACCTCAATTCATGGCATAGCAGTTATTGTATTCTTTTTTTTTCGCACATACTAGGAACAATAAATTGGCGAAAAAAGAAAACGCAAGCACGACGGTGTGTCGAGCAGACGATGGCGCGTCGAGCACACGACAGCTCGTCGCCGCCGTAACCACCGTCGGTAGGCGCGGTTCCGCCGGGCCGCCGAGGCACCGGATTGGCCGGAACGTCAGAAGGAGGGGCTTTAAGAAGGCGACTGCAGCGCCGCAGCAGACGTCAACGTTTCTTAAGCGCAAGATATACTCCGGCGTAACGCGCGGCGCGGTTAAGCGACGGCGGTGAAATGCGAGCACTCTACAGTCCGGCGTCACGGCGTGGCCGGCGTGCGCCGGTGCGCTTGGCGAACTCAACGCCGCCGGCGCGGACATAGAGCGTGTTCTATTCCACGCAGAATGCACTGCGCGCTGCAGCGGCCGCGAGCAGAGGCTGAATGGCGGCCTGCGGTGCGCATACTGACAGTGCGGCTGTGGTTTTTTCAACATCCGTGTGTGATGACAGCGCGAGTGATGACGCCTGCTTGAAGCGATTCGCAACCATCCATGTGTATACGATGTGAAACGCATGGAGTACCGCGACACAGAGCGGAAGAACAACGCGTGCGAAGCTATACGAAAGCAGTGTGGTCTCGCCACAGGTAAGCTGCATTTCGCAGCTCCTGTACTAGCTGGTGATAGTCGCCGAGTTGAGGGCGCTTGTCGAATAGCTCTCGTATGTACATGGTTCGCTTCCATTTTTGACGTAGCCGATGTACTAGCAATATGAGTGCGATGTTCTGGCTGTCAGGCACGGCGGCCGCATTTCGATGGGGGCGAAATGCGAAAAACACCCCTGTGCTCAGATTTAGGTGCACGTTAAAGAACCCCAGGTGGTCGAAATTTCTGGAGTCCTCCACTACGGCGTGCCTCATGATCAGTAGTGGTTTTGGCACGGAAAACCCTATAATTTTGTTTCTGGCTGTCAGGACTAGTTAACACCATGCCGCAAGAGTTTTCGTTTTAGGCGCACAAACAGCGCGCGGAAAGAGAAAAAGCGCGCGCGCTACCCGAACAGCGCGGGTATATGCAAGACGCGCATGCGCCATGGAAACAGCTATTCGTCGCGGCCACGGAGGAAGGAAACTCCGTGGTCGCGGCCGTGAAGTTGCCCTCCCGGACGCACAGATGGCGCCAGCCTCGAGCTGCGCGTTAGCTGCGCGCGCACGCCGAACTGTAGAGGAAGCAAATTTCTTGCACGCCTGGCGTCGCTAGCGCAGCGTATCCGACTTCGCCTGCCGCGGCCTGGCGCGCCGAGAACGCCGGAGTATATCTTGGCCTTTACTTCACTCTCGCCGCTTGCCGTGACCTCAGTTGGACCCATTCCCTATTCTAGTACACTCTAGTAATGTTCATACTTTTTGGCATAAAAAGACAGTCGTATGACGGCCATTACCGTAGTGAAGATGTGCGTACTGCACGTTTACGCTGCAAGAAATGTAAGGTACACGAGATGTGAGGAGGCTACGGACTCAAGTTTTTTATTTTTTTTTAAATATGTTCCTACCACTAGGATCCACTGTTTAATGCAAGTGACGCAGTATAGCAATAAACGCAGAGTAACTTGGAGACGTGCGCATTGCACCTCTATGGTGCCGGAAACCCCCCCTTTTTGAAGGATAAAACTTGCGTACACGTTTACCTAACAAACATGAAAGGAAACACTTTTGGACGTAAGAGCCGAATTCGCATGTGAGTGTTGAAACCTCTGTAGACAGAAAGGCAGAAAGCTACTTGTAAACAATCCTTAAACCGGACCGGAGGTTGTCTATGACGTATAGATCTGCGGAGGACTGGTTCGGGTTGTAGAGTAGGATTAGAGGAATTGTTACTCGTACAGGAACTGGAATGTGTGTCGGTGTTCTGAGTGCCTTCAGGAGCTGTGTCTTGGGAGGGAGTGTCGGAAGGAAGCTCAGAAGCTTCTGCCTGAGGTGAACCCGGTCGCGGTAGTGAAACCGGAGGTTGTAATGTGGATGCAGCACGGAAACCGGTACCGGTAGGAATGAAGACTAGCATCAGCGAATCGATGCAACAGTTCGTCAGCCCTCGGTAGTGGGAAGGCGTCGATGACAATAGCCTTGTTGGGTTCTCTAAGATCGACGCAAAGTCGAATGGAATTGTCTTCCGAACCACGTCGAGCGGAGAAATCCACTCGGACGCTGAGACTCGTTCGATGATATCAGCCGATTCCAGCCGTTGCAGTTCAGCGGAGACTTGCTCACGGAGAACCAAGGGTAGAGGACGCAGTTTCGCTGAGACTAGTTGCACTGAAGCTCGAAGACGAACGTCGTGGATGAAGCCCGTTACAAGTCCAAATTGTCCTGAGAACAGATGCGCGAACTCTGTTGGAGCGTTGCGCGGTAGAGACGGAAGCTGAAGCTTTGGGTCAGCTGGAACTCCTGATTGTTGACATATGAGCGAAGACCCTTGAATGTTAATGCTCATAGCTTGAATGGTGTCTAAGCCCAGAAGTGCCTTGGTTCGTGACGTGAAATGTCACTATTGCTGCCTTGTTGCGGTACTTGACGAGCACGGAGAAATGTCCTATATGCAAAATTCCTTGTTGCGAATAATTCTTGAGTCGAAGACTCGAAGGAGATAAGGGAAAAACCTTGAAATGTTCTTGGTTTAGGGAGCTGTTCACCAGCGACACCGTAGCTCCTGTATCCACGAGCAGCTTGAATGTAGTATTCGCAATGAGGACTTCGGCGTAAGTTATTGCCGGACGGAAATTGGGCGCTTGAATTGTTAGCACAGACGGGACTTTAGTGGCCGATTCTGTATCCGCGGTAGCGGAAACAAGCTGTGTTTGAACAGGGGACTGTCGATGCGTTCGGTTCCTCGAACGGCAAACTGAAGCGTAATGTCCCACTTTTCCGCACGCACGACAGGCAACGTGCTTTGCCGGACAGCCTGGATCGGATGCGATGTAGTGAGGTGAACCACATCGGTAGCACTGGACTACGATGTCTCGACTGGCTTCGTGGAGTTCGGGCCGGGCGCCATGTCGGCCGGCCTCCCCAGGTCGCGACTTACCGCTATGCCGTTGAGCGCCAATGTTGAACCCGCCGGGTCGAGGGATCGGATCGGAAAACATTTATAGGGCTCTAGAAAAGAGATCTTCGCGGCTTCAGACGGCCTCTTCCATCTTCTGATGGATTCTTCTGTCTGCAATCACAGGGTTGGTGCCCTAGTCCAAGGCTCCACTGAGTATGGCCAACCCGCGAGCTCGCTCTACTAGGCGCTTTTGGCCGTTCAAGCTTACGCTGGAAAGCATACTCTCCCACTGTTCCGCACTCGGGTTTTTAATTTTATAGATAGTTGGGGGGTCAATATTTTGACAGGCCCGTGATATGTGGTACAGATCTGGTTTCTCTCCGCACCATGGGCACTTAGCCTCATATTGTGTAGGGAAAATTTTGTTCAGAAGGTTTAGATTCGGGAAAGTACCCGTCTGCAGTTGTCGCCATGCAACAGCATCCTCTCTGCTTAGATCCTTATCCGGGGGTGGGTACTTCAGTCTGACCCCTTTATAATAATTTAGGATATCTGAGTAGCCCATGGGTACTGACTCAGGTTCCTCAAGGCTGGATGTGTCGGACGCCCGGTTGGTATGTCCTCGAGCTATCCTATCCGCCTCTTGGTTCCCTGTTATGCCAGTGTGCCCTGGTACCCAGATTATGGTATGCTGAACGTTGTTTCCCGGGTCGCATGAGCAGAGTATGTGGCGTGCTCTGCGCCCAATTCTGCCGTTTGTATAATTACGGCATGCTGCTTGAGAGTCTGTTATTATTGTTAGGGACCTGCCAGATCGATAGCCCTCCAGTGCTGCCAGAGCCACAGCTGCCTCTTCGGCCTCGACTACCGTGCAGTCCTGTAGTGATGCGTTGGTGATCTCCTTGAGGTCCGAATTAACCACCGACGCCACTGCTCTGCTGTTGTGTCTTCCGTCTTTGGCGAACGTTGCCGCGTCCGTATACCTTGTGTTGTCCTTGTTCGCCAAGGTTCTCTGCACGTACTCCGCTCTTGCTTCTCTACGCGCCTTGTGCAGGTTCCGGTCCATATTCTTGGGTATCGGTGCGACTCGCAGTGTACTGCGATACTTGTCCGGAATGGCCTCGGTACGTTCTATCTCTTGGATCATGTTGCCGCCGCCATATCGAGGAAGGTGGCGGGGACCGCCATCTTGCGCACCCGGGCGAGGCGCGATGGGCATACGGGTTTTTGAAAGCTTGAAGTTCTTTGTGAACTTGTTCTACGCTTCCTCCGATTTCCTCCGCTTCCTTGAGCGTGAGGGACGATCCTTCACAGAGCAACCTTTTTCGTATTCTTGCTGACGCGACGCCTTGCAAGATTTTGTCGCGAAGGGACTCGTCGTGCCATGCGCCGAATGCACAAGCAGGTGCTATTGGGCGCGAGCTCCACCACTGGAAAAGCTGGCGCCACCGTCGGCGTGACGTGGCATGAGGGATCACGTGGGCACAGCGGCCGCGCCAGCTGCTTCGGAAGCGCCGAAGCGAGCTGAAAACGAAAGTTTAAAGTCCGGCCTGCGCTGCGGTTCTGATTAAGTGGTGAGGTTTTCCCGCCTTGGGGTATCTGTTTGACAGCATTTGGAAGCACTATAATAGGTAGTGGCTGCTTTTGGAGGCGTGCAGCATGGTATAGCTATTGCTCGGTGCCGCAGTGCCGGACGTACGCAACGGAGCCTGGTGTCAGCCTTATTCACACGTAGCCGCAGGACAAGAAGCTGCGTGAAGCTTGGCTCGCGAAACTTAGAACCGGCAAACAGCCATTGGCTACAACTATGTCTCTGCTATCGTACGCGTCCGCGCTTTTCAGTCACTCGACTAGGTTTGACTTTAAGCCATATGCAAACTCCGGATATCCCTCGCTATCCTTCTTGCCTGTGCTTCTAAACCTCTGCCAAAAAGCTTCTGCTGCAAGGCGGTACTTTTTCAAAGGACTAGCCTTAACCTTTGCATAATCATATGCATCCTGCGCACTGAGTCTGGCAATTACTTCCGCAGCCTCACCCGGCAACATAGACAGCAACCGCTGTGACCATGTACTCGGACCGAAGTTCATCTTCTCGCAAGTCCTTTCAAAATTTCCTAGGAATAAGCTTATGTCGTTCCCGACCTCAAATGGCTTTAACAGCCTGTCCATGCGGTATGATTCTGCCTCACTTGATCGTACCAGATCCCTTTCACTTCCTTGAGACCGCTCCAAACGTTTGCTTTCAACTTCAAGTTGCATTTTTCCTAACTCGCTATCTTTCTTGTGTTCCTCTCTGTTCCGTTCTTCTCTTTCCCGTTCTTCTCTTTTCTAAAAAAGTTGTAACCCAATTTAAATGTCTTCCTCACTGGCCTGTTCGGAAATTATCTGCAATAATTGCGAGTTTAACATTTCCTTGCGTACCTCTAGGCCCAGTTCCTCACCAACAATGAACAATTCGTCCCTAAGCACTGTCCTCAACTCCATGATTGCTGCTTTAATGCCTTGATCCTGCTCGCTAAACCTACTTAGAAAAACACAACCTAGCTAACAATCAACAATCTAGCTTCCCTACTGTTTTAAACAGAACAACCACAAAATGAAGCCTAGAGAGTCAAAGCAAGAACCAAGCACTCACCGCAGACACAGCACCACGTCGCAAAGCCCATCCCATCTCTGCCACCAGTTGTAACGTTTGGAGTCGGGCATGAAATAGATGGTAGCTGGCCTATGCCGTCATCCAACTTATCCACGCTGAGGACCTTGTTGAAGGGAGAGACTTGTTCTCATCGGGAACGAGGAATATGGGTGCAACTACGGCTGAGACATTCGCTCCCATTGCAGCCCGCCTGAAGTGGCAGGCCGCACCTTTCTTTTTTTATCCAGTGGCCGTGATCATACAATCTGGAACATTGCTTTCGTACGAGGCAGATGGTACCTGTTAAATAGCGCTGTCTAAAGAAATCGCCTTTTCATGTATTAGTTTCATTCATTTTTTGTGCATAGCAGTGTAAGCGCCGAGAAAACGCGATTGTACAAGGCATATGGGCGCAGATGTTTTGCCTGCATTGGTCGGCGTCCAGCGCTGTCGTCCCCGTGAGCGAAAATTCCCGTATATATATAGGTATATGTATATGCCACACCTTGCTATATGATATGCGGTATATGCAGATTACATTGCCACACCATTCTATCACTAAAGTTGCTCACACCTTGTCTTTAATTCTTGAGAAAACTGTTCCTCGGAATTTTGAGAATGACAACCCACAAACAAATGTCATGAAACAAAACGCCGACAGCGCATGTCTTTTATGTTAAATGTTCTGAAACTTAGATATTAAATCTGCGAAACAATAACAGAAGCCTGAAAACGATGTAATTATTTTGGCACGGCTGTGGACTACCTTCGGGATAGGCCCACGCGAGAGGCCACGTTTCTACCAGAAAGTTAGCCTTCGTGCATAGCGTTCGCGGCAGGCGTTTCCCGGTAAACATTACCGTTACATTAACTGCATTTGCCGAGAATCGTGAGAAGCAGTCAGGGATCTTCTAATGCTATCGCGTTCCACTCTTAAAGGCGAAGCTTAAGCGTCTTCCAATTTTTTGTTTAAGCGGGTCAAATTTTCCTGGACCTGATAAAAAAAAAAAACGTTGCCAACGTGCAGCCCTAAGATTCTTAACGCGCGCCTAGAGTTCCTGAAGCTGGGCTACGGAGATCTCGATGACAGATCGAGGAGGCGGTATTTCTTTGCTACTGGCTTTACGACGACGCGGACAGCTGCTTTTCGGAATGCCAGCCGCGTGCGATATGGGAGCCTCCCTACAGCCTGCTGCAGTACAACCAGCAAGTCCCTGTCACATTATAGACCCACTGTCTAGACCTAAGGCGTAGGCACCTTACCTATAAACCTGAACACTGACGCCGCAGTCGAGCAATGAGTTCAGTCATGGCCTTTGAGATCGCGCGCGCAAAACCTGCGTGCGATCTCGTAGGTCATGGTTCAGTTGATAAAAGGCAGGCGTATCAATGTGGAGGTTGGAAATGCTTTTTTTTTTTCACAATTTTTTAAGCAATCGGGTATGACATTCCCCCTCGGACCATGTGGAGGGGGGTTGTCGAGAGATGACGACGGTGCGTGGCAGCTTGCGTCTCTCCGCCACTTGAGATTCCCGCAGTGCTTAGCCCGCACGGCTCAGGCTGCCTCGAAGGCAGTGTTCACGGAAGCGCCCGCCGCGGCCTCCTTGTGGCCCCATTCGCGCATTACTGCGTTCCATCTGGGGCCCTTGAAAAAGTCTGTGCAGAAAGAAAAGAGGAGGAGAGTTACTCGACGCGGCTGGCCGGTAGCGCCATTTGAGGGACACTAAAACGCAACATTAAATCAGTTGGTAAAGTATATACCTTCCGAACACTATTTCATTTGTGATCGTCAAATACCAGCGCGTAAAAAAAAAAAAAGAAGGGACGAATGCAAGGAGACGTACACGTTCGTCCTTTGTTTTTTTTACGCGCTGGTGTTTGACGATCACGAATAGCCAACAGCCCGAATTTCTGTTCTAGTGCATTTCATTTGGCAGAAACAGAGGGGCGGGATCCAGGGTAGCCTCGGAAAGGGCGGACCTCCCGGGGTTTCCCTCTGGATCTGCCAGTGGAAAAACATTTGTTGTGGTCAGTCCGCGACACCTTCAATAATAAGAAAAGAGAGTTTTGGCGATTGGACGAGTTCTCGAAATTCGGTATGTTTTATTCTGTGGTCCTTTGAATGTAACGTAGACGACTTTTGCCAGTAAGCAACAATACCAGTAGAAGCCGTCAGTCCCTGCTTTTTAAAGCGAAGCTTTTATTGCCTCTTCGACTTTTCCACCGGTGGTGGTGGTGCTGCTGCTGTGGCTGTCTCGCATGCCGCGTCGGAAGGTGGTTCAGAGCGTGTTATAGAGGAAAGACGACGCGAGAAACACGTGTGGACTTTTCCATCGCGTCGCATGCGCAGAATGCCCTCTGGAGCTCTGGGCGTCGCCACATTAGCCTATTGACAGGTGTAATTATCCATCAACTCCGCCCCCCCCCCCCCCCCCGCTATAATGCATCGCAGAAACTGCAAAGCTTACCCTTCTTTTAACGTGCAAGCCCAGAGGGTACAGAGATGAGGTAGGTAGAATGGTAGAGAGCAGGCAGAGAAAGGGTAGAACGGACACAGTTGCGAGACGAGTGAATAACAGCCTTGTCATCCTTCGTTCCCACTCTTTGCTCGCAGTTACCATTCAGGGAGAGGGGGGGGGGGTATAAACAACAGGCAACTTTGCCAAGAGCGGCAAGTTGGGCTAGCTCGTGGAAGTTCATCTTTTATTAAGAGGGTGTTACTGTGCTATAAACGCACGGACAACAGAAGAAGAAGTAGACAGGACGTGCGCAGACTCACAGGACGCAAGCAATCTGCGCGCGTCCTGTCTACTTCTACTTCTGTTGTCCGTGCATATATAGCGCAGTAACCCCCTTATTACAATATGAACTTTGCCAAGCGGACAGCTGACGCAAAGCCGTATTAAATCTAAGTGTGAAAATTAAATCTGAGTCTGCCACTACGGGGTCCCTCATAATCCGATTGTGTTTTAGGCATGTACAGCTCCATAATTCAAATAAAGTTTAACACTTCCGCCACGACGCGATGTGCCATTTAAGGCAATGAGAATGCTCAACCTTCTCAGAGATTATGGACAATGGCGCACAACAACGCCTCAAGTAAACACGTCTCCATGTGCGATTTGTGTACTACGCAGACAAACAGCAGCGGTGCACGCAAGTTAACGTTTAACATCAACTCACCACTATCGTATTGGGCTAAACGCTGAAGAAATTAAACATTCGCCATCAACATCACTGATAATTATCGCCGATCAAAGCAAATAGCACAGAAAGCTTCGATTACGTCGATTCCCACAGTGCGTGGGATCCGCATATTTTTTTTAATCGCAAATTTCAGTCGACGCGAAGAAAAGTTGTACAACTGTGTCTGCTTATTTTGAATGCTAAGAGTCAATGGAAGAATGTTAAGTAAATAAACATTTGTGTGCATTCGAGTTACAAATTGGCAGCGGTCAAAGTAACAATGCGAAATAGTTGGCTTTTTCCGGTGATGGTTACATTCTTTTTTGTATTTAGTAAACGTCTAATGTAACTTAAACATATTGTTTTATGTGTCTTCGGCAATAGGTAACGCTTTTCGATATACTGGGTTTCACGATAGGTATAATCACTTCAACCCGCGATATTTGTGTTACTTAGGGCTACAGCGGTTTTTCATGCTGCGATAAAAGAAAAATGTTGCTGAAAGATCGCCGAGAAAGCTAGTTCTTTCTCGTGCGAAAGAAGGTCACTGGGAATTATTGCATAAGAAACGGTGAACTTTCCAGTGGAAATGAAGTAGCGAAAAGACAAAAAAAAAAAAAAGAAGAAGGAACCCTGAAAATTATATCTTCGCATGAACATCGAAAATGTGCCCATGAATCTTGAGAATTGAAACCGATGATGGTAGTTACCTATGAAGTACTGAAGCAAGTACTTGAGTAGAGTAGCAGCAATGCGTCGGGTAATTTCGAAGGCGTTAACATGGCGACACGGAGTCTGTGGGCAATAGACAGGGTAGTTGAAAAGCAGCAGCTTGGTCTTTCAAGGGATGTTAACCTCAGTAGTTCGGCGTAGGCGTCGTCACGGTGGTATACAGAAGTTGCGCCACCCTGTATGTGTGTGTGGTCGAGGCGTCGAAAAAGGTTTCCTGGTGTCTGGGGCTTTGTAATGTGTCGGTGTGGGCCTTCAAAAAAATACTACAAGGAAAGAAAATATAAGGGATGTTTCGAAGTGAAGTCGCCGCCGATCTCATTTTTACATTCTTTCTGACAATGACCCAGATTACGGTAATATCCCGTTTTCAATTCCGCAGTTGTAATTCTAAGAGGTGCAGAAGCCAGGTACATCCAGGAGCATTGTTATCTCAATAACTTGTTTCAAAAGACGTGTGGCGGCTTAGCGCAATGCTCGCGGAAGTTTAAAAAGTTGGAAGGCGATTCAACCGGTAGGTGAAGAAGATGAAAGACAATGCCTTCTTGAGTGAGAATGGGGCGGAGTCATCGCGCACGGTACTCTATCGCGTCATTCCTTAGCGTTGGACTGCTTAAATTTGTTGATTGCACGATCTTCGGGAACGGCCCACATTTGGAGACTGAACATGCCTGTGAGAGCGGCCTACATTTTCAGAGCACATTATGTGGCCTAAAAATGTGGGCCGTTTCCAGGGTATATGGTCCACATACCCCAGGAACGGCCGATATTTTTAGACAGCAATATCTTTGGGGCTCGGCCGCAGCTTTAGACTGCACACATACCCACGAGAACGGCTTTAGAGTGCACTGCCTTCGGGATTGGTCAGCATTTTTAGACTGCACTACTTTTGCGGTTGGCTCACACTCTTTCACGGCATCATCTTCGGAATCGGCCCTCTTATTTGGACTGCACGTAACCGTCGGGATCGGCCCAGAATTTTAGAATGCACTATCTCCAAGATCGGCCCACGAAAGAGGCTAGAAACAGCCGATACAGAAATGTGGGAATAATTCGCCAAGGAAGGCACTGCCCAAAAAAAGGTGAGTTGTTGAAACGAACGGAAGACTGCAAGCAAAGGTTAAAAAATGAAATCATCTCGAGACAACACCGTAAGTTCAAGAAGCATGTGATGACGCTTACTTGTGTTAGGCTTCTTGAGGAGGTCTTCGAAGTACGACATCACGCAAATCACGAAGTACACCTGGGAGGCAGTAAAATGACATGTCAGATGCCGCGCTCACTGTGCTGTCCGAGCATTATTCACTGAAAGTCGCATTAGGTCACGACACTGTACGACACCACTAGTCAATCTTTTAGTACTATTGCACTTACGACGTCACCCTGGACGCAGTCCTTACAAGAAACGCAGCTGCTTGTTCTCTGTAAATCTAGATGTAAGCATACACCTAGCTCGCACAATACTTTCTCTATATGCTGGTGAAGGCAGCAACCCCGTGAGGCTATTTTTACGTGATGAAGCTTTTGTGATCTGGTTTAGGATGACTTGAAACGCAATGAACGACAGCTCGCTCATTGAGTTTAATAAACATGCAGCTAGGGCACTGACTTGAACAAAATTATCATCGCCTTCTGGCTTGAACTTTTGAACGAGCATCATAATTCTTACTTATTGCACTCACGCAAATGAACTAATTTAGCAGAGAAAGCAGCCTTTCGATTAGTTTTTTGAGTCAGTTCGAAGAACTGTTAAGGGTGCTGAAACAGCCAGTCTGGAAGAGTTTGTCACGTTTTTCTGCGTAGAAACAGCATGAGCGGTCCACTTTTTGTTTTTGTTTGTTTGTTTTATACTGCTAGCCCCAATAAGGGACCATTACAGGAGTAAAAATACAGGTCAAACATTGACAATCATTTCACGTGCATCTTTTTTACCCAACATCGCATATTTCAGTTAAATTTTATTGAACATATGTCTAACACATATATAGGTGCCAGTTGATAACCATGACATGCACGAGACACAGAGATGCATCGAGGCAACTGTGACGAACTGACGCATAATCAAAATTGACATAAGTAACGCAGTACCTTGTCATGACATGAATGTCTGCGCAAACACTGCGCCGCGTAAAAAATAACTCAGGATTAAGCAAACTAGTAGATGTACTAGTATAACTTGCTATCTCAAGGAAAGCGTTGCCTTAGAGGACATACCGAAGGCACGCATGACACATAAGAGGGTTCAGACAGCAGGCTTGACGACTGAGTGCAAATGACTAATGCTGAATTACAATGGTGGACCCAGAGCGGTCTGAAAGCTCGGTAACAGAGCGCCATCCTCCGGCGGAGAGCCCTCGCTTCGAATCCGCGTTTGGAACGCTGGCCCTGCAACCAGAGCGACCAGGGGCACAGCCGCATGCGGAGGTACCAGCATTGCTCGAGCCGAAGGGACATTTTTCTGTCTTTGCGAAGGACACATGTTTTGGCCTCATTCTCGTGGCATGTTCGCGATAGGAACGGTCACTTTGGTGCATAAAAACTCAAATGAGAACGTTTGCGCGATGTCTTCTTACTTTTTTCATTAGCGGCGGCCTCCACTATAGTGTTCACTAGTTTGGACTTGGTTCGGCGAATGGAGCAGATCGCTAAGCTTGAAGGCGTCTGGGGCAATTTCATCACCCCTTGAACCCGAGAAGCTGCTTTTATCAAGGAAAAGTATGTCAATGGGGTCAATATAGCACCACCGGGACATTTTCTTTCTTCAGAGCCGCTTAAGGGCCGTCCATCCGTCGGTACGCAAGAACGAGACTTGTATAGCTCGCTTGCTGCGGGGAATCATCTGCGCTGTCTTATTATGCCGTCTGCTACACAGACAATCCAGTCAACGGCTGCTGGAGGAACTAGCGTCACGCCGATTTGGGCGGAGCAATCTGGGCTCCTCCGCAGGGCGATCTCGGAACGAGAGCTCTCGATCTGCCATTGCAATATACTATCCACGCTTCCGATCTGCCATTGGAACATACTTGCTACAAAAAGGACAGAAAATTTTGGTCCGGGAGCGCTCCATGCAGATCTGCCATTAGAATTCAGCATACGTAAGTTTAACTTGCTCTCGCAAGTTAAAAGCGTCTGAAGATGATAGCCATGGGTGGTGGCTGGCGGTGCGATTGTACAGTAATTTTATATGTTTTGCTGTTAATAGTTATGCCAGGCAGGTCTCGGAAATTGGCGGTTGTTTTCAGGATACACATGACTTGAGACTAGACTTGGCGCAGGCGGCTTTGTTCCATCGCCCAAACAATTTTTCTGGGCTAAAGGAAAGAGTTCAGATTTGTAGACTCAATGAAAGTGCTGCTAAGTCCGAAATTTATATGGACCAGGGGATGCACCTACAATGTTTTTCCGTTTTTCAATAAAGCTTTACTCTGTCTCTCCATAAAATTTAGCTCTGCCAGACTTTTTTCTGCTTTCTGTGATCCTGAGCATACAAAAAATACGTTAAAAATAAATTTTCTGTTAACGCACCTAATTGGCGTTTCAAAGGATAAACGCCAAACCTTCGTCAATGGCTGGTGCATGGTGAAGGCAAACTCGCGGAGAACTTTCTTCAGCAATGAAGGGAACAAATAAGAGCGCTCCTGAAATAGGTCCCATATTTTCACACGCGTTAGTTTAACCTGGGTAAAAGAAAACAGACATCTAAAACAGCAAAATAAGACGAAATACATCACTGATCGAGTGTTAATTTGAGTTATTAAGTGATGGGGGTGATGAAATTGCCTACCCAACGAGGAAAAACGTCCGTCCCTCCGTCCGCCCGTCACTTAAGTCGCTTTCAAGATAGGGCCCACATCAGCGAGCGAATAGACCTTCGTGGCTGCCTCTCGGTTCAAGGCGAACTAAGTGGCGAGAACACAGCGCGCACGAAGCTATCAGCACTCGCCGCACTGTGTCCTCATCGCAGATCGCTCTCAAGATAGGGGCCCGCGCGGCCGCGCCATACGCAGCCGCCACAGGGGTACGGTTGGTCACGGTTGATAACAGAGCGATAACGGCTTATAATGATCGGAACGTCGCCAGCGCACCTGGCGCCACCACCTGCAGCAGTTTGCTTGCCTCATCGATTCACCTTGCGCCACCGTTCGCAGCAGTTCGTGTCGCCGCAGCGGCTTCGTCTATACTGGTCATATCAGTTTCATAACATTGCTAATGACACCGGCCTGCGTGGAGGTGAGCAAGTGACACGATGCTTACGCATACTTAGACAACTCCCAGAGGAGTTTCTGCGTGGTGTTCTTTCTGGCCTTTGTCTTTCGCGTTTGGAAAAATGCGAAACTGATGCACGCGGAAGTTCATCCCAAGAAACCGAAAGCGCTGTCAAACTGTGGCACATGTGCAGAAGCTCTGCCCTGTAGCTTTCCCTTCATTGGTACGGAAAGTTGTCCGCTGGCATAACCGACAGCTTGAGAAGACACAGGAAGGTGGCTCCGGGCCCTGTCCACGTAGTGAACCTTACGCGGAGCTTCTACTGGATCTAAATATACCACAATGACATGACAACTAGCTGCCGTAATATGTGATAAACAAACTGCTTGATTCCATAAAGATCTGCAGCGGCACTTGCGTCGCTGTCTCAAGGAAACACGAGAGCCGTTGACCCGTAAATGGTACGAAAATGCCACACAAAGATCTCTGATGGGTTGGAGAACCACTAGTAAAGATGTGTGGGTCATGTTAGAGTAATATTGGGCGATATGGCCGAGGGCATTGGGGAGGGTACTAACCGGAGGCACGTTCATTTTCGCACTGATCACAGGCATAGTTAATTGGACGTTAAAAGGCAAGAGTGTCCAAAGTGGGAAATCTATGATATACTAGGTGTGGTGCCTCGCCCATCAGTACAAATGGAGATGCCTTCAACGGTTTGTCCGAAGCTGGAGTTGGCGCGTGTTATAATACGGCTTAAGTGAGGTGTTTTAATTAGCGCGACGAACGTGACGGAGATGAATACCAAGTGTTTCTTGTGAGCTTAACACGTCAAGTGGCAGGCATCGCGCGTTACTCGGAAATGTCGCCCTTAAGAGAAGAAACTTAAAAAAAGAATGAAATAAATTAAAAAGATGCAGATCCCACGCACTATGGGAATCGATGTAAGCGAAGCTTTCTGTGCTGGTTGCTTTGATTGACGATAATTAGCGGTGATGTTGACGGCGAACACTTAATTTCTTCAACGTTTAGTCTAACACAACAGTGGTGAGTTGATGTAAAACGTTACCTTGCGCGCCCCAATGCTGTTTGTCTGCGAAATACGCAGTACACACAGGGAGAGGTGTTTGCTTGAGGCGTTGTTGTGCACCATACTTCATAACTTCTCACATGGTACATCGTATCGTGGCAGAAGTAGTTAAATTAGATTATGGGGTTGTACGTGCCAAAACCACAATAATATTATGAGCCCCCCCCCCCCCCCCCCCCCCCGTAGTGGTGGACTCCGGATTAATTTTGACACCGTCGTGATGTTCCTTAACATGTCCCAAAATCGAAATGCATGTGCATTTTCTATTTCGCCCCGCCGAAATGCGGCTGCCGCGGTGGGGATCAAATCCGCGACCTCTAGCAATGCCATAGCCGCAATGCTACCGCGGCGGGCCCAGAAGTGTTCATTTGATGGTCGACCGCTTCCGTAGTGTCGCCTGGGCCCTGCGGTGCGTATTAATTAACGCGGCTCTTCTTCTGCACGCCTTGCGTAATTTGTCCGCTTGACATACTTGGATGGTGTTTATTTTACAGAAATAGTAGCAACGTACTGTACTGTACCTTGGAGCTGAAGCTTATCCAGTTTCCCCGCAACTGCTGGTGTTAGCAGTAGTGATTCCTTGTCTTCTCACGTCACCTTAACTCCCCCCCCCTTGTATGAGAACTGCCCCTTCTTCTCCCTCTTCTTTACAGTTCTATCTATGTCTCCTATGGACCTGCACGTTAGTAGAAAGGGAAACGCTGCACTTTCTGCAATGCTTTTGAGGGGGGTCACGGATAATTACAGCTGTCAAGAGCATAATGTGGCGACGCCCAGGGAGCTCCAGAAGGCATTGTGCATATTCGACGCGGTGGGGTCCAAACGAGTTTCTCACGTCGCCTTTCCTCTCTGACTCGCTCCTGTCATATATACACACGTTCTGACCCCCCCCCCACCCCCCCCCCCCCCGGAGCGGTGTGCCAGACAGCAGCAGCAGCAGCAGCAGAGGGAAAGTCGAAGGAAGAGGCAAAGAAAGCTTAGCTTACAAATAAAAAAATAATATTTTCTCACCATTAAAAGGAAAAGCAAAGCGCAGAGCCCAGCCCCACTGGCGAACCACTCGGAGTAGCCGTCTCCAAAGACCTGGGCACCATTCTCCGTCTGCATCAAGGTGCAAGGCAAACATTTGATACTGCAGCAAAAAGCGGCGGTGTAAAGAAGCACAAATGGGTGTAATGGAGGCGCTGCATGCGATGTATCTTGACTATATATATATATATATATATATATATATATATATATATATATATATATATATATATATATATATATATATATATATATATATATATATATATATATATATATATATATATATATATACTCTGCAAGGCTTTCGCGTAATAATGATTGTTACAGATCGGTGACCTGCGCGTACATAAGGCAGATTAAAAAAATTATATTCTGGGGTTTTACGCGCAGAAAAACACGATATGAATGTGAGGCATGCCGATTATGAGGCGACTATGAATTAATTTTGACCACCTGGAGTTCTTTAACGTGCCTGCGGCCGCCGCTGCCGGGATTTGATTCCGCGCCTTCGTGCTTAAAGGCGCAACGCCAAAGCCACTACACCACCACGGCGGGCAATAGGACAGATTTCAACGAGATGTTACAGTATATGAAACATATGCTTTCACGCCATCGCAACCGTCTTTCCTACTTTAATAAGCAGAAACCCCGTTCTTTACATTTTGGTACACAGACATTCCTAGTGTTGGGTTCCTGTCCTTGCGGCTTGAGTAACTCTTCCTCTCTTCGTGATGTTTTTCCTCGCCCGCAGGTCGAACGCCACGGAGCGCGTATTACGCGGGTACGCTGTCGGGTTTCGACCAGCCACACATTTACCTTCTCCATGCCGAATGCACGTCACGCAATTGTTTTCGGGCAAAGTCACGCAACGGACAGAGCGCATTACTCGGTCTCTTTGAGCGTGTTGAAAAGAGCGCGCTGGCAGATGGAGAAACATCTAAAAAGACGAGACGTCAAGTGGGCCCAGCAGCACGTCCACGAAAGTGGTTACAAATGCGAATGTCACAGCCGTCGCGACACGGGCAAAGGCTGTCTTGGCTGATCGACCCACTTTCTGGAATCCTCGCTGCTTTAACAGGGACCTTTTAGGCCGGGCGCTGCTTCATTTCCGTGGACGCGCAGATGCAGGCTTCATGGCAACCGCATGGAACGCCACACATTCTTGGCGTGGCGTCGACCGGCGTCGCTGCGTCCATATCGCGTTGCGAAATAGCCACACTGCTATTATTAGCCGAGGTGCGTACAACAAGGTATCCGCTGCTCAAAAGGAAAACGTTTCGGCGGAGATTCTGCGCTGTCGTCGCACGGTGTGAAGACGCGCGCCGGAAGTGGGAAGTGCGGCCTCTATAATGCGTTGGAACCTCACTCCAGGTGGCCTCCAACTTCCGATGGGAACGGAATGCAAGAACGCTCATGTGCCGGTGCAGGTGGCCAAAATTAATCCAGAGCCCTCCACTACGGCGCGCCCCTCATAAACAATTGTGCAGTTTCTAGGCGTTAAACCCCATACTTTCCTTGAGCTCACTGTTCCTTTTGTACTGGCGAACATTCGCTTATACTCAGAGAAACAGCTAAATGTCTGTGAGGAGAGAGAATTTATTTGAAAGAAAGCAGAGAGGTCGGCCTGAGCTAACGCGCTCTGGCCTGCTACTCTGCCCAGGGGGAGGAGGAATGGGGACATAAAGGTGGGACGGGGGATAATGATGACATATCATTATATATATATATATATATATATATATATATATATATATATATATATATATATATATATATATATATATATATATAAAGAGGGATGTACAACGGCGAAAGCAAGTTCAACATTATGATGATAAACATTAAGAAATCTCATCCATAAAGCCACTATCGGGTTCCGTGTGTTGTCTGTAGTCACTAATTCAAGTGAACCTAGAGATAAAGGCGCTAAGACGAAGCTGGTGTGCGGGCTTCCTCTGTGTGAGCAGCACCGGCGCCAAACAAAATCTGTACATATTATAAAGAGCTGCGATAAGAGGCTCCAGTACTGCGAATACTTAACTGCAGGGCACTTTTAGTGGCCGGATTCTGGAGACCACCGAAAATCACGCGGATTGACTCTACGAGATGCTTCAGCATTTTCTGAACGCTTTCCTTCTCATTGTGTTCATCTCCTTGCTTGCCCGTAGTGTCACCGGCTTCATTGGCCCTATCATTATTGGCTTCATGGCGCAGAGGACTATGCAGTACGGCCCGCTGTCATAGCCATGGGTCTAGAGGGCATCAAAGGTCATTCCGTGTCTGTATCAGCTGGTGGACGCGAACATTCGCCGCATGCTCTCATCGACCTTGAATTAGCAGTAGGCGCCGTTAAGGTCCTCGATGCACGCACAGGCAGAGGTGGTCGTGGCGCCTGCGCCCCGCTATGTAGTTCTTCTGAAATGACATTGTGGCGCTTCTTTCGCGAGTGTTGGTAACATTGGCGAACAGATTGAGCAGCCTCTTTACGTGAAGATTGGTCTCTTGCCATTTTTCGAAGAATACGAACTTCTTGTTCCATCTTCGGGCATTCTTTCGAAGTCGCTTCATAAGAGCCAGTACAGTTGGGGCAATATAAATGAAGACGTATCACAGTCGGTGGTATTATGCTCTCCGCTGCAACGTGAGCAGGTGTCCTTATTACTTCTACAAACAGCGCTCACGTGTCCTATCTTCAGACATTTCCGGCACTGAAAAGGCTTCGGAACGAATGGTTGTACACGGTGTATCACGTAGCCCACTTTGACAGACGCTGGTAATGTCGAAGAAGCAAATGTTAACTTGATACATCGGGAGTTCCCCAAGTGGTGGCTCTCAAGAATGCGCACCCTCAAAAGACTCTTGAGGTCCACATACTTGATTTCAAGCTCCACGTCGGAAATCACACCAGTCGTTGTCTCCTTCCCATTAGTAATAAAGGAGCGGACGGGGATCGCGCTTAACTGCGGAATTCTCTTTAACTTCTCCAGTATCGCGAAATGTTTCACACCTATTGTCAGGATGTTCTTGCGAGCGTTGATCCTGATCTCGCTGATATGCCAAGAGGCCACACTTTCAAATATTCGTTTAGAAACTGCCTGCTGAGGGAGTTCATGCTGTGTGATATCGGCAGGGGCACGTAAGAAATCATGAAGGATTCCTGCTTACTCTGATTTGATGAAGTTGTCCCAGTCGACATAAGGTGCATCTTCTTCATACGGCGGCCCATGGCTACGGTGTACTCGCTGTCAGAGTCCATGACTTCTGGCGTTGAGCTTTTCCAGGAATCGAGCTGGTTCGAGCTTCCAAAGGCACGTCGTCCAAAAATCAACGATGAAGTAGACGACTGAGCTAGTTCAGCTGGTCTCGGGAGCGTCTTCTTGCTCATCCTTGATGAAATGACTCACACGAAAATGGAAAAAAGTAAAAATTGCATAACAGAGAGAGGCCTACAGCACCAGTGAGCACTGGGCATGGGCTTCTGGTAATCCATGGTGCGGTGAAAGGATGTCGTCAGGACCTCATCCACAATACGGCGTTCCGAACAAGCCATGTCAGCACCAGGGCCGGCCACCACTCGGGCAGCCGGGACGCCCCCCGCGGCAGTAGCGACATATCCACCCCTCGTGGGCCGAGGTTTACGTCCGCCAGCAAGCGATTTCCAAAAACCGAGGAGTCCGAGCGTGGGGAGCTCCCCGCCGAGGGAGGATCGTTCCCAGGCAACAATCCCTCCCTGGGTGGTTTTGCTGTGGCCATACCCTAATAGCGGATGTGAGCCATTAAAGCCTAGGCAGATCTACGGTCCGCCGGGACACAGTCGTTTTTTTTTTTTGGCGTGAATACCAGCGCAAAGGGTCAAATTACGACTCGACTAGAGGCAGGGGAAGTTTACGAAACACGCCCGATGAAAACTGCCTGTCGAGAACAGGAAAGATTGACCTTTTCTCGCAAATAACAGCAGCACAGAAGCGACCACCGAACCGGGCAAGCGGGCGGCCCACTGCCAGCTCCTGGCACGATGGGCTGATGCGGTTATTTTATCAGTGACGCCGCCACCCGCCTTTTTATTCTACCGCAGTTTCTTATTTATTTTTTTAGGCATGCAAAACTCCAGCTCCCGGTAAAAGCCGCCTAAGCATTATAGTACATTTCGTTGCTGTAATCCATCAGTTTAACATCGTAATCTACGACAATTCCCAAGGCATTTCACGCCTTCAAGTGGCGCTGCGAAACATAATGAAATAAGCAGTGGCGCTTACAGCGGCGATTCCAAGCACGACCATGCCGACGACGCAAAGCACGAGGTCGACAATGGCGGTGACTACCCAGGGAAGCACGAGCTGGGCACGTTCCTGAGTCAGGTAGAGAGAGAGAGAGAGAGAGATAACTTCATTAATGAGAGACAAAGAAACAAAAGAAACAAAAGCAACAACAAGCGTCTAGAGCTACACAAGATGGTGGTCGAGCTGTCTACCAGTCCTTTTCAGGCGCGTTCCTGATGTACTGAATGAAAGCCGGCCAGATGGTTAATTTTCACTCTGCTTGGAGGCGAAGTGAGCCAGACCGTTGGGAGGGGCCTCGGTTAAGGATCCTCTGTGCATTGCTTGGGTTTTTGCTAAGGCATGGCGGGCACGTGAATAATAGTCTTGACCTTTTCGCTTGTTGCGAAAAACTCGCTAGAGGTATCAAACAGTTATTACTTCGCTAATGTTGTGGTTTCCAACGTGACGGGATTTTTTTACTATGAGATGTGCATCGGAACTCTCGCATTGTTGCGATGGCCCCCGATTGGTTAAGAACATAAAAGCCGACGTCCTGCATTCAACCATGAGACTGGGCCCGCGTTCACAAAGGTTATTTCTGGCGTGAGAGTTGTCCACGATCAGCTGTTGCCGCAGCGATTGTCTCGTTATCACGGAGATTAAGATTGTCAATTGGAGACGCCTGAACGCCGACCAGCGACGAAGAGCTCTACTGAGCAAAGTTTTGAGAGTACGGCCCGCATTGCTAGCAGCGTCTTTCAATGCGCCCACCGCTGAGTACCAAGTTTGCCCCGTAAACAGCGTAGACTCATCTTGTACGTTGTCACCTTCGAAAAAAAAAGTGAAATAGAAAAATAAAGCAAATAATTAAATTCTAGGGTTTTTATGTGCCAGAACAACAATTAGATTATGAGACACTCCGCTGTACGGTATTTCAGATTAATTTCGATTACATGGGGTTCTTTAACGTGCTCCTAAATTTAACAAGTCTGCGAGCGTTTTTTTTATATTTCGCCTCCATCGATATGAGGCAGCCGCGGCCGGGATCGAACACGCGACCTCGAGCTCAGCAGCGCATGTGCCATAGTCACTGGAATACCGCGAAGCGGGGGGGGGGGGGGGGGGGGTAGGGGCTATCCGCCTTCATGGCTACCGGTGCCTGTCATATCTACGTTGCAGTACGCTGTGTTAAAGTGTGCTCGAATGCGCACATTTTTTAAACATTTTTGATAAACATCAGGGTCTTCAAAAATGGGCCACATGCGAAGCTCGACAAGCTCTTGTATGCGGCATGGGTGACCCTCCTGAACATAGAGCCACGTCATATTCATCTTGCTGCCAAGACTTGCGCCAGTGTTTCCTTTTACTACAATCAGGAAGGGTTTTTGTTACACGTTGCAATTGTGGGCACGAAGTCAACCATTTCTGATGTCATTTACATTTCGCCAAGGGACCCTCCTATCAGTTTCAAGATTCTTGCTCACAATATGTGACCGCACGAAACTGCTCGTATATGCATATTCGACTAGTCGTATCTGAGCACTCTGGAAGCACCTCAAAGGTCGTATATAGGACAGCAACAAGACATTACTGTTACTGGTGCAATGACATTGACTTGCAATGGCGACTATGAGGCCAGAATATCGCTATTTCGCCAGCTTGTTCTTTTCATATAGCTTTATTAAGCTGTCTTGCACGACCTTAAGTAACATTGTCAGAGCCCTCTGAAACATCAAATAAGTCGTAGCAAAAAAAAAAAAAGGAAAGATGACCGAGAGAGAGAGATAGAAGAAGAAATATTAGTCGCTCCTGATGTGCAAACTCACGAAGAACCGCCTGCACCTCGCAGATTGTTATCAGGGAAGAAACAGCCTGTACCTGTGTTGTTGGCTGTTTCATAACCAGCTCGGGTGACAAACGCGAGTTTTTTTCAGCGACTCTTCGCGCCTTTAGGTACGCATTAAAGCGATGATAGAGGTGTTTGACACCTGGATTTCCCTATGGCACGACTGCAGTTTATCAAAGTCTGTCGTCACTACGTAAATAGACTGCACTCTAGTTTCTTTGTCATCCGTTGATGACGTTATCTCAGCTTGACGTAGTAGTTGTAGCAATTGCTACGAACGGGTGGATGTCGGATTGTCCCTTTATTACTTATCCCAGCTTGCGCGTGACTGCATCACGGAAATGTACCGTGTTACGTTTCGCCTACAACGCGCGGTAATGCCGGCGCGGATGCAACGGACGCCGGGGCTTTGTTCAAAACGGCGGACATTTTGGCCTGTTCGACGCCGCCGCAACGCCTACCCGCCAAGCGTGTCCAGGCGTGTTTCAGTGCCACGTGTCTTCGTGTGTGCGTGTGTGTGTGTGTGCCCTCGCTTGTCAAAGCGCGGCAGCCGGGGAGCGGAGTTCCCCGAATGAGGAGCCTGGAGGTCTCTCGGCTCAACCGTTCGCGCCGTCGTGTGGGCGGTTGGCGATGCGTCACTACACTCGGTTCAGCAGGTCTCTCGGCCCGACAGTTCGCGCCGTCGTGGGGTCATGCTCCGCCGTCCCGTGACCTTCATCCCGTGACCTTCATCCCGTGACCTTCTCTTTTGGACCGCGACGCCGAGGGTATAAGAGCAGCTGCCCCCGGACGCCAGGAGAGAGGCTCCGATTTGTACTGTTGAGTTACGTGCTCTCCCGTCTCTCCACTTCGGTCGACCTGACCGGTCGCTCTTTTGCTATGTTAGAATAAACAAGTTGTTCTGTTACCAGTCTTCTCATGCTTTGCCGGGACCTTCGGATGCTTCCAGTGCCCCAGGCCGCCAGGCCAACGCTACCCTTGGGGCTTGCGACCCATTGGCAATAACGGGCGTCAGCACCGAGACCCCAACAACTCGTGCCAGCGGTGCGATTCCAACATCTGGTTGCCAGCGGTGAGATCGCGCCAACGGAGGCCAGCAGCGAAGAGATGCGGTTGACTGTATGCTGAGCAGCACAACGACCATCCGGGAGCAGCGCAACGAGCCCTGTGTGATGACTGGTTGCCTGCAGCGGAACGACTGCGCTGAAGTCTTGGCTGCAAGGTTTGGTGAGTGCGGGACTTTCTTCTTCTGAGTTTTGCCAGGCTTTTGTTAGTGTTAGAAACAGAGCTGGTAATTGTGGTTGTCGTTGCTACCGGGTTAGTTTGCGGCAAGACAACAGTAGGCAGTAGAGAAAGCAGCATTCAGAGCAGCCATGGATTTGAAGTCGTTGCGCAAACCGATATTGCTGGAGCTTGCAAGAGAGTTGGGTCTGGATGTCTCAGACAAACTCAGAAAACCAGAACTGCTAAGGGCTATTCTTGAGTTAGAAGCTGAGGATGACGAGCTGTCGGAATGCCTTGAGACCATTGAGGAGAGGGAGCGTGAACTTAAAGAACAGAAAGAGAAAGATGAGCGCGAACTTAAAGAGCAAAAAGAGAAACAGGAGCGTGAACTTAAAGAACAAAAAGAAAAAGAAAAAGAAGAGCGCGACCGTCAACACGCTTTGGAAATGAAGCGTCTCGAGTTAGAGATGGAACGCGCTCGTAATGGAAGTCAGGCACACGGTGCAGGAGAACGAGTATTGTTCAAAATGACTGACCTGATGCGGCCGTTTAAGCTTGGAGAGGACATTGGTTTGTTCCTGGTTAACTTTGAGCGAACGTGCGAGAAGCAGGGGTTCTCTCGGGAAACGTGGCCACAGCGCTTGCTCACTTTGCTACCCGGCGAGGCGGCCGACGTAGTCGCTCGCTTGGAGAGAGAGGAGGCAGAGGATTTCGACAAAGTGAAATCGAGTCTGCTAAAAAAGTACCGGCTGTCAGCGGAGGCGTTCCGTCGGAAGTTTCGGGAAAATGAGAAAGGCAGAAGTGAGTCATATACAGAGTTTGCGTACAGGCTTATGTCAAACATGCAGGAGTGGCTCAAAGAAGAGAAAGCGTTTGGTGACCACGAGAAAGTTCTGCAGTGTTTCGGGCTAGAACAGTTTTATAGTCGGTTACCTGAGAACGTGCGGTACTGGGTCTTGGATAGGCCAGACGTTAGTACGGTGGCTAGAGCCGCTGAGTTAGCCGAGGAGTTTGTGACGCGTCGGGCTCGTGGAGCTAAGGACGGTCAAAAGGGTGAATTTGGCTCCAAGTTTGAGAGGCCAAAGTTCACGCCCATGAGAGCAAAGGGGGACACACGTAGTGCGGATGCGAGTGAAAGCAGTCCGACCGAACGTAAGGAGACGGCGGCAACCGAAGCCGAACGCAGAAAGCGGTTCGAGATGAGGCAAGCGCGCGTTTGTTATACGTGCCAGAAGCCGGGTCACTTTTCGGCGCAGTGTCCAGAAACAAAAACACAAGTCGTGTTTTTGTCTATATGCAGCACTGACGAGAACATGAAGCTTCTCGAGCCTTACATGCGAGACCTCCTCGTGAACGGGAAAGAGTGCCGAGTGCTTCGCGATTCCGCAGCTACAATGGATGTAGTTCACCCCTCTTACGTAGAACCCGATATGTTCACAGGCGAGTGCGCATGGATCAAGCAAGCAGTGGAAGCTCATAGCGTGTGTCTGCCGGTAGCAAAAGTGCTTATTGAAGGACCTTTCGGAGCACTTGAGACGGAGGCCGCAGTGTCATCTATGCTGCCCCCCCAGTACCCGTACCTATTTTCGAACAGGTCCGATCACCTCCTGCGCGAGAAGGGGCTTTTGTTTGGTGAGGCTAGCGTTCAGGCCTTAACCAGATCGAAGGTTCGGGAGCTCGCTGCAAAGGCGGTAGTTGCGGGACCGACGTTGTTGAACGATGAAAAAGGGTCAGAGGCGCAGCAAGCTAGTATTCAGAGCACGCCCGAACGGGATAAAATTGAGCCTGTAGCGTTAAGGGCACCAGATACTGGAGAGGAAATTCCCGATGCGGGAAAGTTAGAAGAGCTTCCGGTCGAGCTTCCGGGACTAGGCTCAGTGACAAACAGGAAAGACACCGATCAAGTCATTAGTGACTTAATAAGTAAAGCATCGCTGTCGCCTGAGCAGAAAACCGAACTACACCAGCTCTTACAAGAGTTTCAAGGTCTGTTCTCTGAGAGGCCTGGTAGGACTTCTGTCCTTACTCATGACATAGAACTTACCTCCCCAGAGCCAGTACGATCCAAGGCGTACCGGGTGTCACCCCGCCAGAGCGATATTATGGAGGCTGAGGTAACGAAAATGCTACAGCTCGGTGTTATTGAAGCGGGTGAGAGTGATTATACCTCCCCTTTGATTTTAGTTGAGGTACCGGGCAAGGAACCTCGTCCTTGCGTCGACTACCGCAGGCTTAATTCCATCACTAAGGATCAAATTTATCCGATCCCTAACATCGAGGAGCGCCTTGAGAGAGTGAGTAGCGCTCAGTTTATTTCCACCCTAGATCTTGTCAGGGGTTATTGGCAGGTTCCACTTACAGAAGAGGCTAGTAGGTATGCGGCGTTCATTTCACCAATGGGGACATTCCGTCCTAAAGTTTTGAGTTTTGGTTTGAAGAACGCGCCATACTGCTTTTCAAGCCTCATGGATAAAGTGTTGCGGGGACAGCAAGAATTCGCTTTACCGTATCTAGACGACGTAGCGATATTCTCCGCATCCTGGCCGGAACATATGGCGCACTTGCGGGCAGTGCTAACCCGCCTGCGCGATGCGGGCTTGACAGTCAAGGCTCCCAAGTGCCAGTTAGCACAGGCCGAGGTTGTCTACCTCGGACACGTGATTGGTCGGGGTCGTCGCCGCCCCTCTGAAATAAAGGTGGCCGCTGTGCGAGACTTCCCGCAACCGCGCACGAAGACCGATATTCGGTCGTTCTTAGGTGTCGCCGGCTACTATCAGAGGTACATCCCCAGGTACTCGGATATCGCGGCTCCCTTGACGGATGCTCTAAGAAAGACAGAGCCGCAAACAGTCGTCTGGGATGAGACGAAGGAAAGAGCTTTTAGCGCCCTAAAGAGCGCCCTAACAAGCCAGCCTGTGCTACGATCGCCCGACTACACAAAAGGGTTCGTTGTTCAGTGTGATGCTAGTGAGCGAGGCATGGGCGTTGTACTGTGCCAACGGGAAAATGGAGAAGTAGAACACCCCGTCCTGTATGCTAGTCGTAAGCTGACGAGTCGTGAGCAGGCGTATAGCGCCACCGAGAAAGAGTGTGCGTGTATCGTGTGGGCCGTTCAGAAATTGTCATGTTACCTAGCTGGCTCGAGGTTTATCATTGAGACGGATCACTGCCCTCTCCAATGGCTGCAGACCATCTCTCCCAAAAATGGTCGCCTCCTGCGCTGGAGCCTCGCTTTGCAACAATATTCCTTTGAGGTGCGTTACAAAAAGGGGAGTCTCAACGGTAACGCCGATGGCTTAAGTCGAAGCCCCTAACGTGGGAATCAGCCTCAAAATTGCTTGTTACTGATGTTTTTCTTCCTGAGGCAGGATTTTTTTTAACTTATTGCTTTTGTGTAGTGTTTCAAAGTGATGATGTGCTTTCTAGTGCAATTTTCCGATTTGTGGACGCGTTCTGAGTGCTGCTAAACTACTGTAAGGAACTAGGCAGCAGTAAAAAAGGGGAAAGAGCCTGGCAGGGCTTAGTGAGGGTTGTGCCGTGCTTGCTGACTGAGCGGTTGACTTTTGGCGTGGTTCTAACGCTTGCCGGAAACGAGAACAAAAATGTCAACTCTCCCGAAGTCACTTTGCAGTGTCCTGTGTGCACCTGAACGTGAGAACGAGGCCTTCTCTGTGCGCTGCGCTCAAGAAACGCCCAAGGACGCCCAACTTCGGTTATGAGCATCATCGAGCGACATCCCTCCGGACAGCGGATGCAGTCCCCTGACCATCGGGATCTCCTTCCCCCGGCGGGGCGGTCTGTTACGTTTCGCCTACAACGCGCGGTAATGCCGGCGCGGATGCAACGGACGCCGGGGCTTTGTTCAAAACGGCGGACATTTTGGCCTGTTCGACGCCGCCGCAACGCCTACCCGCCAAGCGTGTCCAGGCGTGTTTCAGTGCCACGTGTCTTCGTGTGTGCGTGTGTGTGTGTGTGCCCTCGCTTGTCAAAGCGCGGCAGCCGGGGAGCGGAGTTCCCCGAATGAGGAGCCTGGAGGTCTCTCGGCTCAACCGTTCGCGCCGTCGTGTGGGCGGTTGGCGATGCGTCACTACACTCGGTTCAGCAGGTCTCTCGGCCCGACAGTTCGCGCCGTCGTGGGGTCATGCTCCGCCGTCCCGTGACCTTCATCCCGTGACCTTCATCCCGTGACCTTCTCTTTTGGACCGCGACGCCGAGGGTATAAGAGCAGCTGCCCCCGGACGCCAGGAGAGAGGCTCCGATTTGTACTGTTGAGTTACGTGCTCTCCCGTCTCTCCACTTCGGTCGACCTGACCGGTCGCTCTTTTGCTATGTTAGAATAAACAAGTTGTTCTGTTACCAGTCTTCTCATGCTTTGCCGGGACCTTCGGATGCTTCCAGTGCCCCAGGCCGCCAGGCCAACGCTACCCTTGGGGCTTGCGACCCATTGGCAATAACGGGCGTCAGCACCGAGACCCCAACAACTCGTGCCAGCGGTGCGATTCCAACAACCGTAACTCATATCGTGTGTGGGTTGCGGATGGGTTACAAGCTTCGCAGTTTCGCAACGAGGGGTCTTCTTCGGGTACATCGTCAAGGTATAGCTGACATATCCGAAGGACAACAGGATGCATTTCTGTTCTCCCACTTGAGAGCGGCGTCGCTATCACCGTAGGACGCAAATATCACTGATAGGAACGCTGTTGCAATGACAAGTTTCGCTCGGGTGTCGCAGGACTCCGTAACTTACGTACTGATAGCTAGACACGGGCCTGTGCTGAAATCCCTTTCATCGCACCCTGCAAGCACATTTAGTCCTTGTCAAGTTCGTTTGGCGTGTCATGCCGCAACACAGCGCTGATAAGAGGGAAGCTATAGCGAAGGCAAACCTTAAAACTTCGACTTCAACGCTTCGCAGCAGGGTATGCCCGCCATATCTATTTTGGATCTGCGCTATATGGCAAAGACAGACCGCGGAAGCTCACTTGGGGATGTGAAGTTGAGAACTTACAGATCTGAAGACTGAACGATGGCACATGGACATATATTTCATAAGTCACTTTTGCAGTATCTCCATAAAACGGGTCTCCATGCTCATATATGTAATTTCGTTTCGACGTTACAGATATACAAACTTCAATGATACTCTGGAGATGTTAGCCTGGTTAATCGCCTGACAGGCTACTCCAGGTGCTGGGTGCCGAGTAGCAATCCAGGCGAATAAAAGGATGAACGGAGAGAGAGAGAGAGATAGAAAGAGAGAGAGAAGAGAGAGAGAGGTAAGAACGATATAGTTGGAGAAAAGAGAGCGAGGGTACCAAAAGCAATCTCATAGATCGTGTAAACCATCAAAAGAGTTCTGTGCTGACTTACGATCTTTGATCCCCAGATGAGAAGAATGCAAGTCGAAGTCCTCAAGAGGCAATATATGCAAGGAAACAGGAATAACATTGTGTTCACTGCAAAAGAGGAAAATCAGAAACACAATTCTGAAACAGGTGGCAATTTTGCCTCATTTACGTTCACTTAGTTAACAAAAAAAAAAAATATGTGCAGCAAACTTGCGCATAATGTTACTCCGGTTACTATATTTCGTTACTATATTTCCGTTACTATATTTCGTACTCGCGGCTACGATTGTGAGCTAATGACATTTTTCTGCTGTGGACGAAGTCGGAGAATGCCATGTAGCCACTCTGGTCACAATTAGATAGGGGCGCTAAATTTTTGGTTATCTATATATCACTAGACGGAGGGCCTCTTTAAACTATTAATTGCACACCGTGTAGCGGGACGCCAGGTGCAAATACTGATTAATTTGGGTTTTCAAGCTACTTAAATATAAGCACGTGAATAGCCTCGTTTTGCCTTAGAAGAGAGGCGTAACGTAACGCCCACAAATCAGACGCGTGATTAGAGAAGCAACCGACTGCTTGTGTATACCTTTTCGTTGCTATGCGACTTCGACTTTATCAATAACTTCAACGATGACGTGAGCTACGTATGCCGTAACTTTGGTGGACCCATTGTTCACGGGTGGCAGCGGTAAACGGTCTCCCCTTTCTCTCTCTTTCTCTCGCGCCCACACGCACACATATAGAGAAAAAAAAGTTAGAAACAGAAAGAAATCTATTGTATAGTGTGTGTGTGTGTGGGGGGGGGGGGTGTAGGATGCGAAGAGGACCGTACTTCTAGTGCCGGTGACAGTGAGATGAGATAAATATGCAAACACTATAGATTAACAGTCTTGCCCTCGTCTTCGATGCCAAGCAAACGCCGGGCCTTCATTGCATGCCATCGCCACTTACGGGGTTCAACACTTACAGGGATCAGGGGGACAATCAAGGCCGCAGTACTCGCTGTGTAGGATAAAGGAGCGAGTATATTGAGGCTCTTTGGCGGCGTCATGAGGAGAGGCGGGGAGAGCGTCGATAAGAGGGCAGTAATGGCTCATTAGAGCTGACGGCAAAAGGCTAGAGCGTCGGCCGAAGAAGAGTGACAAGACAATGTTCGAAGAGACTTAGATGCGGAGGTGGGAGTCGCGAAACAAGACTAAGCGAATAAAACTACGCGCCACGCACGCTCAGAGAGAGATACAGAATGAGGCAACGCGGTATGCAGATTGAGAGAGGTGATAGAAAACTAGTGTGTACGAAGAAAGCCTTTTGTTTCGCGGGGATAATTTTTTCTTGTAGCTTGAGTGTCCCCTCGAAACACTGTCCCCCAGGCGAATGTCCCCACTTTCCCGTCAGTCATCATCTCTCTGTGACGCTGCGAAATTTAGTAGCCACGAACATGCGCGATGCTAGCGTCACGTGAGATGCATGCAAGATTATACCGTTGCTGATTATACATTATGTCCAGTTTTCGAACTGGCTGAATGAGAGAGAGGGACGGATTAAGGTAATATATGTTTGAAGAAAACAAGGGACAGTGCTGGACAGCGGGAAGCCACTGCGACAGACGAAGCTCTGCCTTTCAACGATTATTTTATTGCGCATACAGCAATATTTATTTATTTATTTATTTATTTATTTATTTATTTATTTATTTATTTCTTTATTTATTTAGGTTTCCTTAGAGGTTCCCTCAAGAACATTGAGTAAGGGGCTTGAATAGGCAGGAGGGATAGGAGAACATGTCATGGTATGAATGCATTGTCAGGAAGATAGCGACAATGAAGAATCTAAAAACTGCACATCTAAATGGCCGCTATCATCCACATGCAAGATACGCGAGTTCCTTCGTAAGGAGCGATACCGAAGGCACACTCACGCACATATCACCTTGTCGATTCGAAAGGCCTCATATATCTTTAGTGCACGCTGGTCACCATAGCGACTTAGTATTTTGCATTTGTCAAACAATGCACGACAACCGCACTGGGAGCTATGCACGTCTAGGTGGCTGCCAACACACCCCTTCATCAAATTTGAACGTTCTCTGAGGCGGCCATTAATACAACGGCCAGTTTGGCCGATTTAGCAATGACCGCACGAGAAGGGAGTCTCGTACACTACGTTGTGGTAACAATTAGCAGGCTTTTTAGCGTGTTTCTTATCACATGTGCGGGGCCCCATGTCTTCTCTGTTCACTTTTGGGCGCATACTAGTGAATTTGTTTTTTTTTTTGCCTCCTGCCTATTAAAGCCCCTGTATATATTGCTGTATGCGCAAAAATATTGGTTTAACGGCAGCGCTTCGTCTGTCTCAGTCATGTCCCGTTGTTCAGCGCTCTTACTAGTTTTCTTCAGACATATGCCAACAAGCCCAAGTTAGCACGTTATTGAAGGTAATATAGGCTGTCCCACTGCATTTTCTATACTTACTTGATTTTATGGGAATGGCAGTGTTATGCCGAACCTTGTCACAAAAGAAAAGAGAAGAAAGAAACACGAGAATGTCCCAAGTGCAGTAGACTACACACACCGAGGAGCTGGTTGCATATTAAAGCAGGGGATTCATTTTGCGTCACGTCCACACCGTTTGATTCTCAGCTTAGCGGGGACCTTACACTGACTGAGGCATTCGGTTATTCTTCATTCCTTTTCGTTGCGTTGTTCTGGTTCCGTGCATGTAGTTTTTAACTATTTTATGCCCCGCACCGTGTAACTGACCAAGTACGCCGACAAGTGCGTAAGGAATAACGGTCTCACAGCGATGCCCGTCTGAACGTCACCGACGCCGCTTCCTCCGATTAATTCGGGCGGAAAACAGCGTGTCGTTGTAATACTGCATTGCGCAAGAATTCCCGTGTCACATATGATGCAATAACAAGGCATGAGCCGTCATTGACGTAGAGCGCTCACGGCATGCACGGCACATAAAGAATGTGAAGCGGTCATGGTTGCTAACAATTTTAAAATTAAATGTTGGGGCTCACGTTCTAGTAGTAGTGGGAGACTCGGAATGAGTTCTTACCACCAAGGTTTTTTTTTTTTAACTTGCACGCAAATCTAAGTACACTTTCGGTGTATCTAGTTTTTGTACATTTCGACTCCATCGAAATGCGACCGCCACAGTCTGGAATCGAACTCGTGACCTCGTGCTCATCACCAGAACGCCATAGCCACTGTGCGCCGGGTCACTGACCTTTCACCGACCCTTGGTAGTCGGGGATGATGCGGCTGTCACTGGAGGCCACCAGGATCCGTAGGAAGGCGGCCAGGGACCCGGCCATAGACAGCGCCTGCGCGTCATGCAATGTGCGCTCTCAGTCATTCTTTAAAGCACGTTAACCGCCAAGAAAAGAATGCGGTCTCTGCTCATTGTAACTAGACATGTCAGTGCAAGTCTTGACGTCGCGAGACTGGATGCAGAGTCTCCGCCCTTGTGTTGGCTTTCCTTGTCCCGCCGTATAGCGCTCTCTCCAAATAAGTTTCAGAATATACCAACAAGCTCAATTGTCAACCCCGGATGCAGTGTTTGGAAGTATAAGTCCGCGTTCTCATCGAAATAGTGAAATGTGAATACCAAGTTCAGCCACCGTCCCCAACACCTACATCACTTACAACAGTGTTTAGTGCAGCATAGCGCTGGATTCATCCAGCGGCCGTGAGTGCAGTTGGGAGTTCCTGCTCAGAGAGGAGTGCCACAGTGCCCTTTTAAAATGTCTGATCATTAATCGAAAGTAGATAGTATGTATTCATAGACCCTAGGTTTAAACGAGCCAGAACTAGAGCTAGAGCTAAAAGGAGATAGAACCTTATACTCGAGTCGAGTACAAGGTTCTTGCTCTGCTTTACTAGATTTAGTATTTCTAAGTGACCACTTCGATGTAAACTTAACAAATAATCTTTTTCTTGACGGATTCGCAGACCACAAAATATCGCTCTGCAGTATCCCATCAGAGACAAAACTACCACCGCTAAAACGACGTCTACCTATTTCAATTTCAACTCCGCTGATAACACCAGCATATCGGATCACCTAAGTTTTGAATTTTCTTGCTTCAAGGACCTAGCAGACGACATAAACATGGACATTGAAACACTGTGGCAGCAATTTAAAGTAATTACATCTTTTCGCATCCGTAACTTCGTGCCAAATAAAACAAGAAAGACAAATAACCAGAATCCGTAGATTAACTGGGGTATAATTCACATGAAACGAAAAGTAAAACGCCTCAGAAAATGACATAAACACATCCAAATCAGGTTGCCAGTACCACTCTCATCAGAACCATCAAAATCTTGAAATCTAAAATGAAGAAGGCCAAGGATACTTGGTATAAATATTCCTTTACCAACTTTCGAGAAATTCCCCTCAAAAGTTTTGGAAAAAAATAATTCCACCAGCAGACTAACACCGGAAGAAAGTAAAGACAGAAAACTCATGAAACTTCTATTTTCAATCAGACTTCACTACCGGTGACGAAAGTACACCAGATGTTTCGACAATTTGCAACAGTATAATAGAGCCAGTCATCATCATCATCATCATCATCATCATACCACCACCACCACCACCACCACCACCACCATCATCATCATCATCATCATCATCAGCCTGGTTACGCCCACTGCAGGGCAAAGGCCTCTCCCATACTTCTCCAACTACCCCGGTCATGTACTAATTGTGGCCATGTCCCTGCAAACTTCTTAATCTCATCCGCCCACCTAACTTTCTGCCGCCCTCTGATACGCTTCCCTTCCCTTGGAATCCAGTCCGTAACCCTTAATGACCATCGGTTATCTTCCCTCCTCATTACATGTCCTGCCCATGCCCATTTATTTTTCTTGATTTCAACTAAGATATCATTAACTCGCGTTTGTTCCCTCACCCAATCTGCTCTTTTCTTATCCCTTAACGTTACACCTATCATTCTTCTTTCCATAGCTCGTTGCGTCGTCCTCAATTTAAGTAGAACCCTTTTCGTAAGCTTCCAGGTTTCTGCTCCATACGTGAGTGCTGGTAAGACACAGCTGTTATACACTTTTCTCTTGAGGGATAATGGCAACCTGCTGTTCATGATCTGAGAATGCCTGCCAAACACACCCCAGCCCATTCTTATTCTTATGATTATTTCAGTCTCATGATCCGGATCCGCAGTCACTACCTGTTCTAAGTAGATGTATTCCCTTAGTAATTCCAGTGCCTCGCGACCTATCGTAAAGTGCTGTTCTCTTCCGAGACTGTTAAACATCACTTTAGTTTTTCTTTACTTTAGTCTTGAGCCAATCACAGTAGACTAAACTTAGATACAAAAAAAAAAAGGAACTGGACCTGACAATATCCCAAATCATTTCTTAACGCGATACGCAGAATGGGTAGCTAAATACATGTTTCTCATCTTCGATAAATCTTTAATCTGCTCCCTTCCTACTGACTTGGAAAAAGCTAAGATAATTCCTGTGTATCAATCGGGTAACAAAGCTGCTGCCTGTAACTATCGACCCATCTCATTAACTAGAATGGTATGTAAAATTCTTGAGCATATCATCCTCAAACACATAACTCTCTACCTTGAGCAAAAACATGTTTTATCACCTTTTCAACACGGATTCCGCTGTGGGCTATCTACAGTCACCCAACTAATAGAATTTATCCATGACCTAACCTCAAGTATGGATCTCCAAAAGCAAATATACCTAATCGTATTTGACATCCTCAAAGCATTCTATAGAGTATCCTATCCAAAAATGATTAGGAAGCTTCAGTTGACAATAGGTGACGGACCAGTTACGAAATGGGTTAAAAATTATCTCTCTAACAGGACTCAGCTTGTCGAAGTTAATCACGAGTGTTCAGAAATTACCACGGTTACCTCCGGTGTTCCGAAAGGTAGTGTCTTTGCCCCAATCTTATTTCTAATATTCATTAATGATCTGCCTGGTATTATCAGTACTAGCATAAGACTATTTGCTGGCGATTGCACAATTTATCAAGAAATCAACTCACCAGAGGATCACGATATACTGAATCGTGCGCTAAAATCAATAACAGACTGGTGTTGCAAGTGGCAAATGAGTCTTAATGTAAGCAAAACAGCCGTCATGCATATTACTAGAAAGCAGAACGTCTCTGTATACCCTTACGCAGTTGGCAGCGCTTCAATGACAACAGTTAAAGAATACAAATATCTTGGCCTAGTAATATCAGACAATCTCGGGTAGGACTCTCATGTTAAAGCCGCAGCATCCAAAGCTTAGAAAAGACTTTTCTTCCTCCGTAGGCGCCTCCATCAAACTACACCAGAAATTGAACCACTCGCCTTTACCACATTCGTTAGACCTATCCTAGAATACACGAATGTCTCCTGGTTTCCACATGCTAATAAACTAATAACAATGCTAGAATGAGTGCAGAGAAAGGCAATCAAATTTATGTACAACAAGTACAACCTAACTGCCTCTCCATCCCAACTAATTAACAGAACAGGATTTCTCACTTTACAAAATCGTGCCAAACTTGCACGTCTGAAAGTAATCTACTAACTACTGCATAAGATGTTCATAGATAGATCCCGCTACTTGATTAAATCTGAAACTAGGCAGACACGTCATAATCATTCCCAATCACAACAAAATTACCGTTTCAGCACAGACTGTTTTAGATTTTCATCCTTTCCACTCGCAACCAGAAAATGGAACAACCTACCTTCACATATTATCCTCAGTCCGTCACTAGAAGCCTTTTTACAATCTTATGAGATTCACCTACATGCCTTGCAGACATGACTTGTCAACCTTATTCCATTGTGTTGCAATTACCATCAAAAAACGTGTTAACTGTTGGTTATGGTTTCTTTAAACCATTCTCTTCTCTGTAAAAATTGTATAATGCAAAAAAATATGTAACTTAATACACTTTGTACCACACTGTATATATATATATATATATATATATATATATATATCCTAAGCTAAGTAACTAAATAGAGAGACTTAGAAAGTGGGTGAACGATTTGTTAGCGTATAGGCGGGGTTTAACCATGGACACTGACGCCGAAGCTATTCTGCCAAGCCTAAAGGCACCTGAGCAATAATGGTGTTTTTTTTTTTCGCGATGAAGTCTCTTTACGTCTCCTACTACCCAAAAATATATTTCGAGAAAAACTCGCAAGTCTGCGGATGAGGCACATCTCAGAGCTCGTAATTTCTACAACGATCCAGACATACACGAGCAAAAATGAAAATGCGATCACAGGCGCAGCGATAAGGGCGCACATATACTGTTCGAAACAAGAATCGAGATATTCCGCGACGCTAAATGGAAAAAGCAACGCTGGTACGTACTGTGTGCTCCAGTGCGATAAAAGTAAGTCTAGGAGGCCTGTTTTTCGTCAAAGTCTATTGTTCTTTCGGAGCATGTCACGCTGAGAATTCCTGGCTTTAGTCGCTTCGGCGGCAATACATAATTATTGTAAGATAAGTTAGACGGCGTCGCCATGATACTTCACAGAAAACCAGACTGGAAGCTTCTCAAGTTTAGAGCAGTTTTGAAACGGCCCTCCCAATCTCCATCGCAAGGTCACGCAAACGAGCACATCGGAAACCTTACTATACCAGCTTAACCGGGATAATGGCGTCGCGCAAGTGTTCCTGGTGACCTGTTGATAGCATATGATGAATTATAGCGAAATCGTGTAGCCTGAGAAGTGAATGTCCCTGCACTCCGAGGAAGGAGGATAACCTAGCTGCTTCACTTTTCAAACGAAACAATGCAGGCACGCGTGGAGTTTGTGCCGCTGGCGCACAGCTCATTGCCGGCATTTGATTCGCAGGGGCTCTCTATTGCAGTTCTGCGCTTCATGCCACTGGCTAACAAGGCCGTAGTGTCATCTAAAGAACCTAGAGTGCCTGTGTGCTACTGGAAAGATCTCGGGAATGTGCTTAAGGACCGGCACTTGCATCGATCGGTGGAACGTGATGTTCAGCACACCACGGCTGTCAACTCCCGATAGCATAACGTTTATTTTAGATCGACACAATTTTTCGTTTTTCTCCGTTCGTAATTTTAATGAGCAATCTTTATCTTCTGAACTGTATAATAATAATAATAATAATAATAATAATAATAATAATAATAATAATAATAATAATAATAATAATAATAATAATAATAATAATAATAATAATATAAAGAAAACTTGCTATTGTTGTAATTACGAGGACGTAAGGATAATTTTATATTAACGTTAAAGAAAAGCCTGTTTAATATTTGCAAAATGCTCGAAAAGAGTTCTATTCGGTTTCGAGATTTACTTTGCGGATTCATAAAAAAAAATCGCGCTTAAATTCTTGACGGTGATTGCCGATGTAAGCGAATAGTCTAACGCTTCAAGAAATCTATTCACTTTATTAAAAGAATGATGTGCATGACGACATGTATTCGTTGCAGTGTGGGTATTTAGGTAGTTTTTTGTTGTATTTTGTGCAATTACGCGGAGCGCGAAGCCGTCAACCAACACATCTATAGTGGCAGTGTGGGTGGACAGCGCGTGCGTCTCGAAGAGCTATGTGACAGTTGGCGTTCGCAGAGAAGGCGCTCCGCGGGCGCGCGCGCCTTTCCAACCTCCGACCAGCAACCTCCGGCTGCACCGCTAAAACGGGCCAAAGAGCCAAAGAAAGCTATTTGCTCCGAAATTCTGCACACTGTTGGGTCGCGAGCCGTAGATTGAGGGTCTGTATTTCTCAATTTCGAGCTCCGCTGTATGCTGTGCAGGGCGTCCCACTATAAACTTTCAGGGTGTCTCAACTATTGCCGCGCGACGGGCCGCTCGAGGCACTTTCCGTGTATTCGCGGGCTCCTTTCAGCCTAGGAAACAAAAACATACTTTTATCTATCACGTATTGAGTAAGGGAAAGCTGTATCAGGAGTTGTTTTTTCTATGTTACTCTGCAATTTTGTGATGGCACTTTTATCTAATGATAATATTTGCGTTGTTGAATAACTAATTAATACTAATTGTGTAATTAGGTGGCATGCAAAAAAGCAATCTGATCTCCAAGCGACAGAAAACAACATTACTATGGTTCTGGTTATATATATATATATATATATATATATATATATATATATATATATATGTATGTATAAACGAGAAGAAAGGGGGTTAACCGAGGGGCCCAAGTTTTATAAGTCATATGAGAAGCCAACAAACACTGACACCAAGGACAACATAGGGGAAATTACTTGTGCTTAATAAATGAAATGAAGTAACGATAAATTAATGTAAATTAAAGTGGATGAAAAAACAACTTGCCGCAGGTGGCAACCGAACCCACAAGCTTCGCATTTCGCGAAGGTTGTGGGTTCACGATCACGTTCTCGGGACACCTGCGGCAAAAAGGACGTTCCACGTCCGCCGTCAAGGTCTGTGAGTGGTGGCGCTGGCTAACACTACCAGGGTACTACTAGTACACATAAATACCCAAGAAAGTGGATGGGGAAACAATGCCGTGGTAGCTCAATTGGTAGAGCATCGCACGCGAAATGTGAAGGTTGTGGGTTCGGTTCCCACCTGCGGCAAGTCGTTTTTTCATCCACTTTAATTTCCATTAATTTATCGTTACTTCATTTCATTTAATAAGCACAAGTAATTTCCCCTATTTTGTCCTTGGTGTCAGTGTTTGTTGGCTTCTCATGATATGACTTATATATATATATGTGTGTGTGTGTGTGTGTCTGTGTGTTCACGTGCATTGCCACACGTCGCAGTGAGGGAACGTAATTACATATAAGTATAGAGGATCGTTTCGTGCAGACACTAAAACGGCTCTTTTGGTCATTTCTTGATTTCAAACCGTCGTCGTGGGCTCGTAGGAGCTGCAATTTTTGAAATGCGCAAGAACGAACAGACATCTGAAAGACAAAAAACAAGCGATATCTCAGGTGGCATTTACTTTCTTTCCTGCATTCAGTAGCAGGTAAAAATGCTGTTGCGATAACAACAAAAAAAAAGGGCCTTTGAACCCGCTAGACGCTAAGAAAGAAAGCGATGGCGAAAATTTCAAGTGCTTCGTTCCTAGTGAGAGCATCAACGATGAAGACGACAACAATGAATTATATCGCACTGCGAAAGAGGGAGGGCGTTATCAAGGACATCAGCTCCGAATAGACATGATCGTGGCCTGCGGCATCGACTTCTCCTCGTAAAGTCACATTCCTGCGCAACCTCAGATCCTCAGGTCTTTCGCAGCCACTAATTGTTAGGCGTGATCAACAAAAAATGTTTCACTATATGTTGATGCAAGTCAATGCAACTTGGACGTACTTTTAAGCATGTACTGGATTGGCATCCCCTAAGTAACGGGGCGTTCTAGTAAACTCCCGTTCTTTTGCATGCAGGCCACTTGAAGAGGCTTTCAGAGGCTTCAAGAGGATTCAAGAGGCTCGCAAGCTTCGTATCTGAGATCAAAAGACGCTCCAAACAAATGTTTGTTCACTTTTCGCGACCACGGCATTAGCATAAGATTATGATTAGTTTCATGTATGCTATGAACCATTAAAAAACGTTTTCTCAAGTTATATATTTTGCATCTTAAACCCATGCGAAGCATTTGGAGCGATTCACGGACACTCGAGATGATCAGCGCTATTGCAAGGGCCATATATATAAAACTGTATATTTTAGCGTTCTCAATGGCAAAGCGTCTGAGCTGCCGTTACCTTCTATAGGCAAAGTTGCTTTTGGGAAGCCTGTAGATCGTACCATTCATGTAACTCTATACGGGTATAGAAAAAGCCACGTGCTAATAATACGTAAAAGCACGTTTGTTTTTTGTTTCGCACGAATTTAGTGGTCGATCCTCATTTCTGCGAATCGACCTTCACGCTAAGTGTTACGGAAGCTCAAGAAGAAACCATATATAGGGCCAGGATACTCGTACATTTGAACTACTGAGGCGAAGCGACAGCAGCGCATTCTAGCCGAGCTAAAGAGAGTGTTCCCTGTATTGCAGTATTTGTCTCTGCGTAAATGACAAAGAAATCACACAGTAAGAAGGAAGTTCAAGGAACTGCCACGCGGAAAGGTGCTTATTTCTGCCTTTGTTGGTTTCTCTACCTTTGTCGTTGTATTATCTGCATTCACCTGGTATGTAGAATAACCAGTTACGAGGTAGAAAGACGGCAAATAATGCAATTAAGAAGTCCTCCAAACACGATTTCCTCTTACCGCGCTCACGTAGCCGATGATGACGCAGGCGAACTTCGGCGTGACGAGCCCTCCGAACGGCGTTACGGCAGCGAACATAGCGCACCTCGAGCACGCAGGCTGGCCGTCCCTGCGCCGAGATCGCCGCAAGTGGCCCAAACCCCGGAGCCGATCGGCCACAAGTAGTGCACTGTCTCAATGCCTCCGATAATGCATCGAGGGCTGGGACAAAAGAAGGGAAGAGGGCGAGAGAGAGAAAGAAAGAAAGGGGTCACAAGGAGCAAGAGTGCGGGAAAGGGCAAGTCGTGGTGTTTTCGTCATCCCTCCTTCCCGCATAGACGTTACGTGCAGTGCTGTCGAAATTCGAGCCGGACAGCTTGTTTTCAGTTGAGAGAAAACAATCAGTGCACCTTCCCACCTCCATGCACCTCGCATTCGGTTAAATAGCAAATCAGGTGGGAGACAGCCTGGGAACCCATTGTTGATGAGAACGGAACTGTACGGAACTAGCGAAAATGTGTGGGGAGGGCAACAGCAGCGAGATCGTGAGTCGGTGGATGACAACTAGTGATCTCATACGCCGCTGATAAAATTGAGAGAGGTACGCCAGGTGACAATGCTGTGAGTGCGCTGGTGATAAAAGGGAGCAAGTAGAAGGAAACAAAAGCTACGTCAGAAAGCTCGTTTTAGCCATGCCAAGTGCAATTGTATTACAAAAACGCAACGCTGTGAGTTATCTGACATGAAAACCGGCTGAAACCATCCGCATCGGTTGGAACAGCTAACTCAGATCAATGGCGTACATGTTTCGACTGATCTCATTCTGAGGTGCCGAGAACAAATTCCTAACTATTTACTGTAGAGCGACTTCCGAAGTCGTTAGAGGGAAAAAACAAGTTGAGCACTCGCAATTGGGGTTCTTGACAGGGATATGTAGGAACTAGGGAGTGTATGCGCGCACCTCATGGGACACGGAGACGTTGAACGTATTAGGTAGGGTAATCGTAGGCTGTGCAACGGCAGGTGGCCTAAAGATGACACAAGACTTAAAATAAGAGAAACTCACTGGGCGAGCTTAATTTTGTCCCGTGACTTTCTTGCGCTATCACAGTGACCATGTTGGAACCATCTGCACATAAATTGACTTGAGATTGTTTGCTTTGTGGGTCGAAGTAGCTGAACGCCGAGGCCATACTGCTTTCATGGCGCCTCAAATTTATCCAACCGTGCTATGGAAACCAAATAGCATGTGTCTGCTCGGCAACTCTTTTTAACTTATTCTCCACTAGCACGTACATGTATCAAATAGATCAGCGTTAAAACAAATTCATACGAAAAGGAATAGAAGGACGGTGCCACCTACAGGTGTACCTAGCCTTGCAGAGGCCTAGGTACGCCTGCTCGGGCGGGGATATATGCCCCGCACGAGTATCTCCTTTTAACGTGTAGAAAGGGGGTTAAACGAGTAGCCCGATTGGTATTAATTATATCATGAGAAGCCAACAAACAAGCACACAAAGGAAAACATAGGGGAAATTACTTGTACTTACTAAAGAAATGATCAATTAATGGCAATGAAGGTGGATAAAAAGAACAACTTACCGCAGGTGAGGAACGATCCCACGTCTTCGCACTACGCGTGCGATGCTCGAGCATCGCACGCGCATGCGAAGACGTGGGATCGTTCCCCACCTGCGGCAAGTTGTTTCTTCACCCACTTTCATTGCCATTAATTGATCTTTTCTTTAATTCAATTAGTAAGTACAAGTAATTTCGCCTATGTTTTCCTTTGTGTCTTTGTTGGCTTCTCATGATATCCTTTTAACGTCATCATCATCAACAACCTATTTTATGTCCACTGCAGGACGAAGGCCTCTCCCTGCGATCTCCAATTACCCCTGTCCTGCGCCAGCCGATTACAACTAGCACCCGCAAATTTCCTAATTTCATGGCACCACCTAGCGCCGCGCCGTCCTGTAGTGCGCTTCCGTTCTCTTGGTACCCATCCTATCACCCTAATGGTCCAACAGTTTCATAATCTGCGCATTACATGACCTGCCGAGCGCCATTTCTTTCTCTTAATGTCAATTAGAATATCGGCTATACCCGTTTGCTCTCAGATCCAAACCGCTCTCTTTCTGTCTCTTAACGTTATGCCTGGCATTCTTCGTTCCATCGCTCCTTGCGCGGTCCTTAACTTGTTCTCAAGCGTTTTTGTCAGTCTCCAAGCCTCTGCCCCACATGACAGCACTGGTAAAATGCACTGATTGTACACCTTCCTTTTCAATGATAATGGTAAGCTTTCAGTCAGGAGCTGACAATGTCTGCCGTATGCTATCCAACCCATTTTTATTCTATGGATTTTCTTCTCATGATCAGGGTTCTCTGTGATTAACTGACCTAGGTAAGCGTACTTCTTCACAGACTCTAGAGGCTGACTGGCGATCCTGAACTCTTGTTCCCTTGCCCGGTTATTCCTCATTATCTTTGTCTTCTGTACATTTATCTTCAACCCCGCTCTTACACTCTCTATGTTAAGGTCCTCAATCATTTGTTGTAACTCGTCTTCAGTGTTGCTGAATAGAGCAATGTCATCGGCAAACCGAAGGTTGCTGAGGTATTCGCCGTCGATCCTTACTCCTAAGCCTTCCCTCTTTGATAGCTTGAATACTTCTTGCAAGCACGCAGTGAATAAAATTGGAGAGATTGCGTTTCCTTGTCTGACCGCTTTCTTTATAGGTATCTTCTTACTTTTCTTGTGTAGAATTAACGTGTGTGGGACTAAACATGCCACCAGGTGGCAAGTGTGCGAGGTGGTCAAAGTTAAGCCGGAGTTTCTCACTACGACGTCTCTCGTGATCATAGTGTAGTTTTGGCACGTGAAAAAATCCGAAATTAATTTCAATTCGATAGCCAGCGGGCTGTAGGATGACGCTACAATGAAAACACTTTCGGGTTGCTCTGCTGTAGTTTCGTGCCGCAGTCTGGCCGTAGGGTACCAACTTTCGCTTTCATGAATCTTCCTCTAGCTTTCGAGTTATTTCTGTGGAACTTATTTCCCGAATAATTGTTCCCGTGCTTCGAGTCGTCAATTAATTCAACCTCGCGCTGCCGACTGGCAGCTGCTTCGCTAACTCAGTTGACAGAGCGGTTGCTCCAGAAAGGCGGTGGTTCCGGGCTCCGTCCCTGGACCAGGCCAAATGTTTTATTCCACTGCGAAACCCACAGGGGTTTCCTTTGTAGCTTCATGTTAGAGCTTTCCAACGTCGACGCGGCGAATAAACTTATCGCTCTTACACGCGAGCTAACATAGGGCCATGCAGTGGAATATTCAACTCACTTTGCAGACGCATGCCTTCATTCCCTAATTTCTAATTTACAGCTCCGTCTTGCCTATCACTGCGTACGTTGTCGCCTACAAGCTGTCTGTGGCTTAGAGTAAACATATACAAGTGCACATTCTTTGCGCATCCGAATGACTGATGACCCACTCTGTGACTTTTGTGCGCAGCGAGACGATCGTACACGTTGTTTGTGAATGACATCATACAAGCGCACAAAGAACAGCATTCTTCACCACTTCACCACCACTGAGAGTGGACAATCGTCCACTCTCAGAGATCCTTACTTTTGGACACTGGTCTTTCGACTGACGACGCCAGCTCCAGTGGCATTCAAGGTGGTGCTGCATTATTTAAGAGTGACCGGCCTATGACTACACGGCACTGTGACACCGTGGGACATTGTGTGTGAGGCTAACACTTTTACGGACAGCGTGTGACAGCGCATCGGCTTGCCTCCTTTTGTCTCCTCTCTTCTACAGCGTAGCCAACCACATGTCTACTCTGTTTAACCTCCCTGTTTTACCTCGTCGATTTCTTTCGTTCACGTTATATTCTGGATACTTGTTTCTGTATACGTTAGTTTCTTGAATATTAATTTTGAAATCCTCTCTGAGGCATTGTCGATTCAAGGTTCTCGTCATTTGCTGCAAGTCATTTCTGTGCTGTTTAACAGGACCTCATCTTCGCAGCGCACGTTATGTTTACCCCATTAAACTTTACTTTGAATCCTTCCAGATCTAGCCTTTTGAATTATTCTTGTACATATACAGTCAATAACAGCAGAGTCATAGTGTTTCTCGACTGGGCATCATTCTTCACCAATTTTACAGTTATTTCCTTGGATAAGTGCAGCGGATTTACCGAAAACGTATAAACTTTGCATTGATGAAGTTTAGTACGGCACAAAAGTGTATTTTAATGTCTTTGTGCGCACTGTCGGAGGGACTGACGTGGTAATTGATGGATGTGCGCCAAACGCACCTAAAATGGGCAGATCTGACCGCCCCACTGTTAATAAAGCTTTGCTCACCAGTGAACAATAATAAGGTTCACGCACAATTCTATATAAAAAAAAACTGATACGCTAAATGTAAGCAAGTTGTAAGGTTGAATTCAATTTTTTTTTACATCATCGTCTATTCTTTCGGGGGGGGGGGGGGGGGAGCAAATGCGCGGTAATAAAATTCTGTTCGTTTAAAGTACACAAAAAATTACTGACGCATCTACTCATAAAGAACAGTAAAACAGCTAGCAAGCATCAGTTTAAAGTAGTACAGGTTGTCGTTATGATTATATTGCTTCCGGCATGGTTAGTCCGGCAGTCCGGACTGGCCGTTGCTCCGCCGGAGTGTCTATTTCCAGGATTTTAAGACATGTATATCACCGTAAATATGAGTCTAATGCAGTCATGTCCCTTTAATGCAGAGACACCCTAGTTCCCCATCACTGCCCTTAGAGCTAGTCGTTCTCAATAGCGCATTTTAATAGAAAACATTAGACATTCGTTGAGAATGAAATGCTATAAATAAAATTCATGTCAACGCTTTGCACTGTTCACTGGAATTGAAAGTTCAAAAAATATGAGCATGCTTAAGTGCACTATTCCAGTCACTGCTATCATCAATAAATCGCAGTTAAATTTGAAGCACCTCGCGGGTCGGAAGGAACAGGATGGAAAACCTCGCGTTGATGTAATTCCGAAACAATGAAGCATTCGCTCAAGCAAAGTCTATCCAGTAGAAGTGTCAGAGAAGTTGGCAAGTGCCAGTTCTTGATGAAGCTAGCACTCAAGTGGAAATGCTTCTCTGCCTTCGGGGACTTCTACGCATTTGATGACAATAGAATACCTGAAAGACGTAGAAGGTCAAGTCATCGTCTCCCGAAACGTGCACGCTTCAGAGAGCACGTGAGTGCAGAAGCTGTCACGTGAGCGTCGAGGAGCAAAAGACGTTAGCCAATGCGATCGTACTGACAGCGGAGCGTTTCGTCGCCTTTGGCAGGTCGCGCACGCTTCGCCATCAGGACGTGTGTACTTTTGGCTCATTTACGTATTTGGGAGGAGCTCCTGTCCATGCCCGACATTGCCCACATTAACGAGACAAAAATACATGGGCTTCTATGGTTTCAGACGAGTTTCCATATTAACGAGACAAAATAACTGTATCGGAAAAGTTTTATGCTTACAAAAATTGTCGTTATCTATAATTCAAGTCATCCATATTAACGAATATCATAATAGCGAGGCACGGCCCTACACTTTTTCCTGAAGTGCGTAGGTGCTGCGTCGGCACGTCTCTGTACGCGTTGTACTACAACGCCTTCTGTCATTGCCTCTGTACTGTGTTTCGAAACACATTAGTAGCGGAACGCAAAGTACCAGATAAGGTTTCATCAAATGTTCACATTCGCCCCCTTAACGTGAATGCTTGATAAGAACAAGAGGGCATTGTGAAGAAAACGTATCGAGCAAAGTGGGTCGTCTCTATGTGTGTCACTTCGTTCAAGGTTGTTCCATGTTGAGACAGCGTGGCTGCGAATAGGTGAACCAACTCAACAATGTGCATAATATGTTTTTCAAGCTTTCCTTAGCTGAAATCAAGTTGGAATTTAAAATGAAGGGAAATATGGCACATACGGTAAGCATGAAAAAGAAAAAAGAAAGCTCAGTTACTTGCCAAGAATCCATGTTGTTAATTATTTAAGAATTGTTAGGAATTAAACAAGTATTGTTAGGTCGATGAGCTTGTGAATATCTGTCAGTGGAATATCGCTTCGCTCCGAGGAAGATCCGCAAAATTTTGGAAGAACAAAAATATTAGTGTTTAGTACCCTGCTGTACTTGCCGAGGAATTCTTAGAAATCCCAACTACCACTGCAAATAGCGAACGAATTATCAGTGCTACGGTATATAGAATGCAGGATCGTCGTACTTGTTTCAAGCAAGAAAAAAACGCACAACTTTTCGTTTTTGCGCCATTTAATAGTAGTACGCGTCCTGTTCATGTTTGCGGCCATTTATCTATATTTAGCTCGAATTCCACAAAAGCAGTTAAATGTCACTTAACCCAGAATTTTTTTTTCTTGCTTTTTTGTCATCACCGCAGCAAAGCTTTCATAATGTCGGGCCTGATTGGGCCAGGCTGGGATGGGTCGGCCCGGACAGGTTTGTTCTTACTTTTTGTCGTACGTACTTTTTGTCGTAAGCATGGGGGCTTGCGCCAGGTTCTGGTTCGGAACCACATCCCGTGCACACAGGTCTGTGTATACCACACATGTTCTTTGTTTGTTTTTTGATATTCCGATACTCGGCCATTTTCACATGCATCTAAGTAGGTAGAAAGACACCCAGGGGTGTCGTCTGATTTATTTATTAAAGCTAAGCTTTCTTTGCTACTTACCTTTAGTTTGTGAGTGCTGGCCGCTGGCTCGCACTATTGGCCTTACCGGACGTAGTATATGGTGAAAAGCAAGGCGGTGCGGGGCGGTATAAATGATGTACGTAAGCGCGGACGTGAGCTCCAATACAAACACATATTCGATTTAATTTAATCGACTCCATTTCATTGTGATCATTGCTTCGTCGTCATGTCGTTATCATCGTTCCGCCGTCTTCACTCTGTCGTCGTTAGTGCATCGTCATTTCATCGTCACCCACCGTCGTCATTCCATCGTCATCATTCCATCATTTTCTTTCCATCGTCATCATTCCATCATTGTCATTCCATCGTCATCAGTCCATCATTGTCATTCCATCGTCATCATTCCATCATTGTCTTTCCATCGTCATCATTCCATCATTGTCATTCCATCGTCATCATTCCATCATTGTCATTCCATCGTCATCATTCCATCATTGTCTTTCCATCGTCATCATTCCATCATTGTCATTCCATCGTCATCATTCCATCATTGTCATTCCATCATTGTCTTTCCATCGTCATCATTCCATCATTGTCATTCCATCGTCATCATTCCATCATTTTCTTTCCATCGTCATCATTCCATCAGTGTCATTTCATCGTCAGCATTCCATCATTGTCATTCCATCGTCATATAGTCGTAGATATTACAGCGTCGTCATCCCGTTGTCGTTATGCCGCCGTCATCACCAAGTCGTCGTCACACAGTTGTCAATCCAGCCCAGTGAAAATGTATCCATTTTGGTCACGTGCGCTACGCTTGCAATTGTTCGCTAAACATGAACAGCGCTCTTCGTAAACACCAATGAAAGCTTCACTTAATCCACTTGCCAGAGCCCCTGTGATCCGCACATTTCTTTTGTATAATTTTCTTTTTGCCGTAAGGCGACTGCTTTCTTAACAGCGTTGTTGAGGACGTGAAACAGTACAGCGGTTGTTTCTATAAAGACTTCACAAGTAATATTTATAAATGGCCGTTCTAAAAAAGTGGATTTTTTTTACGTCGCCCAGCAGCGGGCAGCCAGTGCGCTGCGATAGTGAAGAGCGAGGAGCCCCAGCACGCTGGCTGCCCGCTGCTGGGCGACGTAAGCATAACGTCGCCTCAAGGGGTGTAGCGCTCTTTGATACCCGAAATTCGTCTTGCCACAGTTCCGCTAGTAATCGCATTTTTTCAGATCCTAAAGTTGGTATGGCTCGTATGGAGAGCTTGCTTCAATTTTCCTATAACTATAAGCCCTCTGAAACTAAATATTAATAATTAATTATTTATTAATTATTGCTAACCAGTTCTTAATTACCACATGTCACCCGTTACCCCGTGGTCACTACCACCAACGGCACTTCTGCAAAGGAACCGTCCTTTTATTTCAAAACGGTTGTTTTTAAATATTACTTAATCTTCGTAGAAACACCCGGTATATTAAGTACGTTGACCTGTTTGCGGCATACTCGAGCGCACGCAAAAAAAAAAGAAGGAAAAGATAAATGAAAACAAAGGACATTTATTTAGCATTTATAGCGCTGCACAAACCCATGAAGATATACGCGCGGCCTTAATCTCAAAGTGGTCACGACCTATACATGTATGCACTGTTCTCTCTTCAGGGGCCCGCATTTCTTTTCGAATTTTACTGCTAACGCTAGCAGATACACTTGCGCTACTACATTGTGACGCTCTTAGGTGCATAGTGGGTTCACGAATGCGACGCGCTTAGGTGCATAGTGGGTTCACGCCTCAACAAACAGTATGTGGGGGCACCGAAGGGTAGTGAAGGAGGACGACGACGTGTGGCTGGCTGGCTGAGTCTCGACAGGCGCTCAGTTGACCAAGGCCATCGCTTCTAACTTTACCCGGCTTCAAAGTAACGCCTTTTGTGGGCGTAACAGAGTGGTGGAGGTGCCGGGGTATCGACGCCGCGGAGAGGGCGACCGGCTTACACGAGGAGCGGGTGGTGGTGTCAAGCTGCGATCGGATGCTGGAGAACGGTTCCGTAGTGGCTCCGGGTGCTGGTGAGGCAAGCTTCCTAAATATGTGTGCGAGGGCGAATATGTTTCGCCCAGAGGAGCGCGGTACCGCCTAGACATCGTCGATCGGTCGAACCTCGGTGGTTGGCGGCGATTGCAGTACCTGGCAATGTGACCCAAGTCGCCACAGCTATAGCACACAGGTAAACGACGATCGATGAACTGCCCTTCGAAGCGCTCAGCCGTGGGGGGTCGTGTAGCAGAGCGGAGCGGCTGAGCCTGCTGCACAGGAGGAACGGTCGGTCTGCGTGCAAACCTGCTGGGGCGAGGGTGTTCTGCTGGTCGGTGTTCGGGCGTAAATGTGTCCTCACGTGTCCATGGAGCACCTCTGTGGTTGACGTCTGTGACACATACCGCCGGTTGCCAGGAAGCGCAGGGTGCGGCAGGCGCCATGTGCTGCGGGTAATAAGCGTCAGGTTGTCGTATGACGTCGCGCGCAAGTTCCTGGTGCCGCAGCAGTTCTTCACGCACGATCTGCCGTATAGTAGACGAAAGATCGGCAGACGGGCTCTCATCGACGCTGGCAATGGTTGTCACATTCGCCAGGCGTCCAAACTTTGGCACAATGCGACGTGTTTTCAACGTCTCAAACGTACGGCAATGACGCACGACATCTGAGACGGAATCAACGTGTTCCCGACTTATGAGGAAATTGTACACATCTTCTGCAATTCCTTTGAGGAGATGTCCGACTCGGTCTTCCTCGGACATCTGCGGATTTACGATTTTGCACAGCTTGAGGATTTTCTCTATGTATATAGTGCATGTTTCTCCAGGAGCTTGAGCTCTTTGAGCAAGTGTTCTCTCGGCGCGTTTCTGTTTGGCGTGGGTGTCGCCAAAACACTTCTTAATTTCCTCAACAAAGTGCTCCCACGTTATTAGGGAGTCTTCGTGGTTTTCATACCACATCAGCGCTGTCTCACTCAGAAAGAGTGCAACATATTCAAGCTGAGTGACAGAATCCCAACGGTTGTAGCGGCTCACCCTTGCGTAGTGCATCAGCCACTCGTCGACGTCTTCGCCCACTTTTCCCGCGAACGAGCGTGGTTCCATGTAGTGCCGCAAAGGTCCAACTGGCGCTGACCTTTGAGAAGGTGAAACTATAGCTGGCATTTGTCCACCTCCGTCCTGAGCCATAGGGAAGGTCGTTGGCAAGAGACCGGCAAGACGACGGCTCCGGCGAAGTTCTAGATGTTGCGACTCCGTGGTACGTTCTGTCGTACCCCGCACCTCCACCACTCTGTTACGCCCACAAAAGGCGTTACTTTGAAGCCGGGTAAAGTTAGAAGCGATGGCCTTGGTCAACTGAGCGCCTGTCGAGACTCAGCCAGCCAGCCACACGTCGTCGTCCTCCTTCACTACCCTTCGGTGCCCCCACATACTGTTTGTTGAGGCGTGAACCCACTATGCACCTAAGCGCGTCGCATTCGTGAACCCACTATGCACCTAAGAGCGTCACATTCGTGAACCCACTATGCACCTAAGAGCGTCACAACGGTTGCACCCGTCGCCACCACCGGAAAACTAGCCAGCGCGGCCGTTGGAGGTGAGGTCGCTGGACAATCTTCGATATCGACAGAGATACCTCCAACCATTTGTATGTTTAAGAATAAGGTGTTTGTATTAATTGACGGGGTTTCATCCATGGCCTTAGTGGACACGGGAGCAACCGTTTCAGTGATGAGTCTTGCGTTTAAAAGCCTCCTAGGACGAAAGGTGATGTTTCGCTGGGACCGTGCCGATACGTTTCGCGGAGTGAGTGGGGAGTTGTTGTATCCTGTGGGCGTGTGTAATGTAGACGTTACCTTGGGTGGTCAAATATTTAACGCGGAGTTCGCTGTTCTACCTCATTCTACGCATGACGTAATCCTGGGTCTTGACTTTTTGAAACTGTGTGGTGCCACCGTCGACTGCAAAACGGGTGAAATCAGTGTAGGTACGAGCTTTGCTGCGGCGTTTATGGAAGCCCCACCGTGTCGTGAAAGTGTGCTTTGTGTATCCCGGGATACAGTTGTGCCTCCGTTATCCGCAACGTGTGTTTCAGTCGCCTGTTTCCCCACCACCGACGGAACGTTTGACGCTACCGTGGAGCCCGTTCACCTGAGTTGCATCAAGAGGAATGTACTAATACCGTATTGCACGCTGTCAGTTGTTCAGGGACGCACCAACTTATGGGCCGTAAACTGTTCGAGTGAACCTGCAATACTACCACAGGGTCTGAAACTTGCCGCCTACCATGAAGATCACGTGCTATCGCTCGCCATTCTTACAGAGGCCCTTGATTCTGCGGATGAGCGCCATTTCGCTAATGTCTGCCCTGCGGCGCACTCCTCATTTCTGACTATGGTAAACAAGTCGCTCAGCACTAAGCAGCGTCACGAAGTGGCGAATATTCTGCTAAAACATGCCCGACTGTTTGACTTCTTCCAGCAAGAGGGACCACCATTGTTTCCTCCTTCTCGTATACACCATCGCATCGATACGGGATCTGCCCAACCGCTGCGACAGAAACCATACAGAGTCTCACCGTCGGAACGCAAGGTGATCAATGACCAAGTCCACGAAATGCTAAATAAGAATGTAATCCAAGAATCCTGTAGTCCGTGGGCAGCGCCAGTGATCCTGGTTAGAAAGAAAGATGGTACATGGCGATTTTGTGTTGACTACCGCCGCCTCAACACCATCACTAAAAAGGACGTATATCCTCTTCCGCGTATTGATGATGCTATCGACTGCCTCTCATCAGCGTCTTACTTTTCGTCTGTTGACTTGAGGTCGGGGTACTGGCAGATTCCTATGCACGAGGCAGACAAGGAGAAAACGGCATTTGTAACACCAGATGGACTTTTTGAATTTAATGTGATGCCGTTCGGGCTCTGTAATGCACCTGCAACTTTCGAGCGCTTCATGGACAACATCCTGCGTGGTTTGAAGTGGGAAGTATGCATGTGCTATCTAGATGATGTAGTGATTTTCGGGCGCACGTTCAGTGAGCACAACGCACGTCTCGATCTTGTGCTAGACTGCTTGGACAAAGCGGGTTTGGTGCTCAACTCGAAGAAGTGTCATTTTGGAGAGCGCCAAACACTCGTTCTGGGACACCTAGTGGATAAGGACGGTATACGGCCTGATCCAGCGAAGACTGCTACGGTGGAAGCCTTCAAGCAACCTCGCCATGTAAAAGAGCTACGCAGTTTCCTAGGGCTTTGCTCGTACTTCCGCCGGTTTATTCGTGGATTTGCCAACATCGCGTATCCGCTGACATGCCTCCTCCAGAAGGGCGTTCCCTTTGAGTGGACTCCTGAATGTGAAGCTAGTTTTCGTGAGCTGAAGTCTCGTCTGACGTCTCATCCCATTCTCCGACACTTCGACCATGCGGCTCCCACAGAAGTTCATACGGACGCTAGCGGTATTGGCATCGGCGCCGTCCTTATTCAACGCGTCGACACCAAAGAACACGTCGTCGCCTATGCGAGTCGTTCTTTAAGTAAGTCCGAGCGTAACTACACCGTTACAGAGCAAGAATGTCTTGCAGTTATTTTCGCAGTACAGCGCTTCCGGTCGTACCTGTACGGGCGCCCCTTCACTGTGGTGACAGACCATCATTCTCTCTGCTGGCTGGTTAATCTCCGTGATCCGTCGGGCCGGCTTGCGCGTTGGACACTCCGTTTACAGGAATATAACTTTACCGTTTCTTATAAAAGCGGCCGCCGACACGCCGACGCTGACTGCCTTTGGCGCATGCCGCTTCCAACGACGGACTGCGACGCGGACAACTTCGACTGCTATATCGCATCACTGGAGCCGGGATTTCCTGATATAAATACCTTCAAGGTCGAGCAACAAAAAGACAGAACTTTAGAACCACTGCTGATTACTGCAAGGCAATCAGCACCATCCACTCGTTTCTGTGTTCGTGATGGGGTTCTTTACAAAAAGAACTATTCTACTACAGGCCCACGATATCTTCTGGTGGTCCCGGAGAGTCTCCGTGTCTCCGTCTTGCGCGCTATGCATGACGATCCAACATCTGGACATTTGGGTTCTGCGCGAACTCTCTACCGCCTCCAAGAAAGGTTCTACTGGCCTAAAATGCGCCAGACGACCGCCGAGTATGTGTCCAGCTGCAGCGAGTGTCAACGTTATAAGCGTCCGACGAGTGCTCCTCCTGGTCAACTCCATCCAGTGCCACCCCCCAGCTCTCCCTTTGAGCAAGTTGGCATCGACATCCTCGGTCCTTTCCCGCGTTCATCCGATGGGAATCGCTGGATTATCGTGTGTGCCGATCACTTGACACGCTACTGTGAGACAGCTGCAATACCATCGGCTACTGCAACCGAAGTGTGTATTTTTCTGCTGCGTTTTGTCATTCTCCGACATGGACCTCCCAGAGTCATCATCAGCGATCGTGGGCGGCAGTTCACTGCAAACGTGGTCGAAGAGATGCTTCGTCTATGTGCTTCAAGGTTTCGACATTCCACCCCGTATCATCCCCAAACAAATGGCCTTACGGAACGCACGAACAGAACTCTTACTAACATGCTGTCCATGTATGTCGAGTCAGATCATAAGAACTGGGACAGCGTGCTACCTTTCATTACGTACGCATTTAACACCTCAAAGCATGAAGTTACGGGCTACAGTCCCTTCTTTCTTCTCTACGCTCGTCCGCCTCGTTATACACTAGACACTATCTTCCCGTTTTCCAGCCACGATAATCTTTGTATATCAGAGACAGTCTGTCTTGCTGAAGAAGCCCGACGACTTGCTTCGTTACGCACTCTTGTTTCACAAGACCGCTCGAAGGCACGCTGCGACCGCCGACGCCGACACGTGATATATGACCCTGGTGATTTAGTGTTGCTCTGGAAACCAACCAGGAAACGTGGACTATGTGAAAAACTGCTGGCCCACTATGTTGGACCCTATGTTATTACGGAGCGCATCAGCGAATTAACCTACCGCATAGCACGTCTCACATCAAATGGCCGACGGTCAGCAAAGACTGAACTTTCGCATGTCGCCCGTTTAAAGCCCTTTATTTCTCGACAGCCTGTTTGACTTGCCCGGCGGGCTTCGTCTGCGCGGAGGGAAATGTGACGCTCTTAGGTGCATAGTGGGTTCACGAATGCGACGCGCTTAGGTGCATAGTGGGTTCACGCCTCAACAAACAGTATGTGGGGGCACCGAAGGGTAGTGAAGGAGGACGACGACGTGTGGCTGGCTGGCTGAGTCTCGACAGGCGCTCAGTTGACCAAGGCCATCGCTTCTAACTTTACCCGGCTTCAAAGTAACGCCTTTTGTGGGCGTAACAATATACATGAATTTATCACAGGGCATGTGAATGGCAGTAGCACTGTATTATGTAGCATGTAAACCCTTTTTTTTTACTTCATAATTTCTTGATTCACGAGGGTGGAAAACTTTAAGGTGGTTTCTGGTCTCAGCGTGTTCTCTGCTCAGTGTGTCACAGTCTATCATTTGCGAATACGGCATTCTTCTTAAAGGTCGGTCGCGCAGCTCCTAAAGCTTCAGCAGTGAGAGCGATGTCGGAAGTCAGGTCACCCGTTGTGTCGAACTTAGAAAGCTTGTTGTTCATAAGTGCTCTCTTACAGTGAACGAGAAGAAAGTGGGTTAACCGAGGGGCCCGATTTTTATTAGTCATATCGTAAGAAGCCAACAAACAAAGACACCAAGGACAAGCTATTTATGCGGACCTTGTGCCGTCATTGTCGGAGGTCACTAAAACTATCATCATCAGCAATGGCTCGAGCTTTGTCGTTTTCTTCCACAGCTGGCTCGTTGGGCGCTGCCGCGCGAACGCGCTCGTACCACTGCTCCCGCATTCATCATCCTCGTCGTATTCTTCCACAGCTGGCTCCGTTGCCGCTCGTCATTCCAGTGTAGAATTTCACTTCTCTTGTGTTGTCGTAGTGCGGAGGCCGCGTTTATGGAGGTACGAGCCATTGCTTGTCTTACGTGACGGACAGATTTAATTTTGAAGGAATTCCCCAGTCATGTTCCTCAGGACACTTCAATCAAGTTCTTGTCAATTGTCAACTAATTTAATTTTGAGGAATCGCAAGCGGCAATGCCGGGCGAATGCCCAAGTAACACAGACGTTCTGCAAACGTTGCCCGATTGTAGTAAATGTCATGCAACGTTGAACAGCCAACATGAAACTGAATGTACGTTGCCAGCTGTGCGTTCAAGTAATGTTACGAATAAATGTCACAACAACATCCTGACACACAAGTTGTGTCGACGCTGCATGTAAACAAGTTAACATGTTAACGCGACCTCTCGCTTTGGCACTGGCATACGTCGTGTGAGTGGTTTTCACCCAAGACATCGAATGCTTCTCTATGGCGAACGTTCCGCGCCATGGAACACGGTTGCCGCCGTCCAGACGCGGCGGCCACAGCCTGCTTCGCTGCTGGCTTGTCGCCGGATGATTTCGCCCGAGAAGCAGCCCGGAAGTTTTCCCCAGTACGACGTGTTGCCTCAAAGAGGCAATGGTGCTTCCTTGGCAGGTATTCCGGCACATATAGACAAGTTACCATCTACAGCAGACTCCGAGGGAATCGAAGCTCTTTCACCATGCCTGAGTTGCTTGCAGCGATAGATGGTGCCAGTCGCAAGACAGCACCCGGTCCAGGCTCTATTACTTATGAGGCTTACAAGAACCTGAGTGGCGCTGTGCTGCCTCAACTCCTCGACACCATTAACAAGGTATGGCTAGATGGCGTTGTCCCTCCGGGTTGGAAATCGGCTATATTGATCCCGATTCCGGAACCAGGCAAGCCGCCGACCGACCTTGGCATCTTCCGACCCATTTTCCTAACGTCAACGTTGTGCCAGCTTGCTGCGAAAATGCTAGCCACACGACTGTCGTGGTAGCTAGAGCACCACGGTTTCTACCACCCTGCTCAAGTTGGCTTCCGTCCATCCATAGGTACTGAAGAAGGGCTGGCTGTCTTGGTGTCCTCAGTTTTATGGTCAACTCGTTGCCACACTGTCCTCGCTATGGACGTCGAAAATGCGTACGATAACATAAGTCATGCTGCCATCTTGGCTTCAATTGACATGCTACATTTCCCCTATAGAGTACGGAAATTTGTCAAATCTTTCCTTGAAGACCGACACTTTGCAATTCGCCTCGTTGGTGATGCCGTCGGCTCATTTGTCCCTCTTCGCGGCGTACCCCAGGGATCGGTATTGTCACCCGCATTATTCAATATTGCTTTAATCCCGCTTGCATGGCGCTTACGTGACTGACAGATTTAATTTTGAAGTAATTCCCCAGTCATGTTCCTCAGGACACATCAATCAAGTTCATGTCAATTGTCAAGCAATTTAATTTTGAAGAATCGCCAATCGCTGGGGCCGGCGTAAACTCTTTGCAACACCCATTTGTACCAGACATAAAGTTCTTGTTGTACGCTGATGACATTATGGTCTGGAGCACTCATCGTGACCTGCAGACTCAAGCCGCTGCCCTGCAATCAGCCTTAAACATCACGTCGACTTACGCTTCTTCGGTCGGCCTTAAGCTTTCCGTCAGCAAATCTGCTTACATCTCAGTCGCCAATCGCTGGGGCTGGCGTAAACTCTCTGCAACACCCACTCGTCTTCATCTATCCGGAACTCCACTTCAACAATGTTCAACTATAAAAATTCTGGGTCTGACGGTCCACGAGTCGGGAACCGGAACTGCTTGGCTCTCCAGTGCTAAAAAGCAGGCGATTCAGACGTCGGGTCTGATTAGGCGCACTGCTGAATGTAACACTGGCGCTTATTTGCTCGATTAGGTGAGTTCAAAAACGTAGGTAGGCCCATTTAAGTTAACTGCCCCTGCACTCTGAGGATAAAATTCTGCAGCGCTTCTTGTTGTACATTCCACAAAGCTTACAGGTATGCGCCGTAATCAGCCCTTAACCTCTTAGCGCGGTTAATTACTTGCATGACTACTTCGCAGTGTCAGCCACAAACGTGGATGCCCTCATTCAAGTCCGCTGAAACTGCTACATGAGCCTATCTTAATTGCCCTTTCGTGTCTCTAGTGTTAGCATGGACGATATAATGCTTTCTTATTTATCATTAGTAAGCGGTCTACCGACGATAAACGGGCGTCAAGTCCCGAGGGATCGGGACTGCTGCGAAAGCATTGCCTTGCTCCCTTAAGGTGCAAGATATTGGCTTCTTAACAAAGTCTTTATAGTGCCTAGCTGATGTGGGGAGAACGCACTGTATACTTAACGCGCTCCGCACTTATATCCGCATTTATAATGTGCTGCCGTATTCCGTGGTAATGAGACGTGGACAAATGCCCTCATTTCTTTTTGTTTTCTCCCTTACCTTCACGTTGAAAAATTCGGCCACCGTCCCTCACCTTCACAACAACAATATGCCTTTATTTGCATAAATATACAACTTATGGGGGATTTAAGGAAAACGTTGCTCGCAGCAACTTGACGGGCCTTAAACCCGGTCTGAGGGCAGCAGCAGAAGGCACAGGCACTGATTCAGGACCGACAAAAACAATACATAAGCAAAAGAAAGACAAGCTGGCTTACACATTATGCCAGCAAACAGAAATGCAATGTAAAAAAAAAATTGGCTGAAGGCTTAGCTTGGTTAAGCCTGGAAGATTGCGAAAGCAATACCCTTGGCTGCGCCTTGGTTCGGCTGATGGTGTGGACATGGTTGCCCTTTGTTAAACTTATGGCTATACATCATCCGACATAGCGCAAGGCAGCGCGCCGACCACTGCGAGGAGCCGAGCTGTAGCCCCATTTATCCTCCTAGCGTGACGTCACACCAGCGAGCGCCCTCTCTCGGTAGCGCCGCAGCAGCGGCGCGCAAGGCTTCACCTCCACCATCGATGCCGCCAGCTGGGGCCCCGTCTCTCGGTCTGGCGTGACGTCACATGGTCACGTGACGCGCAGCTGTGTAAGGAGGCGCCACGACCACCGATGGGCCGAAAGTGCGAGCAGTATTTCTTTCGCAATAAAAACATTACAAACCATAAAAAAAAGAACTACGCAATCCACAGTATACACTAGAGCAACAAAAGCAGTGATAGAATCATTAACCAAGTAATCATTGTAAGGAAAGAATAAGACATGATTGAGCCTTTGACAGAGGCTAATATCAGACGGAGATGTGTAACGACAGTCTACCTCAGAAACAGTCACAAACAACAAATTAATTCGGGTTCAAAAATCACTGAAATGCTCATATAAATGCGATATAGGACAAAAAGTGACATCTATGTTACTACATTTAAGCGTGTTTAACACGCGTGGTAAGCGATGGTGCAACATTTGAAGAGCATAGTTAGTGCGATGATGCGGCACATACCAGTGTTCAGGTGACCGTGTACTGTATTCTGTTCTGTTTCTAATTAATTGCGCTGACGACGTGATGTGTGACTGGCTTTGTTTTACTTCCTTACGATAGGCTAGTAACAGCCTGAACTCTAACAGAGAATGCAGTGTGAGTAACTTCAACTCTTTGAATAGATGTGCAGTGTGAGCGTCTACTGGAGCATTACAGATGCTACGTATGACCTTTTTTTGAAGCAAGAATAACCTGTGTATGTTTGTAGCAGACGTCGTACTCCACACGAGACAGCAGTAGTGTACGTGACCCAGGAAGAGAGCGTTGTACAAAATAAGTTTGACCTTGTGTGGCAGCGGTCTTAAACTCAAGAGTGCCACAGCGACTTGCGCAAGTTTGCCTCCAAGTAAGTCGATGTGATCAGCCCATAACATATGGCTGTCAAAAAAGACACCTGGCGTCTTCGCAGACTGAACAAGCTCAATTCTCGAAGAACTTATTATAATGTCGGTCTCTAAGTTCACGCCTTTATTTTTTGGTTGAAATAAAATAGCTTTTTTTTTTATGTCAGTGTTAATTTTTAAGCAATTATCCTGTGGCCATTTCTGTATTTTTTCAAGAACAGAGTTTGCGGTTGAAACCAGCCTTGCAATGTTGTTCAATGAAAAAAGCACCGTAGTATCATCTGCATAGATGATGTATTTAGGTTCACTTTCGACAACAACAAGGTCATTTACGTATATATTGAAAAGAAGGGGGCCCAATATGCTCCCTTGGGGAACACCAACTGTTACTTGCTTGAACTGGGAGCAGATGCCATTAATTTCAACGAGTTGATTCCGCTGATTTAAATAAGATTTCACTATATACAAAGCAATACCACGAATACCGTAGTACTCTAGCTTCTTTAACAAAAGTTCATGGTTAATATAGTCAAACGCCTAACTGAAGTCGATAAGAACCCCAAGGGTGAGCAGCTTGTTTTCAAAATTTCGCAATATTAGTTCCTTTTGTGCTAGTAACGCGAGCTGGGTTGACCGTCCCTTTCGGAAAGCATATTGAAAGTCAGTGAACAGGTTATGTTTTTGAAGGAAATCTGAAATACGCCGAAATATTATTTTTTCAAGTACTTTTGAAAATACTGGAAGTATAGAAATGGGTCTGTAATTAGATATCATAGTTTTATTGCTTTTTTAAACAGTGAAAGTACTTTAGCTGTCTGCATTTTGGCAGGAAATACCCCAGATGTCAGGCAGAGGTTGTATATGTATGCTAAAACAGGCGATATAATGTCTAAGACGTGCTTTACAGGTGTAATCTGTATGCCGTCAATATCACACGACGTGGTATTACGTAACTCAGAAAATAAATGGACTAGCTCAGATTCAGTAGTAGGATATAAGAAAATACTATCGGGGCATCTGACCTGAACATAGCGGACGGCATTTCTGTGGACAGATAAACCAGCTGCATTAACAAAAAAATTATTAAAACAATCAGGAAGCACTTCATCCGGGATGATAATGCCATCTTTAAAAATCTAAATATTTGTATGCGACGACGACGCTCGATTTAGCATAACATTTAGTTTTTTCCAAGTTTTGCGACTATCATTTTGACAAGACATTAAGTATTTATATTCATAAGAGGTCTTGGCTTTCCGAAGCTCATTTGTTAGCTTATTGCGGTAGCGTTTAATTATGTGTAGATCGGTTATATTACGCGACTTAACAAACTTGTTATAGAGCATGTTTTTAAACTCTATTTTGCGAAAGAGGTCGTCCGTGATCCACGGTTTGCGAATGTGCAATGATCGTTTGCGTCTAGTTCGCAGAGGAAAGTTTTCCTGGTAACACGTGCTGAAAATACGCAGAAATTCCTCATATGCTGATTGGGCACATTGTGTGGCATATACATCGCTCCAGTCAAGTAACTGAATCTGTCTGCGACACGTTTCGAGACGGTTTGGTGTAATCACTTGGCTGGGGAAAAGACGCTGTCCGTTCTTTTCGGTTCGTCGTTTGAGACAAAAGAAAATGGGCATATGGTCGCTCAGGTTGCACGAAAGAACGCCGGCTTTTATGATAGCCGTTGAAGCATTGGTGATAAACAAATCCAGGCAAGTTGACGCGGCATAGGTTACTCGTGTTGGGACGGAGATAACGCTTGAGCAACCATGCGACTGAAGGAAGATATGAAATTCCCGAGCTAAGCATGTGTGAGCTAGGGGATCAATGTTAAAGTCACCACCCCAGATGATGTCATACTTATACGTATAGACATATGCGAAGAAATTTTCGAGAAAACTAAAGAAACGTGAAATATTGCCTCCAGGTGGACTATAAAACACTGAGTAAACACTTCTGCCGCTGAGAATGGATACAACTTCGTAGTCATCTGTGACATATGAGAATTCTTCGATGTCGTCGACATTAATATTGTCACGAACAAGTAAGCTAACACCACCACCACGAGAGGTAGTCCTCAATTGGCTGAAACATTGATAGCCAGGTAGATGCCAAGCAAGAGAACTGTGGTTGTACCATGTCTCAGATAACATAACGAAATCGAATTTAAAATTAAGACTACCAAAAAACACATCTAGCTCATTATGTTTGTTTCCAGCAGACTGGCAGTTTAAATGAAAACATTTAGTGGATAGCCAGTGTTCCGAACCGATGAAGTCGAGTAATTCTGTAGGCGATACCCAATCTCCACTTGACATGGTGAACTGACGATATGCAGATTGACTCGTCATTTCAGGCTGTTTAGATCAGCTACATTCTTTGCCACATTGGCGCTATCTCCTTCTTCCTTCCTAATAAAGATCTTGCCGCCACGGTGCCAGACAAAGCAGAAGTCGCCCCTTAGCCTTCTTAAGTAGAGCCCTGTTCTACGTTGTGAAGTTTTCCATCACATGTAGGCCAGATTGAAGAGCCGGGAAAGATCTTCTTTTTTCTAACCGCTTATCTCGAACCGACTGATTCGCAAAACGTATCAAGACACCTAGAATTTTATCCGCTCTAGCTGGCAGCCTGTGGAGTGCCGAAACTGACTGATCATTCAGCATGTCTAACTTGAGTTTGGATGCGATAGCGTTTATTTCTGTAAGCAGGCATTCGAGGTTCAGCTTTCTGCTCTGATACTCAATGTAGTTTACAGAAGAAGCAATGCGCTGCAGTTCGGCACCAGAGCCGTCTGTTTTTTTAGCTTTGAAACCCTAGCGGTAAGACATTTAATCTCGCCTTCATGCCAGTTTACGTCACCAAGAATAGCATCGTATTTGTCAGACATAAGCTTGACCGATGCCTCTAGGTCATGAACCGTCTTCTTCAAGGGAAGCAGCTCGTCAAGCTTTCTATTCATCTCAAGAAGCAGGGCAGCAACAGAAGTATCTTCAGCATCTTTGGGACGGGAAACATTTGGCTCAGACTTTCGGCACTGTGTACATTTCCACGATTTCTTATAGTCCTCGCCTTTCGACTGAAAAGTTTTCTCTGAGGCTCCGGAGCAAGAGCCCAAATGGAAAAGGCCTAAGCATTCACAGCACACCATGTGCCGAGTATCAGATGACATATCTCCCATGGAGTTCGCACAGGTTGTATCGCCGAGATCGCTCATTGTAATTTAAGAGCACGGTTATCTGGCACAGAGGAAAAAACTTATCGGAAGGGCAACTGACAAGAGCTTGGAGCACTTCGAACATAAAAATGCAGAAGAACCCGCGTGGCAGCAGCAGCGGCAAAGTACGTTAGAGTACAGTAGTACAACAACAACAACAACAACAACAACAACAACAACAACAACAACAACAACAACAACAACAACGTAGCAGCAGCTTGGAGAGCTTGATTCAATTTCCCAGTGCTGCTGCTGTTGGCTGCTGCTGGTTGCTGCTGCTGCTGGCTGCTGCTGCTTTAGAGAAGAACTTCAGTGGCAATTGATACACTTCGCTGGTAGTTAAATAAGCCTACACTAGTGCACTAATACTTATCAAATGGAGTTGCCGAAGCGAACACTTTTCCAGCAATAAATATGTTGGTTAACAGCACGAAGCTGACCATTATGTTTCTACAATGCATGCCCATGGATGGCGAACTAGATGGAACATGGTTTGTATGCGCTTAGTGCTGTCATGTTTCTACTAAATCGCCAGCGGTGTATTTCTTGCCGAATGTTTCAGGCTGGTTACGGGAATTTTAAAACCGAAAATTTATCGGAATTAATAAATACGTACTAAGAAACTACGTGTTAATCTGTTCAACTGTTCTGCTGTGCTTATTCTTGAGAATCAATGCAACAGCGCGGCGTTGTGGAGCTTTGTTTAGCTAAACCAGTTTAGCTGAACGTTTGCTGTAAATGAAGTCGCTCGACCTTCCTGCTTTCGCACTTCAAAACTTCATACATTAAACTCACCACGAATACGCTCTGAGTGACTTTTTTGTTCTTCAACAATATGAATCCCCTTTTCCTCATTTAACCTCACATCGTCACCGCGCCCTCCATCGCTCTCAGCTCAGAATGTCCGCCCTCCCCCATTTCACTCTCGTCGATCTTCCCTAATGCAATCCTCACCTCACCTTCACTTCACTTGAATGTGAGGGTAGTTGAGTATGAGAAAGGCCCTCGTGAGGGTGCCCATGTCTGATGATGGAAAGAAAAATTCGTGGAGGTATATCCACGCAATTATCTTTTAAAATTTACCGTCTAAGCTTCGCTGTAAAAACGTGCACCTTCTTATTTAATTTTAAATGTGGAAATTATGTTGGCATCAAGATTAATTTCATCTTCTTTCTGTCTTGGTGCGGGGCGATTAGTAACGACAGGTTCACGTGAAATAAGAGATCTATTTAGGATATAAGCTTGACGAGCGTACCGTCATATATTACTGAGCCATAGTGTATCCCTGGATTAAAACAGAAAAATGAACAAGCAAATGTTTTAGAATATTTTAGTACTCTATTACTAATACTCTTGAAAGAAGAGTACACTGATTAGTTTGCGCGCCTAACATAGAATCTGAGAAAAACTCACTCAGTACGTGGTGTTTAAGCGGAACCCCGCTCGACGGGCTTCCCCACAGTAATAAAGACAATGGGACTTAGTATCGAAAGGAAGCAACAAATAAATTATTTAGGCACAGTTCTGCGTCGACGCCATAGCTTGCTCACAATTTAACATAAAAGCTAAGAAAGTGATACAGTGCGTTTTATTCTTATTACGCGCGTCGAACTTCGTAACACGGCGGCTGATTTTCAATTGTGGATCTAGTTTCGTATGACCTTCCAGATTACGGCATCTTGCTTTTGGCTTTTTAGCACAAAACTCCACAGTTGCAACAGCGCAGCATCTCGTCGTCTAGAAGGCCATGGTTTCCGTATATTGGGCGCTAGAAGTACCGGTGACGTCACGGCTACCATATTTGAACGTCACCTATTCATACACAATTTCTGAGGAATTATTTGTTGCATCGGCATGGAGTTCATCAAAGGCGATGAAACCTCCTACAGCAAACTGGCTCAAGACCAGGAAATGAATTCACAAAGCTTTTGGTTCGTAAGAGCTCTTTGCCATTGGCTGGTCGCCTTCGTTAGTAGTACGTGCAATGTCACTAGTAGCTGGCACCTGCACTTAGAACAGTTACAGCGTAAGAAACCTTTTTTTGGCGAATGCAGGCCCAACGTTCTGTACCAGCTGCTATTGACTTGAACAGGTGCAGCGCACATTCGGAAGCACCTATTGAGGATGACTGGCCTGCGACGTGGCTTGTCGGTCGGTTTCCACACGTGATTTCAAGAAGACTTTCGTTACAAAACCGCACTGACGCATGCATGGTGCTGGGCCGCACCAATTATATAACATTATTTGCCTTTTCTTAATTATGCTTCCCCCTCTTTCCAAAGTATTTCTCATCAAATGTATAAACAGATAAGTGAAATATTATTAGGTTTCACTCAGATGGCACAACACGAGCGCAATATCTCGCTGTGATTTCGCGCACCTTATAGTGTCCATGCACAATTGTGTCGGACGAGGACGCAAAGCGATAACTTACTCCAGAGACGGTGGCGATAAGGAGCACCGCTTTGTTCGGCGCAGTCAGGCCGCAGAAGGGCTGCCACTTGCGACAGATCATGCCGTCATTGGCCGTTCGGTCGGTGCTCTACACTTCCTCTGACACACGCATCACGTGCGGCCGTTCACATGGAAGGCTGGCAGCGTCTGCTCCACTCGACGACAGAATACTCGACGCTCGACAGAGCTGGCCCGGCTGAAGTACGTCGTCAGTCGGTATACACTCGCAGGTTCTCCAACTCAGCTTTTTGTTATGTTTTTTTTTTTTGTTCTGCTTCCCTCGAAAGGCAAACGAGCGCTCACAAATACATTCCAGGACGTGACGCGAAAGTGAACTTTGGTCGTCATTTTGCTTTTAGCGCGCACTGGCATGCATCTCGGGTTTCAGGAGCGGATTCGTGCCCGAACGGCAGGCTATAGCAGCGAGCTGCTAAGCAAAAGATCGCGTTTCTCGGCATTCCGGAACGCCCGTGGCTGTTATCGTGGAACAGCGAATGGATACAAATGAGACATATGGGTACAGAGACTTGCAAGGTTGTTGCTTTTAACGTATGAACAAAGATAGATAGAAAAACCTTTTATTTTCCAGCGGATAAGGTGATCTACCCACCCCCCGACACGCAGGTCAGGGGCGGGTGCCGCCGCCTCAGATGCAGGCTGGGAGGTCTTGGGTCCCAGTAGCCTCTTCAGCCCGTTGGACGAGCCGGAGCTGGAGCTCAGAGTCCGAGCAGCGCCGCAGGGTCTCCCAGGTGTCTCTATTGCCTATATTGTGCGTCCCCCCGGGAGAGTGCGGGCATTCACATATTATGTGGTCGAGGGTCCCTATCGCCCTACAAAGATTACACCTTTCGCTCCTGGCCTCGGGGAACATGTGGTTCGCCATAACCGGGTGCGGATACGTATAAGTTTACTGTCGTCTCCACGCGACTGCTTGTCTGTTGTTTAATTTCGGGTCTGGCGGGGATACCAGTCTACGATCCAATCGATAAGGCTGCGTTATCTCCCCATATTTTAGCATGCGCTCTCCACTCCCTCGGTCATCGAGGGGCCCCGTAGCGCATGAACAAAGACATCGGTAATCATTGATGCTCAGAAGAGTATAGAAAAATTGTGTGGTTTAAATCAAGGTAGAGGGCTTTCTTTTGCGTATATTCTAAATAACACCCTTATTTAGAAATTCATCTTAACTTGAAGCCCACGTTTGACTTGATTTAAATGATGCCTGTCGTGAACGCACCAAAGGAAACACAATGAGCGTCTTAGGCGCGTTCACACCAGGCGTCACTGATATCAAGTCAAGCATGGGCTTCAACTTAAGATATATTTCTGAATACGGCGGTAAATGATGATCAAGGGAATGAAGGTTAAAGGAAAGATGCAACTCCTCCGGGGAGGGTGGATTCGGAATGAGGGTACCGCTATCCATACACTCTAAAGAAATCCACGCTTATCTAAGCGTGCGTTTGCAGTTTTCTTTACATGACTAGTCTAAACGTGACATTTCTCCACGCTTACTAATCAAACTTGCTATGAGTGATCAACAACTGCTTTTCACGTTTAGCAGACGTGATAGGGACTCCTGTTCACGGGCGCGAAGCTACGATGAAGCACCGGCCCTTGTTGGCTTGGTTCGCTTCTTATAAGCCAGCTTGTTCACCAAGCTCTTCGCAATTCTCTGCTTCTATTTCGCCGGCGCAGATTTTGACGGACCAGGACGCTACGGCAGTGGCAGCAGGCTGGCGAAGTAGAAGCTGAATATGATGCAGATAGTTACGCAAGACGCTCCCGCCGGTGTCACGGAAACTAACTCACTAAGGAGGGGCTTTGCTAAGTGCTGGCACATTTCAACGATGCTGGGGAATGTAAAACGTAAACAAGCACCTCGGTATTTCCTTTCACAACGGAACGAATGCACTCTCAACCGTGCACTGCGGCGCCACGCGTTCGACGATAGCGGGCCGTGTGCAGGATGAGAGCGTCACAGCAGCACTTCCCTAATAATTATCCTCGTCTTATTGCACTCTTCTTTGGACTGTTGGCCGAAAATACTTGATCAAAGTACTTTTAACTGGCTTCTTGTTCCAGGTAACTTAAGGTGAATGTTCTACGTAGCGAAACAAATATGACATACATATTTCATCCGGGAATAAATCTTTCATTCATAATATTTGTTCACAGAAAATAGGGTACAACGGAACGTTGATGTTCGAAAACAAAACTTACAGAGGTAAAACTTGTTCAAATAGCCGAGAAAGCTAACATTTTATAGGTGCTTGATAAATGCGCAACGCGGAGAACAGAGTCTCTAGTCCTGTTTGTGCCCATGATATTGTTACGTGTGGAAAAACACAGATGAAAGAGGCTATATGCAGGCTATTTACACTGGAGCCAGACCGCCAGGCTGACACTCGCCCGCGCCAAGGGCACAGACCCACTTCGTCGTCGTTCTCGCGGCGGCTCGTCCCTTGAGCATCGCTCGATAATATCGTAATAATATCTCGTTCCTTGTTTATTCTGGCTTTATAATCTAGATTTGATTGATACCTTTCAAGTGATGATGAAAGGATGAGTGATGAAATGTTTGTCATGTGACACACGACTCTCAGAAATTATCAATGATTTACTGATGCGTGCGGATAATAACCTAGACATCGACTGCATATTCATTGGCTTTTCTAAAGCTTTCGATCGCGTTCCCCATTGTCGTTGAATATCTAAACTTCCGTCCCTTAATTTAGATTCCTTAACTGTATCCTGGGTGAGAAATTTCCTTTCCTTCCTTAAACAATGCACCGCTACTAATTCCTTCTCATCTCCTCTTAGTGAAGTCACCTCCGGCGTACCCAGGGTAGTGTTTTGGGTCCCTTGTTATTTTAAATTTACATTAACGATCTGCTAGCGAGAGTCTCCTCTAACATGCGAATTTCCGCAGACGGTTACGTAATCTACAGTAAAATCTCTTCTTCAGCTGATCATCTCGCTGAAGGACCTGGATTTCGTAACTAATTGGTGCTCACGCTGACAAATGTTTCTTAATACCGATAAATGTAAGCTAATGACCTTCACCCGCAATAAGTAAGCTTCAGCATCTAAGTACACTCTCAATAACTGCCACGTAACACGCACAACGTCTTACAAGTACCCTGGCGGGCATATTTCACCCAAACTTTCTTGGACAACCCACATAGATAAAATCACAGCGCAGGCATCCCGCGCCCTCAGCTACCTTAAACGAAACCTTCACGACGATCCTACTTCGACCAGATCACTAGCATATCTAACATTCGTTCATCCACAACTTGAATACGCGTCATATAAAACCTATCTAATCAACGCCCTATCATTCCAGTGTTACTAATATTAAATCTTCTCTGTCCTTATCCTCCTTAGAATCACGCAGAAAGATTTCTCTAATCTGCTTATTTCACAAAATAACAAACCGTCAGCACCAAACCGCTCTGCCTCTCTCCCAACCGTTACGAACGTCTCGACGTTTGCAGAACAACCGCTCCTTCAAACGTATCTTTGGGCCCACAAACGCCTTCAGTTCATCAGGGTTATCACTAGCAATTGAACTATGGAATAGTCTCCCCGATAATGTTCGAGTGTGATAATAGCTCGAGTGCATAAAACTGCATCCCATGAAAAGCCATTGTCGGCGGTCAAACAAGTTCCCCTGCCGCTCCTTGGGCTTCGTGGCGAATCTGTGGGTCATTGACCGCGAATTCTTGCTTATTCTGTTGCTGGTCGGGCATATATGGTTTTCCAGCTGGAAATTAAGAGTCGCATAAGTACTTTTAAAACAGACAGGGTATAGTCATGTTCACTGAGCACAGAAAAGCTGAAAATATTGGAATTTTCACTTCATCCGCAGCAATATACTATAAACGAGCGGCATATGCTACAACGAGCCCGATCAGAGGTCTCGCAGTGGGAAAATTATTTTTCTTGTTAGGAGTGTACACCGTTCTTGCCTATAAATAACGCGAACACAAATACAACGTGATAAGGGACTTTTGGACTAGCAGGAAAGGACTATCAGGACTATCACGGAAATATATCTATTACAATAATAACGCGACTTTATGCTATTTGGAGAACGACGCTTAAAAGCGGATGTCCGCAGGGCTTCATTCAACGTTACTGCGAAGCGCCGTCGCAAAATGAAGTGAAAGGACCAGGGCTGACGCCTTTGTCGCTGTCGCCGAGGACAACGGCATCGTCCCACTTGACACCCACCAAGGTTATTGGACAAACGCCAGTACTGACGATGCCTGCGATACACTCGTACGCGCGCAAAGCCTTTCACGGATCGCGTGGTGGTGCACCGCTCGCTTGACGCACCTGCACAACAGCGCCGGTCGCATAGCTCAAGGTTGCGATTAAGACGCCGTAATCACATTGATACGCCACCAGCAGCGTTCTGAATCATGAGAAGAAATGCACGGCCTCACCCTACTCGCCGCGCTTGCTCGAGGCGAAGTGGCAGCGGGCACGGAGAGCACGGGGAGCTGGCGAATGCAAAATTAAAAAAAGAAAAAGTTTATTATTCATGTTGTAAACGAGAACAAAGCGAGAGGCGCGTTCCGACGTAAGAAATTTCTAAAGTAACCGCATTATATTCGTGGCAATTTTCTACTTGAGCGCAATAAGCAGGTTAAAACACGTTGGCGGGCTAGTTGGTTAGAATCCATGGTAGGTAGAGTGTATAAGCGCGACTGGACGAGGACGTAGAAAGAAACTGTGTATCTGTGTCTGTGTATCTGTTTCTTTCTACGTCCTCGTCCAGTCGCGCTTGTACACTCTACCATGGACAATAAGCAGGACAATTCAGAGGAACAACACTCCCGCGTTAAAGCTTATTAAACAAGCACGAGGCTGACTATTCATTTTGATCAAAAGCTACTGTTAGCGCAAAAAAACCCTCGCTTTCCACTAAAAAAATGCACCACTGAGGCAAATTTCGCACCGCACATGATATACAAGCAGACACAGGAAATCGTGACAAATAAAAAGTTAGACGCCATTTAATGAGAGCAAACTGTTATTCGTGTTCTTACCCATACATTCCCATCGTCCATGAATTGAAGGTGAGTTGCCGCAATATATGTATCACGCCCATGCAAATGCTGATCCCGAGCCGTCAAGCAGCGGTTGATATTCTCTCGTAAACTCTGCACAGTCGCACTCTGTATGCGATGCTTGCACCACCCGCGTAGTACGCCAAGAATGTCCGTAGAATCTTAGAATAGACACAAACTTTGACAATTACACGGAAAGCTGTGTTATGCAATGAGCGGACGTCCTGACAGTCCGCCGGAGAATCCGCACCAAAAAATGGCCGACAGCAGTCTTCAAAACACCACGGTTTTCGTAAGCATCCCCAAGAAAAAGTTTCGTATTCCCCGCACGGCGGTGAGATGGCGAGAAGGCGCAGACCGTTCTTCTTTATTGCTTTCGCTCCGTGCAGATCGACGGCTTCCCTATTATGATTTGCATATGCACGATGGCAAAATTTCGAGGACGCTTAAGCTTTGCCTTTAACAGTGGAACGCGATAGCATTCAAAGATCCGTGACTGCTTCTCGCCAGGGTTGCCAGGATGGTCCCAACAAAAAATAGACAAATGCTCTCAAAATATAGCCAAAAAATAGCCAGACCCAAATTTTTCGTGAGGGGAAAGTAGCCAAAAGCATAGCCAAAACGTTTGATGATGTTCTGCAGGTGTCTAATAGATGGCGTAGATGGTGTCCAAATCTCCCCGCGTACTTTTCCGGCTCCGAAATTACATCCGCCGCACGCAACCGGCACAACACTGTCCTCGAGATCTGCGTAAAGAATTCTAATGAGGCAACCACTCAGACATGGATTTAGACACCGCTTATTGTTACAATGAACTTCTTTTCCGATTTATTCATGACGTTATTGCTATTTACTCAGCCACGTTCTGAGTTAACTTTAGTTCACGCCTCGCTTTACCCTAGGCACTTTTCTATAAGAGCCGGGCAAAATATTGCCAGTTCCAACCTCGAGGATCAGATTCGGCTGGTCACGATCGAGTGCCCAAGAGGCGGCCCGAACTCAAGGCATTAAAATAGGGATGCCTGTCCTATAGGCCTAATTTATAAAATAAACATGCTATTTATCTCCAGATCTCTCGCCTTCTCTCTCAATTTACTCGAAAGCAGCTCGACGTTGAGTTAGCAAATGCTGCTACTTCGAGGCACACTGGACTCCGGATAAAACTTGAAACCTTCTCGCATTTTCTCTCGTGTGAAGAAGCGGCAGCTGTGACTGCAATTCGGCTTTGAATGGGAACAAACAGAACGACCTGCTGGCCCATAACAGAAGAGGGGAACTAAAGTTTATAGTTTTAATTGCCAACTGGATTACGGCGCAGCCAATAATCCAGGTGTTATCAGTGTAGAAAAGAGTTGAACTGCGCAATTTGTAAACATGGGTTCGCTGGCAAGATTCGCGCAACGTGAAAACGTGTACGTAAGTTTGTGTGAATGCAGGCACGAATGCGTGTGCTGCCATATTTCCGAGGGTGGCTGTGTACGTTACTTTGAGTGTGATTTAAAAAATAAAGAAATGTAATTCCGCTGGGGAACACACAAAATCTATTTTATGGGTCGTGTAAGGCTCTAATTAAGTTAATTACAACTTAAACCCCTTTGTCTAACAAATTCGAGCACTAAAAATCAGAATAGGAAGTCAGTAGAACACGATATATACCTTGCAAGCTGGCAAGAACTCTTTGCCCAGCCACCACTGCGATGTGGGCAAAAAGAGTAAAATATGGGCGTAACAGTACCACAAGCACCTATTATGTATATCGAAAATAGTTCATTTTTTATTCATCACAGCTCGAAAATGCGCGTGAGCAAAGTACAATCTAATGAATAGCAAGACGAACAAAGAGGAATTACGATGGTTCATAAAGTACGTGCGCATAAAAAGTAAGCCATAATCGCAATCACTCGCACGCTCATAGTTTAAAGGGAAAAAAAATGCCTGAGGAGTACGGTATGAAACACGACATGTTATCATCCTCACGTTAAAAAGGCAATCACTCACCGACCTTTGGTGAGCAATTGCCTTGCAATCTTCACTATGGACGAACATAATTTTTATGTATTTACAAAAGTTATTGTAATGATATGCAACGTTCAAAAATTACCATGAAACAATCGCAACTTTCAGTAATACAAAGCTGCTTAATTGACTAAAACAAAGAATGAAAAAAAGAAGACATTGCGTAGAGTCCCAGTTGAAGGGGCACCCCCTTCACCCTCAGAAGGGGGTGCCCTTCTCGTGTTGTAATTTCGACTGGCAGCGTTTCCAGAGGCTCGAGGTTCCTAACGCCCTGCCTCGACTCTCTGTAGAGGAGTCTGCATAGATTGCGTGGCCTCACGCTTGTGCGTGCTCACGCTCGCACAAGACTGAACCGAGCCACGCTGTCTTCTCCTCACGCTTACATGGAGGAATGTCACGCATATTTTCGGTCACGTGGTGCTTGAAACGTCATCCACGCCTCATTTACATGCGCGTGACGCTTAGACTTACACTCTAGCGTGAGGTTAAGCGTAGGATTTTTTAGAGTGTAAGGATAACAATAATGCTTGTAGCTGGTGGAAAGTAGCGAGTTTTTTTTTACCTCTTAGCGTCTACTAAAGTTGATATTGATACCTAAGGAGCAAGACTACCAAAGATAACCTAACAGTATTTATGAGCATCACACGCACGCACACGCACGCGCACGCAAAGCTAGAAACCAACTGTTTTCTTTTGTGGAAGGAAAGCTGGTCTACAATCTAAGCGTATTGCCTATATCGACGTATTAACGCGTTGTCGGGACGATATATGAAAAATGCACCAGGGATGGTATATGAAAAATGCAAAAGGAGCATATTTTTCTGGCCAAAATGGACACGGAGAAGGAGGAAAGCGCGAGGAGCGGCTTCCGAGCCCCCCACTTAGCTCTTGCTTGGCACAACTGTTCATATCTTCTCTCGCACTTTGTACCGTACATGTCACTTGACAAGAACAAACGAAGAAACGAACAGACAAGCAAAAAATAAAAATTAAATAAATATGAAACGAAGGAAGGAGGAAAGAGTGGAGCAAGTTTTACCGTATTTGTTCTCTATAGTCCTACGGTGATTTCGATCCCATTTTATCAGAAGAAAAAAATGTGTTTTCGTTCGCCGCACTCATCTCATTAAAAGAAGAAAAAGAAACACGTAACTGGGGGCTTGGGGAGTTCTAGAGATTATTCTTGCGAAAGGAGTTCAGCTTGCCGGCGTTCTCCGCGAAAGTACCTGAGAGGTCCACCAACGTCACTTGTTAATCCCGCGACTTCTGCCAATTTCCTGAGGACCTCCATCTTTTCAAACAATTAGAAGAGATCTTTTTTCGACGGAGGGATTACGAGTCTTCCTCTTATTGATCGAATGCGAAATGTACCGTACTCCACGGACGTTACTCACCTTCACATGGCTTAGCAGCGGATGTCTGACAGGGAAGCTGAGAACCAGAAAGTCTGAGACGTATCGGAATGTTCCGAGAAGTCCACAGTGGTCAAGATGGCATCATGGTAGTAGGAAAAGAAGCAACTGGAGCCTCTTCCATTCGAGGCGTCCGGTCAGCTACAAGTATACGCGTCTCAATGATGGTGATGCTCAAGATTCAACCAAATGTTAATTTTTTCATCCCAATTACTGTCTTTCGCTTAGCTGCCTCAGCCTGTTCAAGAACCTTCGCAGTATCCGTTATAAGCTGATATCATATTTAGATGCTGAACTCTGGTCGTTCTCGTGATTCACTTTCGCGCGGTGGTGGTGTAGCCCTTTTTGTTCATAACAGTTACACCTACTCAGCATTGCCCAATGTCTACTGCAGCACATCTGATATCGAAGCTTTATTTATCAAACTGGACAACTCTGTTATCATAGGTGTCGTGTATCGACCACTTAATTCAGCTGTAGCTTTATTTCTTCAAAAAACTTGAATCTGTATTTTTCACTCGTGTCACGACACAAAGGTGCGGTTATAATTAGTGGTGACGTTAACATAGACACCAGTCATACAAACCATAGTGACTATACGTATCTGGTAGAGTCCTTTAATTTTCAAAATCTGTTCACTGTCCCCACTAGAATAACAAGTAGATCCGCAACTGTCATTGATCATGTTTTAACTAATATGACCTCGAATATTAATGCCCGGGTATGCAACCAACCCATCTCAGACCATCTCCCCACCTATGTAACGGTCAAAACCGTCATAAAACAGAAATTAACGCCCGCCAAAGTAAGTACGAGGATTGACTACGCTTTGCTGAGATCGAATATCCAGTTAATCGACACTAGTACCATATACCACGATGACGTCGACATAGAATTCTCCAATCTAATCGACATCCTGACTTGCGTTAAAACTAGCAGCAGTATTAAAACATATGTTCGCTTATATAAGTTGCCCGTCTCACCCTGGATGCGGAGCAGATCTTAGCAGTATTGCAGCAGAAGGACTTTTGGTATCATAAATGGAAACAGCATAAGGATAACAGCTATTACTTGGGTCAGTACAAAAAGGTACGCAATAAATGTGGGGCAGTTATGCGTACACGAAAAAAAGAATACTATACACGTTTAATCGAACAGAGCTCCGGTAACACTAAAGAACTCTGGGAAATCGTGAATAGTGTTATAGGCAAGCCACATAAACGTTTCCGGACGTGGTTGATCAGAATGTTGTAAACGGCTTTAATTCATATTTTACTACCGTTGGAATTTCTTCAGGTACTAATGTAAATAATACAGATATAAACTCTTTGTTACCAAGCCCACTCTCAAACTCCTTTCGTGTGGATGACATTGAACTTAACGAGATACGCTCAACATTAGCAACTATGGATAATAATAAAGCTGCAGGTATAGATGAAATTACAGTACGTATGTTAAAAGAAAATATTGATATTCTAGGTCTAATATTATGCCACGTCTTCAATCACTCACTTGAAACCGCCACGTACCCAACGTCACTAAAAAAGCCCGAGTTGTCCCAATATACAAGGACGGCGATCGCTCATGCCCTTCTAGTTATCGACCAATATCCGTGCTCAGCGCCATTAATATACTTTTCGAGAAAATCCTTGCGAATCGAATCAATAGCTTTGCACACAAATACAACATAATTTGCCCACAGCAACATGGTTTTCGGCGAAACCATTAAACCTCATCAGCGGTGCAGTTTTTAGCCCACATTATAAACTGTGCTTTAAATAACAACAAACTTGTAGCTGTAGTCTTTCTCGATTTAAAGAAGGCTTTCGATACGGTCGACCATTCCATCATTTTGTACAAGCTAAAGCACTACGGTTTTCGGGAATGGATTTTCGACTTGTTTTCTATTTACTTTAATGAACGTCGTCAGAGAGTTGTCATAAATAATGTCTCATCGTAACCACAACGTATTCATACAGGCGTGCCCCAAGGGTCTGTTTTGGGACCCATACTTTTTTCTATATACGTTTCCGACCTTCCACTTGTCTTAAAATTCGGAGAAATGCTGATGTATGCAGATGACACCGCTATAATAATTACAGGCAATAGCATCGAGGAAATACAGTCCAAAGCGAACGTGGATTTGGCAAACGTTTCTAAATGGTTTTCAGCCAACAAGTTTACTGTAAATGTCAAGAAAACAAAATATATTATATTTCACTCCCGTAGAAAACAAGTAGATGCCAACTCTGTAAACATTAGTATTGACAACTCTCTACTAGAATATACTCCGTGTTTTAAATATCTTGGCGTAATCTTTGATAGACACCTGCACTGGCAAAACCATTTATTAGCAGTGGGGGTGAAGGTGGCATCGGGTTGCTATAAACTGCTTCAAGCACGTGACTTTTTTGACACAAGTACATTACGTATTTTATATTTCTCCTTTATCCACAGTCATCTCTCATACTGTCTGGAATCATGGGGATGGACCTACAATAGTTATCTCTAGCCAATCAGAAAATTGCAGAAACGATCATTACGAATCATAACGCAATCTAAGCAGGATCACCCCAGCAACCCATTATTCCACGACCGACGGATATTACCTGGAATCTTCGATATAGGTATAGCTCCAACGTCTACGGTAAAGCTATAACGTTAAAAACCAGAGGCTACAGAACATATTATTTTGCCATTAACTATCCACGCTCTTTCTTCATGGGGTTATTCGCATTCATCTGAAAGAAGAAGAAGAATGGTGGCCAGCACGCTAATGCGCTGCCACGAGCACGCATTCTATCACGCGCAGCGCCTTAGCCCGATAGCTCGGCTTGATTGCCTTTCTGCGCACACGTTTTCGCGAGTCTGCTCACCGTTACCAAAATAATCATGTCGGAAAAGCGTCACCCGAACTCGAAGAGAAATCTACTGGCCAAACTGAGTGAGATGTCTCCGGCGGCCAGCGGTCAGGGGCCGAATGAACATTCTCAACACATCGCTCAACAGCAGAGTGACGGTGCCCGCGAGCAGTCCGTCGCTACCATCTCGCCGGCGAGCGACAGCGAAGCACCCTTCAACCGGAACGGCATCTCCAAAACCAACACTTGCCGTCCCGAGCTCCCATCTACGGAAGCACCGCAGCTACCGCACAGCGGGAATGACGTAGCCGCCAGTCGCTCGCCGAGTACGTTGGACCCGACGCTCACGCTGGCCGTGAGACACCCTTCGTCCGCGACAGCAGGTGGCGGCGCGGAGCGGAGTACGAACCGCTCCTCGAGCGTGTCACTCAGCGGAAATAAGGCCAAAGCGCTCAAACAACGGTGCGATAGCGAGTCATCATTGACGTCTACGGCACGGCGTGCCTTCAAGCCTCAGGTCTTCGTCGTTGAGTCACCCTCCTTGGACAACGAGCAGACGCAGGCAGAAGGGAGCGACCCAAAGGCGACGCACTGCTGCAAGACTTCGCCGAAGCGAGCGCGTAGTGGTACAACACGTTTGATGAGCGTGTCTGAGCAGCTGCCGTTACCCGGTCCTTCAGATGTGGTACAGTGTAGTGACTGTTCCCCGCCCGATTCACGTCTTGGGCAACAGACAACGGCCTCTAAACGAGAGTTCCAAATCTCGCCGGCCAGAAAAGTTTCCCAAACTGCGTCCCAAAACGCGGCCAGTCCGTCATCCACTAGGCGCCTGGACTTAAAGCCTCCTATAGTACAAGCGTCTTTCGGACGCGGAGTATCCGTGAATCGCCAGAAATTGTACCCACATAAACCATCGAAGGACGGAGCCGATAACGCCGCCGCCGCTGGCATCGCCTCAACGCCGCAATCTCAAACGGCCTGTCGAACGAACAGTCGGTCTAAAATGGCGCCCGTGTCTCTGAAGGAGGACGCTGCGTACGGTACTCCGCTCCTGGGGCCTCGATACATCACTAAGCGCCAGTCCGCAGCCAGCCTTCATTCGCTTGCACCTCAGACATCCGGCACGACCAGGACGCAACTGGAACTTTCGAAAAGTGACCCCCGAGCTGGTGCCGTGGTTGCCAGGGAGGATCCGTTGCTGAAAGCCAGTGCGGTGTCTGGTACCGTGAAGATTCTTTCGCCACCGCCTTCGAGCCCGAAAAGTGTCGCGCCGTTGCTTTCGTGTTCGCAGCTCACGCAACAAGGTGAAGCCGGAAGTTCAAGCACCATACTGAACTCGGAAGGGGCGCAAACCGACGTACGCGTGAGCGTGATCCGGGAGCCAAGCCTGCGTTCTGGCATCAGTCTAGGAGGGCCCGTCGACGTCTCCAAGGCAGGATGCTGCATTTATTTGGCCGTTAAATGCATGGGTGGTGGCACGTGATGATTCGTGAAGCACGTGGTCAGAATTAGGCGCATGCGTGAGTGAACTACATTGGCACGCTACTGAAAAGGCCGAGAAGAGTATCTTGATGATGAGGCCTACTTCGCTCCTGCATACCCTGCCTTTAGTCAAACGCGTGTTACGTCCTCGTATTGTGTAGTGACGTAGCGATACAGTTGAAGTACGGTGCTGTTGTGCGACAGCATATTTTTACTCTTCGAGCTTGTAGCTTATTATGATACCAGGACGTTAAAATGTCAAACCTATCTGTTTAAGGACGAGAATCTGCTTAACACTTATGCTCAGGTAAAGCCAAACGTTCAGCTTCTGGCAATGTTTCCTGGTTGAGTACAAGGACGCATGATTGGATTAGAAGTAGTGTGTCAAGGGTTGCGTGCATATGCACTGTCTCTGACCGAGGTGCACCACCTGCGCTTTGTGAGCCATGAACGATTAAAATATTACATTGTTACAACAATACTTTTGACATGCACATCTCTGAGAAATTATTGCTGCGAGGAGTTAAATCGTGTATGGTATTCTAATCAATGACGTAGAGAGCCGCTGTTTTCTGATTTATTCAGTGACACGGAAAAAATGTCATGGAAGCTGCATGCTGGACGATAATTTTGAAAAAATCTTCAATAGTGTAAGTCGACAGCGTTGCATTCTTCTCGTAGCTACAGGGTGATAATTTTTAAGTTAGTCGGAATCTTAAAAATCGCCTGTTGCAGATAATTCTAGCCTTTGAGCTTGATTATTCACAGGCGGACATTATCTGCAAGAGAAATCGAAGAACATGTTCAAGTAATGAACAATAGTTCACTAATTTGACTTCTTAATTACTTTACGCACATATGACAATTTACGAATTGTAGCCAGTGAGATTGCAAGACGTATTCACTTAGAATGAATTTCCAGAATGACTCCAGTTCGGAGATATGCACCACCAGAATCGCCGTAAAAAATGCACTGTTGTACTACTTACTTTTTTAACACGATATTTTATGCATTGAATCCCAGAAATAACTGGAACGCCCATGTATGTTGTCGCACACTTTCGAAATAATATACCAAAACTGGTGTCATCCTGGAAATCCTTTCAAGTGGATATGTCTTGAAAACACACCAGCTACAATTCGCAAATTGCCATATGTGCGGTGAAGTAATTAAGCTCATCAGAGAACTTTTGTTAATTATTTCAATATGTGTTTCCATTTCTCGTGCTAATAATATCCGCCTCTTCGAGTAATCAAGCTGAAGGACAATAATTATGCTAACTTCCACAGGCGATGCTTAATGATGCAAAATTTAAAAATGATCACCCCGTATATAGTACGTTACCCGCCGTGGTTGCTTAGTGGCTATGACGTTGGGCTGCTAAGGACGAGGTCGCGAGATCGAATCCTGGCTACGGCGGCCTCATTTCAATGAGGCGGAAATACGAAAACACTTATGTACTTAGATCCAAGTGCACTTTAAAGAACCCCAGTTAATCCAAATTTCCGGAGTCCCCGCTACGGCGTGCCTCATAATCAGATCGTGATTTTTACACGTAAAACCGCATAATTTTCTTTAGATCGAGCACGTTGAGTGATACTTTAAGACAGTTTTAATTTCAAGCCATATATTTTTTTACGATATTTAAGGAGGTAACAAGTGCTTTGGTCGTCGCAGAGGCGAATCACCGTGTTCCTATCACGTTAAGCTCTTCAAAGTTTACTAAGCGAAAAAAAGTACTTGTAATCCATGGTTACCGGCAGCAATTTGCTCATTAGTGCTCCTATGAAAGATCTACCTGCCGTCGTTCCTAAAACCAATCCAATGCTAAGAGCAATTAGTCACTTCAACACATTGCCATCAAATTCATTGACGGCAATTTCTATCCTCGTACACATGTCCTTCGGGTGTACGAACTATACGTGCCCGCCCCATCAATAACGCAGCTGTTTTTGTGCCGATACCTCTCCTGCTTATATGCTGCGATAGCCTTGACGTCACGCTATTGTTCACGGCGGGCGTTTTAATCTCTTCCGCATTTCGACATCTGCGCCGCAGCACTGCACCCTTATGGGTTTGTTTAAAACCGCTAAGTCCGTTTCTGTTGCTGGACGCCGAAAAAAACTACGGAAGGTTAAAAAACATTAGATTATGGGGTTTTACGTGCCAAAACCACTTTCTGATTATGAGGAACGCCGTAGTGGAGGACTCCGGAAATTTTGACCACCTGGGGTTCTTTAACGTGCACCTAAATCTAAGTGCACGGGTGTTTTCGCATTTCGCCCCCATCGAAATGCGGCTGCCGTGGCCGGGATTCGATCCCGCAACCTCGTGCTCAGCAGCCCAACACCATAGCCCCTAAACAACCACGGCGGGTTACGGAAGGTTAGTCATATACAGCTTTCGCTGTAAAATTCACCGGCTATTACGATACTCCCTAATGTGAAATTTGAGCGCAGCTCTATACGTGTTTCCATTTCGCGATATCTTGACTGGCGCGGACGATCTGTCTCGTGCGGCATGTTGCAAACGGAGCGAAGTGTGGCGCGATTCACAGCAGCCGCCGCCGACACACCTCGCAGGCGACGCGCGCTACTCTCGCGCCATCTCGTAGCCATCGTCGCCGCACTACGCCTTCTTTCTCACGCTATCGCCATACGCTCTTCCGCTTTCCGCCTCATGGTTTCGCTGCACCCGCCTCTCCGCTTTCCTACTTGCGTTTTTCATCCACCGCTGCTCTCCGTGTTCGCTTTCATCTTTGTGTTCTTTCGCTTGGTTACGCCACCACCGACGCCGACGCAGGAACGGGTGCCTAAAAGCTGCGCTCTAAAAAAGTGCATGAGAGGCCAACACTTTAGCAGTGACGATGAACTCATGCAGGTCACTGAGTTCACTGAGCGGGTCAGCAGAGACGACGATGAGGTTCATAAATGCGACCCAAGGAACAATATTTCTATGCTGCCGGCATCTATTGGCCGCTGAAACACCGGAATAAGTGCATCAGTGTCAAGGGGATTTAACTTCAAAAATAGTGTCACTTCTTCATGTCTAAACATGTTTCATTATACTCAAAAGCAAAAGTCCATGTTTAACTTGAGCACGCGTCGTATGTGGGTCACCGCGTACTCTATGGCTTACTCGGAACGCAACTGTGGGTAGCTGTCACTTGATTACGGCGGCTCGCTGATGTCGGTATGCCGAACACACGCGAGATGCCAACAGCATGTTAGCTTGGGCCAGTTGGCGATTGCCGAGACTCATTTTCTTTGGAGCAAAAACGACGGCGTGCTAGGACACAAGAAAACACAAGTCGTCATTGGAAGTAGTGCATCGTCCGTTGTGTTCGTGTTTTCTTTGTGCCTCCGTATTTCGTCGGTTTCACGCTAAATAAACTTTCAGTGATATGTAACAATGTCACATGCGTAATCTTGAGCACGCTTGAGTCGATATAAGTGTAACTAAATCCAGATCGAGCGCTTCGCCACATCCTTTTCCAGCGTGCTTGCGTTCGATCATGTTGAACGCTTTGCAGGGAAAGGAAAATTCGTCCTGCTACTGGAATACAACCTGGCACCATCAACGCCTTTACGTGGCAGTCGCTCACCATCTGAGCTCACTTCACACACGCCCAACTGCGGCGCTCGTCCTGTGTTTCTTCCACCCCGTCCGTCGTATTTTTTTTTTTTTTTTGCACTGTAACCACTATGGGCACACGATCACGCTAGCTACGCCCGCATTTACGGCCCAACAAATGTCTTTAACCACTCTGGATTTCTCCGTGCCATCCGCTTATGTAACTGTCTACCGGACTCCCAGTCTAACTACGATAGCTTCCGTCAAAATCTAGAAAGTCATATTGCAAACCCAAACGACTAAGCACCCTACATGCTCACCGTGATATCCATCGTAGCTGTATAATATTTTTTTCATCGAAGTGATGGTATTGATATTGTTATCCTTGGTATTATATTTTGGCATTATATAACTTTGTTGCTGTTGTACTATTGCATCATATAACTTCGTTGTACTTTACTACTCTCTTTACTGTACTACTACTGCACCATTCTCGCTTTTCTTCTGTACTATATTTCCCCCACATAATTGCATGTATTGATGTTAGATGACTAATTTGTTATTATACTACAATGAAGGACCTTTGCAGCTGTTTTACTTAATTCAATTGTATGTAACATATTTTTTTTGCTCGTACGGTCTCCCTTAAAGAATGCCTCCCACGGAGCCTGTAAGCTGTTTTAATAAATAAATAAATAAATAAATAAATAAATAAATAAATAAATAAATAAATAAATAGGGTACTATAGTAGTTGGCAGCCCGCGGTCCAACTGATCGACGTTTCGAAACGCAAGAACAGTTAACGAGCAAGTCAGACTTGCAGAAACCAGCAAGATGGAGGAAACGTCATGGAAGAAAAAAAAAAATGTGATTCATCAGAAGATACAAATTGTGCATTTGTATATGAAAAGCGCACGTGCTTCAATCGCGCTCTCGAAGTTCCAATGGAAGACCAAGCTCAACGAGCATAAATTATGCCCGCGTAGCAGCCGCGTAAACAAGTTAGCGTGGTTGAGACCCGTCTGGCGCGCTCTCGCAGGCTGAGACGCCGGCCTCTTTACTGTGGGAAGGCGGGCCGGACTCCGTGAACACCTGTTGCGGCTTGCCGATGTTGCCGACACCGGTGTCGCTGCCCACACCAATCGCCGTGCAGGCGCCGGGCCTCACCAGTCCGACTACAGAGAAAAGCGTACGTGCTCCGCCTGAACTTTCTAATACGGTTGCTACCTCTGCCAAGAAGAAAGAAAGAAGCAGGAAAGAAAGAGCCGGCATCTAGGGAGCAAGTGGAGAAGGCGCGCGCTTTCTGCGACCAGAACTGCGTTTAAAAGCTCAAATTGGATTGTAAAACTTTATTTGTCCAACAGATGTAGGGAAGGCTTTAAGCCTTCCCACCTAGACGACGGCCAGGAGTCCTTGGACCCTAGCGGCGGTTTCGGCCAGTTGGACAGAAAATAACAAAATGAAGTAGCAATACGCTGAGTGAAAATCGCGCCCGATTGAAGTTTATTGATAGGATTTATATATAGAATCTGGTACATAGTTACAAATATTAAACGAGACCAGCGGGTCAATAGCCCGCTGAGCGGCCCGAAGAATGATCAATGTGCCTCCATTTAGCTCACGTGGCCCAAACTGGTTGGTTCAGCTGACGCGATAAGCGTCGACGGAGGGCGTCGGAGAGAAGCAGAAGTAGCGTGCGGACTCGTAGGAGAAAGCTCAGAAAGAAAAAAAAAAGTAAAGGATGGACCGCTCAGTCTGGCAACTTGGAATAACACATATTACGGACTGCTTTCAGTTGAAAAAATTAGGAATGAATATGCTTGTTACAATTCAATTGTTTGCTATATGTATGAACGCCCGACAGAGCGCTTGCGATGCAAGTCATGTGCCGATTTAGAGAGAACTGAAAAAAAAAAAAAAACGGTAATTGGCGTGACAATGGAAAATGGCGTGTTGGAGTCGAACCGGCAGCCAGTACAGTGAAGGAAAAACCGGCCAGGCCCATACTTTCTGAGTTCCAATATAAGACCAAGCTCAGTGAGGACCAATTCCGCCGGTGTGGCAGTGGCACAAGGCAGCGCGGCCGAGGCCCGTCTCACGCTCTCGCAGGTGGTGTCGCCGGCTGCACCCCTGTCGGAAGGCGGTGCGCTTGGCGGACCGGACAAGGCCTTTTCACTCCGATCCATGACGTCATGTTACCTAGCCCGGCTGCCATAGAATACAATGGGGATGATCCCGAGTAGGCAACAGTGATTTTAACGTCACCGCTTTCGTCACCCCAGCCTTGTCAATGGGAATTTAGGGCCATGTTTGTGACGTCATGGATCGGAGTAAACAGGCCTTGCGCTATCTAGGTGGCATTGGCCGGACCCCGTGGACACCTGGCGCCGCTCGCCGAAGTCACCGACAGCGCAGACGCCGCCGTCGCTGAACACGCCGGCCGGCGTGCAGGCTCCGGTCGACACCAGTCCCGTAGGAGAGAAAACCGTACGGGGTTTGATCGCGTCTCGTGAAGTTCCAACGAAAAGCTAATTTCAATGAGGACTGACAGTGCCAGCGTGGCAGTGGTACATCAAGGCAGCGCAGTTTTGCTGGCGCTCTCGCAGGTGGCGTTGCCGACCTTTTCCCTGTCGGTAGGCGCCCCGCCTTCGGGCGAAGCTGGCTCCAGGGGCACTTGGTGCGGCGTGCCGAGGTCGGCGTCTTCGACCACTCCGCTCTCGCAGCACACGCCGAGCGCCGCGCAGTCTCCGGTCATCACCAGTACGAGCAGGCAATGGCAGGCGCGCCAGCACAAGGTGCTCCACGGTCTCCGAGAAATGGTATGCATCGCGGGCATTCCCAGATGGTGAACGTCGCCTGATGCCGTGCTTAGGGCCAGATGTGTATTTTTTTTTTCCAGCGTTCGCTGTGCATGTGCAACGTGTTTGTGAACCTGTGTCCTTAAAGCGAAGCTCTCTTTACCTCCTTCCCCTGGCTTGGCGTCCGTTATTTTCTTGTCGAGTAGACTGGGCCGATCCCGCAGACGGCGTCATGGTAAGCTGGGCCGTTCCTGGAAACGATATCTACCAAAACTCGGCTGATCTCGGAAGTACTGCAATGGGGGGCCCCATTCTGATACCAGTGCACAAAGTGCCTTTCTACTTGTTTTGATGTGGTTTGTTACGCGAGCCGATTCTGAAGGCAGTGCAACGAAAAGCCGTGGGTGAGCCGATCCTGACAACGCTATCCCATTGCAGTCACTCAGCTGCAGCATGTGACATAGGCTGTGGAATTCTTCGCCTCTTGCTCCCGAGTTCGGCGTCGCGTGCCCCACCGAAGAAGCGCAGCAGTGTGTCTCGCACAGCTGTCACGCTCGCGTTGGAGTGGCGAGGAGCAAACGTCTCGTGGTGCGGGGGCTTCGTGGAAGGTTGGGGGACGGGGACGGGGAGTAAAGAAAGAAGAAAAACCAGCGTCGTAGCGCCTTTGCAAGAATAGCTCTGAAGGTGGCCTGAGTGAGCGTGGCATAAAAGCACCTGTGTAGTGGCTTATTCTTGTGCAGCGCTCTCAATTATACGAAGGACGAAGAAGGTACACACAGGACAGGTGCTGACTGTCAACTAACATTTATTTCGGAAAGCGTGAAGAAGGGAAGCAACCCGTATGTCTTGAAACAAACAATATGCAGATAGCTTACGCTGCCGCACGGATATACGGAAATATCCGTGCGGTAAAGATAAGAGCCACTGATGCGCTTCAAAATTGAGAATGTGCCCAGAAGACAGCAACGTTCCGGGTGGCTTCGTCACGTGTTTCAGTATACGCATTGCTTTCTTTCTTCATGTTTTCCAAAATAAATGTTGAGAGTCGGTGCCTGTTCTGTGTGTATCGTCTTCGTCCTTTGTCTAATTGCGAGCGCTGCGCTTTTTGAAAATACACCATGAGCGCTTGCCACCTCGCCCAGTTTTCTATCCTAATCTCGTAGTGGCGCTGATTTATACGTAGCATATCATGTTCGAATATTTATTTATTTATATATATTTATCGATTTATTAATTATTTTATCTTATTTATTTATTTATTTATTTATTTATTGTATCCTCAGGGCATACAATGTATGCCCTGAGCGTACAATATGTATGCATTGTGTACACTGAACTATGCATACATTGTATATTTCAGTGCAATCCTAAAGGAGGCTTACCAACGTCTCTGTAGGCAGGTGCAATAGGTCATGCCTCTGCAAGAGGATTTGTTGATTGAAAGCATATTTTATTGTCACTTTTGGGCTGTTGGCTGCGGTGACCTCAAAATTCTGAGAGGAAAGGAGAGGTGGAGAAACGTTAAACGTCAAGCGTTGCGTTTCGTGCTTCTCAGTACCCATACTTGATATTATGTCTTCACCGCGAGACCGACACGTCTCGGTATTGAGAGAGCGATGGAAGCCATCGCGCGAATAGATATGCTCGAAAGTGAAGCAGGGACCCTCATCCACTTCGTTAAAGAATGGAAAAAAAAATTCACTCTCGCGTATTGCTTCAACATAAGCAACATCATCACATGCAGGACATCAGTATAGCATTTACATAACGTAAACATGACACATACATAACATAGTACGCCCCACTGATGTAACATCAAACAACGTCAACACATTTAGCACTATTACAAGTATCTGCATATAGGAGCTTCTGCATAGTCTGCGTTAGAACCGAACACGCGCCGTTGCAAAGGGGCTCTCGAGTCCCAAGGAGTAGCGTACGGGAGAGAGCCCAGGCAGAGAACGACATGTAACGAACAACAAAAGTTTAATTAAGTCGATACCTAAAGAGCGGTCAGCTCGACTACATGGCTGCTTGTAATCAAGAGCGAAGGCGAAGGCTCATGCTGTTGCTTGTCATGGGCGCTTTTTATTAAAACGCGTTGAATAAGAGGGCTTTACTCTTTATTAGCCCCGAGCACTACCTTCAGGGGCGCTGTGAACATCGTGCAACTATTATATGGTGCTCTTTGTTAGCTCTAGTTAACTGTACTGGTCGTTTCAAATAGCTTTTTAGCTTGTTTTCGTTCGTAAAAATTATAAGACGGGCTCTATCCTAGACAACATTCTATTTCTCAAAAGTGTCCAGTGACATGCATTACCTCTTCAGACGAATGCAGGAAGCGATAACTTTGCTATTGGCTTGAAATCGCCAAGCAAAAATTTCCGCCATTACTGTGTGCGCTCATGCGTCAGCGCACACACGGTCAGTGTGGGCTAACTGTCAGTGTTGAGTGGCCAGTGTCGACCGAACCTGTCGGGAGCGGCGCTGATTGTCGTTGCTTCGACGCGGCGCCTGGGCACTGTTCGAAGCCTTGTCTTCCGACTGACGTCGACCGCCACGCTGGACCAGGCGGATGCTGCAAGAAAGCACGTTGCTGCACTTAACTCGTCTAAATGCAGCCTCTCACATCGTATAGAGATGGTGCCATTACTTGGCCGTCGCCAGCCTATTCGTGCCGGTGGCGGCACACGTGCATGGAAGTTTTCCTCCGTGGTAGATCTCAGCCCACTACGGTGGTGCGGTGTCGTGGCAGACGCTGAAGGAGTGATCGAACCATCCAACAACCCGTTAGCGGTTGCCGCCGCAAAATGAACTTTGCGAATGAAATTTTTTCAGTGCATTTGTAGCGACAACTGTACACTTTTTGCACAACCTGACTGCACAAAACGTGCTTTTCCGCGCAGGCTCAAAGCGCACTTCAGCTGCCCGGCGCCCTGTCACAGCGCTCTGGCGATCAGCTTGACAAGGTTGCGAAGCAGTCGCCGGGCGTAACTGTCCCGCTTTGCTTGATGCTCATTATGGTGCTGGTAGCGGCGCTGGTCGTATTGCGGCTTCTGTGGTCCTCGGCTGGGCTAGTGCGTCGCGGCCAACGCTGCGAGACTTACGCGTGCCGCGAACACGCGTCCCAACTGGGCGCCCACCGTGAACGCGAGCCCACGGCTGAACCCTGTGAGGACTTCGGACGCTTCGTGTGTTCTGGCTGGCCCCGCAAGTAAGATACCGGCCTTAAACGTGTTCTCAGTCTTGCGCAACAGGAACCGTTGGCAATTGCGCACCCATGCCCCAAAGCAAAACCTGCTGAAGGGGTCGCATATTTGCATAATAGCGTTTGGTCTTAAAGGGAAGCTGAAACACTTTTCGAGAAAAAATGAGTTCCCTGCGGCATTCTACAGTTTTGAGTCCACCGAACACGAATATCTCGTTTAAAAAGGGCGGAAACAAACGCAAGCGGCTGTTTTTTGCAAGAAAACGCGCACCAGCGCCTCAGGGCATCGCGCGAACGCCGCTGCTGCCCGTTATTGGTCGGGACCGCTTTGACGTCATTCACGGGGATCGCCGGCCGGCGCCGCCGTTTCAGAGCGTAGCACGCTGTTCTGTTCTGGCTTCATAGCTGAGTTGTAAGCATTATGGAACGTTCTCGCTGTCTCGGAGAGCTTGTATTTTCGCCGTACATGTTCGAACCGACAGCCGATACAGAAAACGATGGCGGCAACGGGGGCAACGACGATGTTGAGTGTGCCAACAGCGAGAGCGATGTGTGCACCTTCTCGCGCGTTGGAAATCTTAGCTGGTACATATGTCTTTTCATGAAGCTGCACGTTCCAATGACGGGAGAAAAAACGCGCTAAAGTGTCACTGGGAACTTGCTGCTGGAAGAATGCCGAAGCACTAACATCTCATTAGATTGTAAACACGGGTGCAATTCCGCGATGTCATGCAGCTTGCCGCTGCTTGTCTAAAGTTCCGTGGTTTTTTGCCTGTTGATACACGATCGCGAACATAAGTGCCGCGTTTGGCTACTTCAAACTCTTCAACATTATTTGCCTGTGTCACACTGGCTGCTTCAACCTCTTCGATTGGTGATGGTAGTGGAACAGGTTCATCAGGGGCTCGGTTCTCAAGGTGCTTTGCTAGAACCTGAAAGAGTGCAAGGCATGGATGTCATGAATTTCAGCATATCATGCATATCAACAAACATGACAACAGTTGGATTACTTACAGTAATTGAAATACTTTTTCAGTAATTTATGTGATGGATTAGTTGTCTAGTGATATAGTAATGTGAATTATTTGATGTCTGTAATTTTATGGCTAAAGTAATTTATTAATTGCGTTAAATATGCACCAGTAAACTGTGTACGGCGCCAGAACTTTGGTAGTGTCGTGAGGTGGTCGTGGAGGCACATGGGGGGGGGGGGGGGGAGGGCATGAAATGTTGGCAAGTGTATGTTACCTTGAAGAAAGGTTGGCATCCCTTTATACTTTGCTTTTTGTCTCTTGTATGCATGAAAACTTTTTGGAAGCAATCGTAAAGTAATACCATTACTTTTTTGAAAGCGGTAATTGGTAATGTAATTCAAATCAATGAGCGTAATAAGAAAGTAATGAGTAATGTATTATATTTACTTTCAAATAATAATTTTACCATGCGTGATGCATAGCTAGTTAAAGACGAGAAAATATTTTTTGTCCAGCAGCGTTGCCTGTATTGGGCTAGACCACGTAGAACGCTGACAAGTTCAATACCTCACAACGTTACTCCATTATTTGAGCCCGTTCACCATGCCACGGGCGCGGCTGAACCGACGCTCGTTTTTGCGGCATTTCGCTGCTGGTAGCAAGCTATGAGTGCGAAATCTACGGAACGAAGTTTTCACACGACGAGTTCAACTACTCTAACGCGAGCACAAAAATATTACCGTAACGCCTTATGTCGTGCGATTTGAACACGAATGCTGAACAGCTAAACCTGCGGGACGTGGGAGGACGAATAGCAAATATCACTGAATGCGCAGGCGTACCCCTGGCCAGTTATTTCACCGTACCAAAACAGCGCCGAACAAACAGCCGTAGTACAGTGTTCCGTGACAAAGCGGACTGGAAACACAGGATGAAAACGGCAAGCACTTTGCCCGCATGTGCATATTCCCGGCTGTGCATCCACCTCGCTTCGTCATAGGCCGCTGTAAGGCTGTTTGTTCGACACTCAGGTGATCACCCGTTTAAAAAATTGCCCGTGTGCACATTAAAACCCTTACCTCGCCCTTTCTCCCCTTGGCGAAGGCCGCTCTTGGAAGTGGCGAAGTTTTTCTCTTGCGGGAGAATATAGACGGAACAACGCCGGCCTTCAGTCGCGTCGATTTAGTTGGAATACCGATTGCCCGCATCGTTGTCAAGCTCCGATGATAATCACTGTCGCGGAAATGGTCCGAACACAGCACAGTTGATTTCGTCGGCAAGAAATTATCTCTCCACACCGCACGGACCCACTGCGATGCAAGTTTCTTGACCTTCGGGAACATGTGAAACACCACATCGTCACGCCCGCCTGTGCTCGCACAGCCGAATGCTGCACAGAACGAGGGCATGTTGGGCACCCTTGGCTGTAGGCACTCACGCAGCACAGAAAGGAAGCACAGTTCACGAAAATCGCAAAGGAAAACAAACGTGAGCGGCGGCAGATCTCTCGTAGCGTCGTTTAGTAAAGCGCAGGACGGAAAGAAACATGCCAGCACGCCGGTCCGGCAGTACGGTCCCCGGGAATGACGTTACCCTCGCTGGTTCTCTCCTCCGGCTGCCTCCTTACCCGGCGCTCCGGGAAGCGACGGGGGCGTGTCTGCGGGGGGGGGGGGGGATTTAGAACGCGATTTCTGCCCCTTATATTGACAATACAAAGAAAAAAACATTCAGAACCGTAAATTAATAGGTCTGTTCTTCCCAACCCTAGCAATTCATGGAAATTGAAAACCGTTTCAGCTTCCCTTTAAGAGGAAGCTTTAGCTCGGGCCCAACTCCGACGCGGCCTATTCAAATACATGCAAAACGCAAAAACGTTTTTCTGAGATGATCCCTAGACCGATCTTAATGAGAATTGTTGCATTTGAGAGAGAAAGCTAAATTCCAGTGACTGTTGGCAGCGTAATTTCGATTTAGGTCCTGAATTTTGTTAAAAAATGATTTACAAAAATTTGAAAGTTTGTAAAAAATAGAAGGACGAAGTTTACAGATTCATAGCTCTGCATAAAAAAACAGATATCGCGGTTCTGTGAACGGAATCCATTAGACCATCGAAAGCGGACAAATTTGATACGTCATTTTATATCTTACGTGAATTTGTTACGTTGTTTACAAGGGCTCTGCAAGAGCTGCATTTCCATATTATTAAATTTTTTGAGATTCATGTGTAACATATCAATTTTGTCCGCTTTAGATGTACTATTAAGTGCAATTCACGGGATTGTATTATCAATTTTCGTTGCTGAGTTACAGAGTTGTAAACTTGATAGTACCGTTTTTTTTGAGAATTTTCGATTTTTGCCAATTTTTATTAAAAAATTGACGACCTAAATCAAAAATTCGGAACCAACAGTCACTATACTTTAAGTTTTTCTTTTAAATGCAACAAGCCTTGTCAAATTTGGTGCAGTGGTTGCCGAGAAAAACGAATTCTCCTTTTACATGTATTCAGATGGGAGCACTCGAGCTAAAGCTTCCTCTTAAGTATATATTGAACTTGCATATCTCTACGATACAGGGACGATTATGAACAGCGCGGGCTGAAGCTGACGGCGTAGAATTATGTGCCAGGGTTTCCTATTCCTGTCCACACTGATGAAATATTCCCCAATCGCTCCAATTTGAGATAAATAAGAATTTTGCAGCTAACCAGCATATAGATAGCGTAAAGTGGCGCAAGCGCTTACACCGAAGGAAAACAGAAGCACGTCGTGATGTTTGCTGCGCTCTACTGTTACACAAAGAACAAATACAAGAAACTGACACACATGTGCGCACATGTATATCAGTTGCTTGTATTTTGTACTTTGTGTAACAGTACAGTAAAAAGAACGATGTTACAACAACTAGTCCCAGTCGCAACTTTATTGAAAGGGGCTACGGGAACTTTGTGGATGTTAGCTTAGGTTAGGCGCCGGTATAGGTTGGGTTAGGAGGTTAGAGTTATGCCAGTTGTCCAAGTGACTCACCGTGTATTGTCGTGCGCCAGTTCTTAGTACACTTGTCCCCTTTAACATGAACGACGTGTTCTCGAGTGAAGTTCATGAGTGGGGCGAATCCAATACCGCCAGGCCATCGTTGCGCTCGAAGACGGTGCTCTGGATAACACTTGCGCAGCTTGAACTCTCATCGTCGCTCTGCGGAGACCTGCAGCGCCGTAGAGTTAGAGCATGCGATCGCCAGACGGTACAGTACAGGTGACATCTGCAAGTGACAGTACCTTGTCCTATGACAAAACGTTTGTTCACAGCTCACTGCGAAGTGAGTTGCTGTCAAGAGCGCGAATCACGTAACGTGGGTGAATTTATACAGGGGCAAAATGCTTCGTGTAAGCAGCCCTATCGTCACTCGCTAAATAGCTTGCCTTTAAACTTTCGACTAAGAGCAGGGTTCGTTTTAATTTGTTGTTGGCTTCTAATCTTCGTAGTCGCACTCACGCGCTGCCTGCGATGCAGATACGAGATTGCGCAGTCTGTGCGTGAGCAGGCGATAATTGAGTGGATGAACCGAGTCGGCGATCCAGCACGCTCGTATCCGTCGGACGTCAACAAGACGCGGTCCGTTACCTACCGGGCCCTGGCCATGGTTTCCGCGTGCATGAAGCCCGACAAGCTCGAGGACACAGACATTATGGTGAATTTCATGCGGACCCAGGGCTTCGCGTTTCCCGACGAACAATGGCAGCTGAAGCGAGCCAGCTACCGCGAGCAGCTGCGCACGCTTGCTGTGCTGGCCGTCCACTGGAGGTTGCCACTCTGGTTCGACCTGAAGCTCGTGACGTCATCCCGAGGACCAGGCGAAACCAAGGGAACGCGAATCATCTATGTGACGCCGTCGAGCCTGGCCTACATATTCAACCGGTGCGTACTAACTAAGCCGAGGGGAGAAGGGCTGTTTTGGTCTAGTTTGCAGCTTATGGTAACAGATTAACAGCGCGAGTCAAAGGTAAGGACAAAGAAAATGACAGGTCGAGCGCTGACATCCAACTGTATTCTTTAGGACTACGTCGCCGTCGCCGCCGCCGCCGCCGCCGCCGTCGTCGTCGTCGTTGTCATCATCATCATATTTTATGTCCACTGCATGACGAAGGCTTCTCCCTGCGATGTCCATTTACCTCTGTCCTCTGCCAATCGATTCCAATTTGCATCTGCGAATTTCCTAATTTCATCGCACCACCTAGTCTTCTGTCGTCCTCGACTGCGCCTGCCTTCTCTTGGCACACATTCTGTAACCCTAATCATCCACCGGTTATCTAAGCCACACATTACATGGCCTGCCCAGCTCCATTTTTTCTCTTTATGTCAATTAGAATATCGGCTTTCCGCGTTTGCTCTCTGATCCACACCGCTCTCTTCCTGTCTCTTAATGTTACGCCTGTCATTCTTCGTTTCATCACTCTTTGCGCGACCCTTAACTTGTTCTCTAGCTTCTTTGTCAGTTACGAAGGAAGCATCAAAAACTATATACAAGATTAACATGTAAACACGCAAGTAGAACCAGCAACCGAACATACAAAATGACATTTTGTTACAAGGTATCCACGTGTGACATTGAAAACATTCCGGCAGAAACCGTCTCAGGATGATGGTTAACGTTAATGTGATTAGCATTTAAGCAATGTAGCGATAGACAATATTGCCGCCTTCAATATGCATCATGTATCCAAACTGCAACCGGACTCCTCTATCGCGATTCTCTCTGGACACGCTGCGCCATCCAGTGATACCGCGGCAAAGTACACGCATGACTGAATGTATATATAACGTGGGTTCGATTCCTACCAGCACTGGATAAATTTTAAAGGATTTTTTTTGTCGAGCTGCACATAGCTGTTGTCATATATCCAGTGATCCATGTAACTCTCAGCACAGCAGCCCGGTGCTCTGCCCATTTACAACCGTGGATTACCGAGTTACCCAAGTTCGAGTGAAAGTGGTTAGATAGGGACAAACAAACAGACAGATAGACATACGGCAAACTGGTTTAAGTTACCGAAGAATGCTAATCACATTAAAAGTTGTAAGTCAGCTCTTGTCCTATCGTTTTCTCTGTCCTTGTCTCATGCTCACGCTGTTAATCTGTTACTCAGAACGTGTGTTGAGGCACGATATTAATACAGAAACAAGGAAGTATGGGGAATAGATGACGAGCTAGTGATTGGTGTTTAATGGAGAATTCATAGGAAAAAGCTGACATGGCAAGACAAGCGATGTCTGTGGATGGATGTTAAAGTCAATGGACTCCAGGGTAGGGAAACGTTGTCGCGGGTCCTCGCATGTATATAGTGCCGTCTTCCGTCGCGCGCAAGGCGCCGGGGGGAGGGGAGGCAGGGGGGGGGGTGTCGTTCGTTCTACTGCAGCGGCTGCTACTGACCCTATCTTAAAAGCGATCTGCGATAGCGACAGAGTTTGGGCGTCTGGGCGCACCGAGGCCCGATAGCTTCGTGTGCACTGTGTTCTCGCCGCTTAGAGTTCGCGTTGAAGCGAGAGGCAGCACGAAGGTCAATTCGCTCGCTGCTGCTGCCGCACTTCCTCACTTCAGCGTCTTGACAGCGAGTTTCCGCGGTCATCGAATGAGATGTGTTCATGTTTTCTTGTGCACGCGTGACACCATGCTTCTTAATTTAACTGGTAAGTGAATGTTTACAAGTTTATATTGCCGATAAACCTGCTATCCTTACTTCGTATACCTGTCTATTAATTTGCTATCGCAATCGATGCTATGCCTTTTGGGCGAAACTGCGACTTCTTTTTTGGGTTCTACAAGTTTTCAGTAAAATCCCCGTAAACGGACGACTTTCTCAAAACAAGTGCTACTGCTATCATTCTAATAATCATTCGGTGATCAATGAGTACAACAGAACGCACACGATCGTTGTTTTTATTTTCGCACGAGCGGGAAGGGGCGTCCTCATTTTGCATCGTCCTTGGGGTCTTCACGACTTTCCCGAAAATACTGGACCCACTTGAACACAGTTCTTCTCTTAAGGGCATCCTTTCCGTAGACATCTTGTAACATTTGATAAAGTTCTGTACCATTCTTGCCCAATTTTGCAATAAATTCGATATTGACTACTTCCTACATCTGTTCATCGACCTGCATTTGAACAGACGAAAGTTAGGCTCCTCAAAAAGTGCAGGCATAATTTCTGCCTTGTCATACAGCAGTCTGACTCTTACTATAGAGGTCAAACAGGTCCTTTCGAGTGAAGAGAGAGAGAGCGGCAACACTACACGCTCTCCCACATTTTTGCTGACTCACTAGAGAGACTAGTTAGTGCTTCTTCGTAGCTTTCGCAGCAATGCCAGGAACATTTCTTGCCTAGTATAGTGAAGTAATTGAAGACAAAAAAAAAAATGGACAGCAAAGCGTGTACATAAACGAGGCGCCGTTTCCTTCTGTCTGTGCCGCGAAAGAAAGATAAGCTTGTGGTATAGGTACGGGGAAAACAAGCTAGATGGGGGGGGGGGGGGGCGAGTAGTCGGGTCGCAGTACGTTGTACTTTCGGCAGGTTGCGAATGTATATCCGAAATTGCCATGCACTGGACAGTTGGCGTTGGTACTGACTCTAACAACACCTTCACCTGCGGTTTTCTGCCACAACAGTATTGAACTGCGTATTCTAAGACGTGTGTCTCGCCAACGATTTCGCAACGTTGTCGCCTGCTTGCTGCTTGACACCTGCGCGCTAGCGTACATGCCCACATTCTACATCGTGCGCGTGGTGCGGGCTCACGCAGGATGCATGTTCGTTTGATAAAAGAGGCCGTGCACGGCAGGTACGCCCGGATAGTGTCCTCGGCGGTGTTCAACAACGAGACTTGGCAAGGCGGTCTCTTGGAGCGAAGCATGTACGTCCAGTCGAGCATTCTGGGCAACCTGAGCAACGCGGCCGTAGAAACGACGCACTCTACGGCGGAGCCGTGGTTGGGTGACGTGAAGCACCTGGCCAGATTTGTGACTCAGCTGGACCCGGACGACTGGCGGTACGCTTTCCAGTCCGCCTTTGGCGCCGCTGGCTCACCGCCCATTAGTTTGGACGACCCGGTCTTCGTCAGCGACGTCAGGCTCCTCGACACCATCGAATCGCTCTTGGCGGCGCACTCGCCCTCAGACATTGCTGCCCACACGAGCTGGTGGTTTGCCCAGGTAGGTTCATTGCAGTTGTAGAGAATTAAAGTGACTGAAATATGAATTAAGGTGACCTATGCGTGGCGATTTGAAGGGTATCTCATTTATTTGGGCTGCTTCGTGCCAACGTCATCGTTGTCGGCGCAGCGGCACGATCGAATCATTCAATGCTTGAACTCCGATGGATGCGGACTGGTAGTTTTGACAGAGAGAAATGGTACGAGAGAGTTCAGAAGTCGGGGAGGATGAATTCCAGAGGCTGAGATGTGCAGAAGATCGGACTGGACGCCAAGCGGCACACAAATTATAGGCGTAATGGTTATAAAATGCGAGAGGTGAGGGTGAGATAACAATAACTATAATAAAAAAGACAACACACTCCAGCGATTCCTTCGGCTTTCGACTCATTTACTGCAACAGCAGCCTTCTCCCACAGCAGTGAACAAGTGGCTAGAGGTTGTATAGGGCTGTTGGTTGGGGTCAGTGCGGTCGTAAAATATGTTAAAGTAAGGATTTGAAATAAAAATGACATATTTAGTATCTGAGCGACAATATATATATATATATATATATATATATATAATATAGTTATATTACAGAAAGAAGAGTGTTGTTTAAGTAAATATGCTGTGTCTTTGTCTTCTCTGTGGTGCACTAAACTTCCTTTCCATATTGCATAGCAATGCATTTTGTGGAATTCCAAGTGTGTACAACGGGATCCACTGTAAAAGGAAACAATCTAATGTACGCCTCTCAATCTGCGGGCGCTGAAGCTGCAAATGCCTGCTGAAACTACGCCAATGCACTGCGCAGGTGTGTACGGACAGATACCAGCGTCACCAGTCATAAGTGTACTGCTGCAAAGCTAGGGAACTGTGCACTTGCCGAAAGGAAAAATTCGCCCTTTCTCTACACTCATGTGTTCCTTTCAAGTTTTGAAGCTTTTCACGTTCAAATAAGGTATATTTATTTACTTGAAATGTACAGTTTTGTTGAACCTTCTGTTCGCAGCTGTTTGGCCAAAGGCTTGTGGTATTCTTTTTCGAGGCGTTTCAACATTTTACTATCTCAATATGCGTATAGGATTGCGTTGAACTAACCACCTGATTGTCAGAGTATTGTGGGTATGTGCTGTGTCCGGGGGGGGGGGGGGGGGGGAGGCTGATCCCCATCATTGTCAGGAAGACGCTTCCTTTGTGCCGCCGACGCTGTTTGCACGAGCATGACGACGGATAACTGCAGGCCAACGCAGCGCGATCCTTTCAAGGACAATTTTGATGTGATGCACATAGTGCCATCCTCTTCCGATGCAGTTAGGCTTGTTCCGGCCTCCGAAGTACACCCGTGAGCAAAGTATACGGACAAGGGATTGCGTGATAAAAATAATTATCTGAATGCAACTTGAAAGTAAAGATTGCAGTCCAAACTTGGCATTACGAATTTTCTAGTGCAGTCGTCAGTTTCCGTTTACGCGTGTTAATTACGAAGAAATTCTGTTTTCTTTTGGCGACCCTGTGGTCCGCACACTTTTGCTCATGGGTGTACATGCGTAGGAACCATCGCTCTCAGATTATGTGTGGGGGCGTAACACCTTGCCGTACTGGCGCTGCGCTCTGATTGCGCGATAGCGCAGTGGGCAGCGAGCCTGACAGTGGAATGCACATTACTGCAGTGACACGGGTTGGAATCCCAGTTATGGCCATCGGGGATAATGCTTTATTTTGATGCGCGCTGTGGCGATGGTGACGCTGGGGATGACGAGGCGGCCTGACGACGAAAAATTAACTTCGGTGACGACAACGGTCCTCGTCAGCCTAACAGAACAGACAAGGCAAATCTAGTTTCAGACATTCAACTGCTATCGTTGTTAAAAAAAAAGCGCGACCATTTGTTTGCAGTTGGTTTATGCATCTTGGTTTGTTTATTAATACTATTATTATTGGCTGAGTGCTTGAAGCCTGCTTTGCCTCCGCCGCGAGTCGGCTCCGGGATTGGCCCACGCTTATCTTTCTTTATTGACTCAAAATCACATGGAACCTTAGCTGTGTACAGATTCGCCGCAAAAAGGACGTTCGTTTCGTCCGCCCCAATATCCTTGCAGGTTCTGTCTCCCTTGGCGTACCAGGTTGTAATGGACTCCGTGCGCTCTACCGAGTTCCTCGGCGCCATGGTGCACGTGATTATGTGCGCCATGCAGGTCGAGTCCGTGTACAACGTGCTTCTCGCCGTGCTCGAGCGCAACCGCCTGACGACGGAGACGCGCACTTCGCTCGTGCTGCTCTTCGAGCGACTGCGCAGTGTGGCGATCACGAAGGTCGCCTCCTCGTGCAGGCTCGACGGCGATGCGCGAGCCGCATTTGCCGAAGTCGCTGAGGCAGCGCAAGCCGTCTTCTGGCCCGAAGAGAGCAGCGATGGCCGGTGAGTGAAGCGCTTGGGCGAAAAAAAAATTGTGGAACACCTACTCCGCAGTTGCTATCCAAGAACGTGTTAGCATGCTTTGGCGAGGGTTATTTGTGGCACTATGTTGCACTATGCATTATGGGTGGCGCTCCCTTTACCATTGTGCCTCGCTCGTATACGGAAACCAGCCGGTACATCGAGCGCCACTTCCTGAAGGACCTGTTAGCAACCTCGTGCAGCGTCTGCGACTACCTCTCGTCGCAGGCGCAACGTCTCTAACGACAGCGTCTGCGTTTGCGACAAGATGTGCAGCGTCTCAACGACAGCGTCTCAAAACGCTAGATTACACGAGGAAAGAATGCGACAACGCTCCCCCTACCATCGGTACCACCGCTAGGTGTCACGGTGTGTTCTTTCACTGCCGATACCTTAGCAGTGTATTGCACGGTCATGGATTTTATGGCAGCAACAAAGGTGCTTGCTCTAAACAATCTGTCACCTCAGTCATGCTGCTGACTCAGTAGCCACACTCCAGCTCTCCGAGATTGCCTACAACATATTTACAATATTCTGCGCTCCTCTGATCAAGTTCACTCTCGACAATGACCTAGCTGGAACTAGGCGATGACAAGAGTGTCCAGGTCAGGATTTCCTGCATTAGCAGAATCATTCGGTTTGTGGTACCGTACCTCCATACGGTGGTACCGGTGATAAGGGAAGCGTTCTTGCATTGTACCACCGTGCTGTTTTTACCGCTGTGTCAAAGTGCGCTGTCTTACGAATTGACCCACAATAACGGTTAGACAGTTACAAGGAAATCGCGGTTAGTTTCCTTAAGAAAGTTACACGTTTTGAAAACATATTTTATGCGAATATTTCTTTGCCTATTTCCCCGAAGCTTGGCGTGGCTAATCGGTGTTTGATTTCTCACAGATTAGCATGGGGTCCGATTCCGAAGACATTGTAGTAGTAAACAGGGTCGATCAAAGAGATGTAATCGGTGCTCGCCCGATCCAGACTCTCTGTAATCAAAGATGGTGACTTGGTCGTTCGATGTTGACATTTGGGTGCATGTGTCCTCTCTAGGGTTATAATGCGGTTTGTAAAGCGGATCGCAAGTGTGCGCCAGTTGGTATTCCATTACCTTTTGCTCACATCAAGAAAACTCGGAACCTCCTGTCTAATCTTGTTCTTACTATTTTTGCTTCACTCACTGTGAGTTGCTCTAACATTAAGAAAAAGTATTGTAAAGGAGGCAGCGTGGAAACTGCGCTCTAAAAGGTGTGGCTGGATGGATCCTGATAAGGCCATCGCATTACAGCTGCTTAGGCGCAGCATGTAGACTCAGCTTCCTTTTTTTCTCCAAGTTTGGCTTCGGTGTCCAGGCGACTACAGACGTTGTGCAGTGCCTCTCACACGTCCGTGGCGCCGGCAACCAATAACATCAGTTAGAAACAATACACAATTGCACGTATCATGTGCCTTTGGACTGCATTTAAGTGAAAAAGTTCGAGAAAGCTTCGCTTAATGGAGATTTCAACAAGTGCGTTGGATCTGCCGTAATTTTTTCTTTCCTGCATGGTGAAGACAAACGACGCATGCATTCTTGCTCTGCCAGTGCCAAGGCGCGTCACACGGCACGCCGCATCTGATACGTGCAGTTGCTCTGGCGCTTGTTTCGTGGATTTACAGTGTAGAAATTGCCTTCAAAATTTTTGAAACAAGTTTATGTTAAATGGCATTGTTTAGTGTTGGAAAGATAACCGACACAAGAGAGTGCCATAGCAATTTAAAAGAGTACAGGCTTCAAATGTTCGGCTTTAGCTTCTTGAGTTTAGACCACGGAGGAGGCTCATGCCCAAACATATAACTCTGTCGCATCGTACATTTTTATAAGGAACGTCCTATACTACTTGGTCTCGGATGCGATTTCTGGAGAGGAATTTTTCATAACATTAGGGGTGATTGAAAGTACCTCACGTTATTTCGTAGTTTCAGAAATTTGCGAAGACTGATCGCGTGTTGCCTCTGTGCGCAAAGCCAGCGCGCGAGCCCTTGTGAAGAGTTTTAACGCGTCACAGTTAGGAGCCAGCCAGTGAGACTCAGAAAACAATTATGGGGTTTTACGTGCCATAACCACGATCTGATTATGAGGCCTGCCGTAGTGAGGGACTCCGGATTAATTTTGACCACCTGGGGTTCTTTAACCTGCACCTAAATCTAAGTACGCGGGGGGGGGGGGGGGGGGGTTGCATTTCGCTCCCATTGAAATGCGGCCACTGTGGCAGGCATTTGATACCCCGACCTCGTGCTTAGCCGAGCAACACCAAAGCCACTAAGCAACCACGGCGGGATAGTGAGCCTCTATGTCACAACCGTTGGGCATTGGACGCCTTGCGCCGATCACATCTGGCTTAGATGATGGTTAAGGGAGAAGATGTCAGGAGAAAAGAACACTGTCATTATTTTTGGGCGCGTTAGCAAGTTTCGCGTCACGATTTATAATCACTACGTACTGAATATTATAAACAAAATAAACGCAGGCTCAATTAGCCGGCTACCCCTCCAAAACGTCGCTTCACGTGCTCCGCAGACGGCGTCCAAGTCAACATGACGAAGAGCGATAATATTGGAAAATGAAATGGATTGTTCGAAAACACGACCCTTTGAGAATCTTTGGCCTCGATAGGTACAGAGTACGCGCGGCATTTGCACCAAAGTAAGCTGAAATACGTCAGCATTGAGTATTTGTAAAGTGAACAGTGAACTCACGACAAAGGATTACATTGTTATATGATGGGAAGTCCTTACGCCCGTAAGGACTTCTTTATCTTCATTTCTCCCCGCAGGAGCGTCTGCGTCAGCAGGCGTTTGGTGTATTGCGACACCACGGACCTGAGCACAGTGGGGTCGGACTTTCCCACGTCTAGCCGAGCGAGGCTTTGCCGTGTCCGGGGAAAAGGGTGTCCTGGGGGTTGACCCGAAGCCGAGTGTTTGGACCTTTAGGGCCCCTCGGCGAAGGCAATACACCTCTTTGGCCTCAGCTTCACGTAGACGGTACCGTCGGGCTGACCCAATCGGGTCCAATCGGCCGGTCGCTTTTGCTTTACTATCCTATTTCTACAATCTAGCCTGTCATCTTCTCTTTTCCCCAATTTCTTGATTATTTTTCTGGGCGGCCTGGGTTAACCTGGTGTGATATAACCAACCTCGGTTGTAGCATATGTGGTTATAGCGACAATGTACAGTTGGAATGGCAGGGCTTGCTTCACCACAACCCCGGTCGTGACCCCTTGTTTGGCTCGGTGGTGGGTAACTGGCATCGTCGCCGAACAAAAATTCTTCAACTCATGCGAACCTCCAACCCTTTCTCTACTGATCGTCCTTCAAAAAAGGAGGCGCACTGATGCTACATATCAATTCTTTCTAAAGAGCAAAGAAACATTTCCAAAATTTCATGTAGTTCATGGCGAGGCAGCCGACAAGAAAGCCAGAATCCCTTCTCCAGTCCTTGTCTCTAACCGTCTCACGAATACCATTGGGAGAGGCTATAAAGCCATGAAGATGGCCAGTAGTGATCCACCAGTTGAAGTCAAAGAAAAAGCACAGTAAGCTAACTAACCAGCATTGTTGCATTCGGGAATATTCCTACAACCATAACAGCACACCAAACGATGAATACTGTCAAAGCTATAATCTCAGAGGACGACCTGATGGATTTGAGCGATGAGGAATTCCTGGAAGGATGTAAGGATGAAAACGTAATCAATTTTCAAAGAATGAAGATCAGACGCGACAACAAGGAGATACCACCTAAGCACCTAATAGTTACTTTTGGCTCTAGCACATCGCCGGAGACACCTGAAACAGGTTACATTAAAATCAGGGTACGACTGTACATTAGAAACCCGTGACGCAGTTTTAAGTGCCAAAGGTTTGGTCATGCTACTCAGAAGCTGCCGAGAGTGACTAACCTGTGCAAAATGGGGCAATAAAGAGCATTCTGCAGACAACTGTGATGCTGAGCCCCATTGCATCATTTGCGATGGTGATCACGCTGCATATTCCAGATCATGTGCATTATGGAGTGAGTGAAAACATTATTCGAAATGTCCGGCGATTTGGGCGGGTTGCGGCCATAAGCACCCCAGCCTACATGATGGCCTCGTGTCCTTGGACACGGGCGACGTCCTCGGCGTGCCAGAGGACTCACAGTTGATCGGCGAGGTCGTGGCAGAGCAGAGCCGCCTCCCAACGCGCCCCTCCGTTCGAAACTGCCATGTCTACCCCGTGCAGTATGGAAGAAGGAACAACAAGAAAAAAAGAAAGGAAGGAAACGGGTAAAAGAAAAAAAATTTGGTGCCTTTCCACTCTGTGCAGAAGGATGACCAGTGAAGCTGTGAATGTGGGAATTTTAACTGGCGAACTGCACCTCCACCGCGGGTCGGCCCGGCTTTGCACTACCTTCGGGATCGGGCCACGTATGGGGAATGCTTAACGCCTGCTTCACCTCCACTGCGAGTCGGCCCGGCATCGCACTATCTTCGGGATCGGCCCACGTATGGGGAGTGCTTAACGCCTGCTTCACGTCCACTGCGGGTCTGCCCGGCATAGCACTATCTTCGGGTCGGCCCACGTATGGGGACTGCTTAACGCCTGCTTCACGTCCGCTGCGGGTCTGCCCGGCATTGCACTGTCTTCGCGATCGGCCCACGTATAGGGAGTGTTTACGCCTGCTTCACGTCCGCTGCGGGTCTGCCCGGTGTTGCACTATCTTCGGGATCGGCCCACGTATGAAGAGTGCTTAACGCCTGCTTCACGTCCGCTGAGGGGTCTGCCCGGCATTGCACTACCTTCGGGATCGGTCCACGTATAGGGAGTGCTTAACGCCTGCTTCACGTCCGCCGCGGGTCGGTCCGCCATCGTACTATCTTCGGTATCACCCCATGTATGGGGAGTTTTTTGTCTACACACGGACACGTTCCCGGGGGAACTAGCCCTTAACAGCGCTGTAAAATTGGTTACGTCTTTGTGTTAATTAATGACGACGACGACGAACGCGGGAGCACTGGCACGAACGCGTTCGCGCGGTAGCGCCGAGGGGCGCCAACGAGCCAGCTGTGGAAGAAGACGACGACGCTGGAGCCAATGCTGATGATGATAGTTTTGTGTCTACACACGGACATGATCGTGGGGGACCTAGCCCTTAACAGTTTCGCTGTAGAAAGCACTCGTCTCTAGCCTACCGAGAGCAAATCCCATTACATCCGACAATGCTTCTTGGAAAAGCGCTGCTTTTTGACGGCAAAGCTGTTTTGAGCTTTTTTTACGCGATGCTAATAGACTGCGTCTAATAAAGCCAAGATATTCATAGCACATACTCTGACTGGAGGCTGCAGCTATGAAAATACGCGTCTGTAGAGCACGTGCTTCCAGGCCCTTGCGTGCAAGGGTACTGCTGCGGCATTTGTGCTATTGGCACCCGTATATTTTTTATATCATTCCATCGTTGTATATCTTTTACGACCATAGCACATCTCACGGCTCAAGTGCCATTATCATAATTTTAATGCTTAATATTTGATACACTTTCGATATTTTAGACCTCTATAGAACGGTGTTACGTCTAGCCTTCGAAATCCACAATTAATGCGCCTTTGACCTATGCCTTGACACTCTTTGGCCGCACCTGACCCTTGCGCCAGGTACATCCAATACTCATCATTTTCTTCATTTCATCAATATGCTGGAAAATGTGTCCTTTCTAGAAACAACCTGCGGCTTTTCACTGGTGATTGCTTCTCGCTTCAATATTTATGGCGGCGCTCGGACGTGCCATCGTATCTCTCGCGCACGCCTGAGGGACATGTCGACACGTGCTAATCAGTCTCGAGAATGAGCCTATGAAGCGTGAGATACAACAACGGTGACTGCAAGAAGAAACGTCTGGGATATTACTGCTATTATAATTCTTGGGCTAGTGCATGCAGTTCTTGCCCTGCGACCAACTAGGTATCTAACAGTTTTCGCCGACATCTTCCATAAAGAATGAAAACATTTAAAACGTGGGTTCGAATTCACGAAGAGGAATCAAAACCACGTCACGCTTGTTTGTCAAGAACAGCAGCTCGACGCTTTGCAAGCTGCGCCACAAATGCCTTTTATGCGCAAGTGTACATGCCCCGTCTGTGAAATCGGCGAGATTATGTGTGGTGGAAGGCGCCTGGAGGTGGAGAAGAGAATCGCGTGCCGGGGAAATTCTTGGAAAGTAAGGAGGAGTGCGCTGAGAGCACTGCAAAGCTACGCCAGCTAGATGAAAATCTAGGTGGCGTTGAGCGAAGCGGAGAAGGGGAAAGGGGTGACGCATAGCAGAGGAGGAGGGTAGGCGGAGGCGCGCTAGGTTTACCACCTCTGGCAGTTGCTACGGGTTCTGTGTGCGCCATGGACGTACCGGTTTCGTCTCATGATCCAGAGCCCGAGCGCGGATCGACAAGTAAGGAGCAGCGACGCAAGCGGCGACAGGTCGAGCGTGAGTCGACCGATCCCGAGGTCGTCGCCAAGCGCCGGGCTGAACAAGTCCGGCAGAAGGCGCGGGCTTGGCGTGCCCAGGAGACTCCAGAAGAGGAAGAAGGGGAAAATTAATAGTGCGAATAGCACATTACTAAATTGTTAGAAATAATAAAGGCTGTGCATTTCCTTACAGTGCATCACAATGTTTCCTAATGACACTTTACACTTTATAAATATCGAATAACGAACAGAAAACATGCAAAATAAAAAGTAAGCCTTGAAATAACCGCCACATGTACAATCAAAGCACCTGTAAAACATGCTGCGCCTAATGCACAAAAAATGAATAACACCCATACGCTTGAGCGTAAGCCACGTTCACGAAGTGAAACTTCATAATAATTTTTTAGTTTTTCGTTTAGATTGAAGAACTCTGGCGGTAGAACTTTTCTGGGCGATGTTCTACGGGATCACTCGCTCGCTTGTCATGCAGTGTGGCCTTCGGCAGGTAGTACCGAAGATAACGCTCGGAAGCCAACTATATCGCTGGCACTGCTCTGTAGTCTGGAAGCGCTGCTGACTTTTATCTTGTATCTTGCACCAGCGCTGCCATTGCGATCATGTGCTTCGTCCAGTAACGTGTCTGCTGCGCGCGTGTGGCCCCAGCAGCGAGGATGTGCTGTTGCGGGACCTGTACGGCGACGCCGAGCCCCGCTCTGACGACGACTTCGTGCAGCGTTGGCTGTCCAGTCGCCGCGCCCTGCGCCATTCTCTCGGCACGGCGGCCGGCGACATTGCGACGCGCGTCTTCAGCGCCGATTACGTCAGCATGGCGTCGCACGACCCCTTCAGGCGGCTGGTCTCGCTGTGGACGGCCGCGCTGGAGCCGCCCTACCACGCCGAGGGCGGCACCAGTGCCATGCGCTTCGGGGGCCTCGGATTCCTCCTCGCCAGGGAGCTGTTTCGGCTCGCCGACGTGGTAGCGGCAACCAGCGTCAACGACAGCAGCGTGACGAGACCTTGGAGTCTGTGGGAAAACGAAGGCGACAACTCGTCAGCGCCGGCTGCGGAGTGCCTCGAAGAAGGCGTCTTTCCGGACCTCCCTGCGCTGGAGACTGCCTACGAAGCATACCTCCAGAATCGCAGGTACACAGAGGGAGACGTGGAGACGAAGCCCCTCAGTTGAGGTGGTTTACGAAGAGATAGCTTTCGATGGTACCCGGTGCTTGAGCACAGAATGTAGTTCCCAAGGAAAAATGGCGATTAACAGGATACAGGCAGAAAAAAGAAAGCTTAGAAGCCTCAAGTGACGATATTGAAGCCTTTAGCGTTAAATAAATTGACCAATTGGAAGCATGAAGGAAAGGGGGAAGCAACTTAAAAGGGAGCATGGCGTCAGGCAGTCAGTTTCGCAAGCCAACCACCTCCGACACCTTTATCTCATTATTAAGCCGTACGTTGCTTGATTCGTGGTAATTTACAGCAACGCTGGTCACCTGAGTTTCCCAGTCCGAGCCTCTCTATCCTCTTCGCGCATATTTACTAATTTCAGGCCTCAATACCTAAAACCATTGTCACCGTTGGAACAGAATACTTACTCCGGAGCGTTCGCACGATCCGCCGCGTGCTACATCTTCGGAGCTGTGCAGCACACAAAGAGGCGACAAACCCAGTGCAGCCGCGTGGGAGGACTAGAAACGCCCGCTTGCCATCACATGCTTCGGTGCTTTTCCCACGATTCCTCCTTTTCTATGTTTTTTTATAACGGCTTGAACATTGCAATGCTATATGCTCCCTCTCGATTTTTTTCTTTTTCATCCATGCTGCAGAACGGCACAAATGCGTCCTAGCAAGTGACCAATTCACGCGAATGACAAGCGTTAATTTCTAGTCGTGCAGTTCTATCGGTTGCGTTGATGAGTTCCGTGGTTGATTCGTAATTCCTCGCTGCGAGGAAGCTATCCGACGGCCGGCACTCTTAAAAATTGCCACGAACACAGCACTATAAACGCCTGGACGTTTCTTCCCGGTCTGCTCTATCATTACTCAACTTATGCTGGTGCCAAAAAGGCGAGTGAACAAATGGACGCAACTGGCGTCGCAGGAGGCTGTCCCGTTGCTTTCTTACGCATGTTAGTTTTAAAGCGAAGCTGTTAAAGCGACTACAAGCACTTGAAATCTTCATATGCCAGTTTTCAATGTTCTGAGAAAAAAATCCATAACTCACTAAGTTTTTGTTTTGAGAAAATGGGGTGGACAGTAGGGTAAACATGCAGGCAGATTTTGAAGTTAGTGTGTCAATTGGACGTAAAATGAAAATTGCTTAAATTCGTTATATGAAACGCTTCAAACGTTTCTCTTCTTGCTTGAAAAGGGCAAAAATGACAGAGTCCATATTTTCAAAAAATTCGGGACCCAGCCTATATGGTTGACGTACACCGAAAGTTTGGAGTGTGTGGATTAATTATGTGCTTTGAAAATAATTACTGCATAATACCGTTAAACCAATTTTCATGCGTCACAAGGCAGGTAGTTGCATTTCCCCGGCCTTCTCGGCGAACTATGCGAGGTACGGTGTTTATCATTTCGTTGATGTATGAAGCATGCTGTGATCGACAAAGGATGAGTATTTAATCCGTATAGGTTATTTAGTCTTTGTAGAAAGTTACCTATTCAAGCATTTGAGTGTGTTTCCCAAAACCCTAAAACAACTGTACAAGACAAGTCTAAATTCTGTGAAAATGGGGGGAATGTAAAGTCTGATGTGGGGGTGAAAATTTCCTGTTTGTCTTGAAATGATGCCTTCTATATATTTACTGAACTTTCCTTTTTGGTATTTCCTAGCTTGGTTCGATGATCTTAGTTTCTCCGGTGTCCTCGGTGAACTACACATAAATTGTTAAGGACAAAAGGCAAGTTTCCGTGCCAAGGTTAACGTATGTGTATCAAATACAGGTTTTGTAAAAAAAAAGTTCTTTATCAAGTGCTTGAAAATATCACGTTGGCATTTACAGCTACGTTTCCCATTTTCCCCAGATAACTCTGCGTTACACAAACATTTCATTATGTAGATATGCGGGGCAAATTCAATGCAATATGTCCCGGAATTTCAAGTTCCTGGCTTAATTAGGAGCATTACAAATATTATTTAAACCTTCATTTTTTTTCGTTTTTTTTTCCATGCCTGATATGACGTTCACCTGGTGTCCTCGGTGAAATAGACGAGGCAGTTTCTCTGCTTAGTGACAGCAAGGGCCAGGTAAAGGGTGATGCGTAGGAAAAATTGAAAGTGGCACGGTTTAATTGGGTCCTTGGCAATAAATAACGCATACAAGCAATCAGGGGCTTTATAATTGTGTTTTACGAACAACACATAATTTATGCCGCTTTCCTGGTAGAACTCGGAATCCTACCGAGATAAATTTATTGAAAGTGGGGGACGAAAGAGGGGGTGGGGGAGGGACCCTACGGACAATTTCTTTAGCGAAGCAATTTGTGTGTAGATGAATTACTGCCTTTGTAAAAAAATTCTTAACAGGTGCTGGAAAGCGTTGTATGCCGGCAGGGTTTCAAAGGAACAGCCATATACGGGCAACGTTTTCAAGTATGTGATTTAATTACAGGCATCTGAAACTCGGCAACTGCTCGAAATAAACAGCTTCGCTGGAAATTGGGTGGTGATTCTTCAAGTCTCAGCAAGTCTCCTGTAAATTTTGCTTTTTTGTTTGTTTGACTGATCGATGAGGCTGCTTAATGTCCCAGAACACCACCTGGGCTATGATTAGTCTTGCTATTTAACAGATTGTCCCACTACGTCTGATTAATTTTAGGCATCCTTTAACTGCAAAATGACACCCTTAGCGGCTATAGTGGACTCTATAACCACTTTCTATGGTTTCACAAAATTTTAAAAATTATGGGGTTTCACGTGCCAAAACCACTTTCTGATTATGAGGCACGCCGTAGTGGAGGACTCCGACCACCTGGGGTTTTTTAACGTGCACCTAAATCTAAGTACACGGGTGTTTTCGCATTTCGCTCCCATCGAAATGCGGCCGCCGTGGCCGGGATTCGATCCCGCGACTCACAAAATTTTAAAGCGTGCTTTAATGGCACATTCGCAAAAAAAAAAGTTACAAAACTGGCTATTAGAGCCTGTCGATCAATGTTTCATTTGGAATGTCCGTCTGTTGCTCTCATTCGATCCCCGCATTGCATCTTGCCTTCGACGTAGACAAATGTGACATCACAAAAACGGGCATATGCCTGATTACTGTTGATAAGAAGTACAGTTTATACTTGCGCTATTTAAAATCGAATCTTGACTGTAGGTAATCGTTTTGTTGCTAGTGGAAATCTTCTATAGCAGCTTTTCTCGCGGAATTCAGAGAACTTCAGACGCCGTTTAAGTAAGATCTTTGCAAGAAAGAAATCAGTCGCAGCGCTCGGTTTGACATTGAACAGAGCGATGAATTGGGTTAGTATGTGTACGTTCATTCTTATTGCGCACACAATACAATGGGAACGAAGACGCAAGCTGACATGAAGAAGCGTTTCTTCGTGTCATTTTGCGTCTTCGTTCCCAGTCAGTGCGCGTCTTGTTCGTATCAGTGTGTGCAGTACATAGCGGAATGAACTTGTGACGAGCCACGCCTTACAGTGGATGAATGTTTACTATCTGGTGCTTTCTATAGGTTACCTAAGCACAGGAGCGTTTTTGCATTCCATTCCCGTACAAAGGCGGCCGGGAGTCGAACCAACAACTTCGTGTTCAGTAGCAGAGCATTGCTGAGCAAATTCAATTTGGGTTTTTTTTTTTTTGCCTTCGGCACTTTTTCTATATTTGTCTAAACGAGCAACACTGCCTTCGGTGAACATATCGTAATGGTATTTTGGGCTTTTCTCTTTAGTTACGAGGCGTTGTCAATCTCTCCAGGATATTTTGTGTAGTAAATATATATGTATTATGGGTACATTTGGTGTATAAAGCGCGTTTTCTTAGAACATGCAAGCATTTTAAAGAAAATATACGACAGTGAGCTTGTGGTTTGTGGAAGTTCTTTTATCTGTCAGGTTTGAGCGGTCGCCATTTGAGATCTTGCGAGCTTAGAAGGCACGCGCACTACGCAGTATACTTATCAGCCAAACTTTCGCAGTTCGCTTCATGCGATGTCGACTCTGACCGCTAGATGAACGCTCAAAAGGCAACGCATGTTCGTGTTGATAAGTGGCCTCAGGGGTTAGAAATTTCGTCATAACATCGTAATCAACTTAATATGTGCTGCTATAAAGGTAGCTTTCAAATAACCATTTTTCTTTCGCATAGCTGTTGTGCGTGAACACGACGCTTCTCGCAGGGATGAATACGACGCGCCGCTCTCTGACCTGGACATCTACACGCCAGAGCAAGTGTTCTTCATGACCGCCTGTCATACATTCTGTCGGGTCGACCGTGACGGCGCTTACGTGCCTGACCGTTGCACCGTAATCATGAAGAACTTCAGGCCTTTTGCGGCGGCTTTCAACTGCGTATACGGGTCTCCAATGTACCCCTCTAAGCGCTGCCAGTTCTTCTGAACTTTCTTGCGACTAACGACCATTGTGACGTCGCGTTTTATCACTGTTAATTCTATGTGTTATACGTTGCGCAAATTCCACACGGCGCTGAGGCCCTCGCAGAGGCTGTTAGCGCAGTCACCAAGTGTAATATTATGAAATGTTCATATTGTTGTAAGACGTCTTTTAGCGTGGCGTGGCTAAAATTGTCGCAGGTGTTGTAGTCTGGCCGTACTCGACACAACAAAAGCCCCTCCTGTAACTTTCCTGGGATGCGGAGGGCTCGCCCCAAGATTTTGCCCCTTGTAATGTAACCCAACTCCCGTGTCTAAGGATTAAGCACGGATCCTTTTGCTCCAGATAAATTGAAGTTGCATGCAATTTGGAGCGCATTTCGCCGCGTTAGAAGCCGTCCTCTGTGCTAATTACATTAGCACTAGCGCGATCCGTCACGTACGAAATACTGTCTCGTGTAGCTCATTCAAAGTAAATTTCACGAGCTGCATTCGCCCGTGACGTACGGTACACATTCTGTAAACTTGTACTGCTTCCCCGCGTTTTCAGTGCATAGCGCACGAGTTGCAGCTGTATATAATTGCATGTATACTTCCTTTCGGCAGCGCAGCTTGCTGTAGCAACTTGTGTTGGTATGCAAAATCTATCCGCAAATGTTTCTCCGCCAAACTTGTTACAAGAAAAGCTACGTCATTCCATGTTAGAGCCCAGTTTATTTTTTACGTATGTTCTGTCATGAGGACATTGCAGCGAACAAAAACTTACCCGAGAAGACTAGAGACTCTATCGACCATATTGATATCAACTTAGCAAAGCTAGGCAGGAAATGCAAATACGCAGAGAAGCATATATTTGTGATCTTCGCCGGTGCACAAGCGGGACGACTTTTAGCCGATTAAGAGATGAAGGCATCCATCCGGGCGTTTTCTGAGAAAGCCGTGAAAGGCACTGTGTAATATGCTGAGTGCAGGGGCGTTAAGTCGCAATGTTTGTGCTGCAAGTGTTGTATCGCTTTGGCATTATCCAGATGGCGTCGTCCAATGCACGTGTTCGCAACCCCGATTTCGATTTTATACTCCCTTCGGGTCTGGTGAGCACGCAAGTTTCTCAAGTGGAACGTGACCGAGACGTCTCATGTTGTCACGTCAAGTGCTGTTTCAGGAGACGTCGAAAGGGAGAGGGGAGTGTCAAAGGGAGCGGCCCAATCCTCAACGTGTGGCATGTAGGAAGTTGTGTTTTCTGCAGGTACTGTGGCGGGGACGAACAGTGCCATGGCGGGCATGCTATCGTTTCCTGTGCCGCAACTGTATACCTGCTCAGGACGAACAGACGAGCGCAGCGCTTTGCGGCGTCTTTACTCCGTCAGTCGCTGTCGATTTATTGTGCGCTGCCATCCCGTAGAGATGTATACCTGCTCACTGGCTCTTTCGGCAATGGACTTCCGAGAACGTCCGTGCCCTCACCCCATTCACGGCGCTCTAGGGAGCATTCGTGTGATGCTGTAGTGTACGCCATACAGCCGCACTTTCTCGTTTGCTGTCCTGCGACGCGACCTCGTCGCACAGCCAGTGGGTGCCATATATCGTGGAGCGTCATGCAGGTGGAATCGATGGCCCCCGCAGCTTCAGCCTGTGATATCGCCACCGTCTCTAGAGTACAAGAGGCAGGCCGGCGCTTCGTCGGTGGGCTGGAGCCTTGTACGAAAATCACAGCAATCTGGCCTAAAGCAGTTGTAGAGTAGTCACTATGCCATTTCGACAGCCATAATATCGTTTACGGCTGTAGAATGTTTTTTTCTTAAAACTTCATTCTTGTCACTCACAACAGGCCTGAGAAATAACCTTTAAGGGGGGACGTGACAATGAAAACTTTTCTTTATTTATAGGTATAAACTGATGAAATTCGGCGTGCAGGTGTTATTTGTTATGATGATATCAGGACTGAAATCAGTTTGGTGCTATCTATTATAGTTTTATAGTTACAGCACTTGACAGTTTCTAATGTTCATTCCCAAATTAATTAATTACATATAAGTTCGCCAACATTTTCACACCAGCATGTTTAAAAAGGCCCATTATGTGCAATAAAGCTATTGGTTTATTTTTTAAATGCCGAAATGCGCATAATTTTTTAACTTTCCTACGCATATTGTCTTACTAACAACTTTTGCAAAAAAAACCTATGATAAAATTCTTTTTTTTAAGTGCAGATAAGTATGGACAGCTTTATTGCACTTTTCAATATTTCAGAATCTGAGTGCAAAAGTCAGAATAATTTTGTGTTTATTCGCTGTAAAATGGCACTGGGATGATTGAAAGCAACTGCATAAAAATATGAAAGCTGAGAAAATGGTTCTGAAAGTTTCATCTGTCGTAAACATTTAAATCTTTACTTTGAGCACCTTAAACCCGCCTGGGATGTAGTCCTTTGCCTTTGAGGACTACATTGAGTAGCCTTTTTGATGCCTCGTGCATCCGCGCGTCGTGCAGAGGCGGATGACAGCGCATTGAAAGCGTCCGCTCTTGTCTCCTCTCGTTGCGCAACCTCTTCATTAGCGAGAGTTGGCCGCTGAAATCTGCAGCTGAATATTTGACGCGTTCCCGTCACGAGCTCCCGGTCGCGTCGTCAGCCCGGCATGCGGATGCGCTTTCTTGGTCACCCACGTGCGCCGGTCGTATACGTCGTCGACACGGTCGGCGGCCATTCGCTTAGACGAGTAGTTTTCTCCCTCTGTTCTACTCTGGTCTTCGGTACGCGTGGGCCGTTCGGAACTTGCTCCCTTTGGTGTTCATTACATAACACGTGCGTTACGCTGCCACGATCATAATTTACATTGGCCGAAACGCGCAGCTCGCTGCTGCGCAAATGCGCCCGACAGAGGTTCGTCAGCAATTCAAATATACAATGGCCAATAGGAGCGCGCCCTGTGCACCATGTGACTACTGCGCCCAATCGCAATGCCACTTTTGCCCTTTTCTCGCTCGCGTTTGCTGGTTCATTTTTCGGTGGAGAAATACGTCGCTGCGGCCATCTTGAGCTCCAATCTCGCCTCTTTACGATGATACCAAGATGGCGGCGCTGCGTCAACGGATAGCCGAGCGATCCGCGGTGCGATGGCGCATTACGAAGCCAGATTTTTTTTCGTAAATTTTATGGCAGCACTCTAGGAAAGTGGTATTTTCTCGATGTGTACCGCGTATTTTGTTATAATATTTCACGAAGCATTTTATCCGCGGGTAAATTACGTAAACATACAAATAATTCCGGCAAGAGAGAGTAAATTGCCGCATAATAAGTTTGGGCGACAGGCGTATATTTTTATGTAAGAAATACATCTTTGTCACTGATCAGTTCACTGCGCGACAACTTCATGTCAGCTACGCGAATCATTTGAACCACGGATAAACTTAATTATGGGTAAAATGACTTTGTGCAAAATTTCCACAAGTTCCTCGCGCTCTCTCGGGAGGCGACTGTGGTATATACGTCAGCCGCTCAGCCCTCAAAGTTTGTGGTAGAGGTAACGCATGCAACGAATTGTGTGGCAATGTTGAAGACGCCCTACGCATTACACCTTCTGGTCAACTCTATTTATTTCTCTAGAAACTAGAATATCGGCTACCACCATTTGATCTCTATTCCACACTAAGATTATCTTCCTGTACCCATGGCCGCTGTTGTGAAATTCGGGGTTTCCGTGCGGCCAACGAAGGTTCCATGGATGTGGCCGCGCTAGGTACCGGGAGAAAGAAGGGTTGCGAGCGAAGTTGAAGAGAATTAAAAAAGAAGTATTGTGTTAAAAAAAGGTACACGGTTCAGTGTTACAAACACGGCTCCAACTATCGGAGCACACTACATGCATGTCCGCGCGTCTCGCTTCACAGCCGTCCGGATCCGCTTTATATGCCATTTATTTCCCTCTTTCCTTCGTCGAGGGAATTCACTGGCCAATCACAAACGCCGAATCGTTCACCACCTCCTGTTCCCTATAACACTGTTCCCTATATGTTCTCTGTTCCCTATAATGAAGATCCTTTCGCCAAAGGACCCTTGATAGATAGATAGATAGAATAAACTTTAATGTCCAACGGATTAGGTGATCTACCCACCCCCCGACACGCAGGGCAGGGGGCGAGTGCCGCCGCCTCAGATGCAGGCTGGGAGGTCTTGGGTCCCAGCAGCCTCTTCAGCCAGTTGGACGAGCCGGAGCTGGAGCTCAGAGTCCGAGCTGCGCAGCAGGGTCTCCCAGGCGTCTCTACTATCTATTTTGTGTATTCCCCCGGGAGAGTACGGACATTCCCATATTATGTGGTCGAGGGTCCCTCTCGCCCCACAAAGATTACATTTATCGCTCCTGGCCTCGGGGAACATGTGGTTCGCCATAACCGGGTGCGGATATGTATAAGTTTGTAGTCGTCTCCACGCGACTGCTTGTGTGTTGTTTAATTTTGGGTCTGGCGGGGATACCAGTCTACGAGCCAATCTATAATGCTGCGTGATCTCCCCATATTTTAGCATGCGCTCTCCGCTCCCTCGGTCATCGAGGGGCCCCGTAGCGGCTCGGCGGTAGAGATCTCGAGCCAGCTCGTGGGCCGCCTCGTTGCCGGGGACGGCTTCGTGCGCCGGAGTCCAAATTATTTGAATTTTTCTATCTAGCTTTCTCTGGCCTAGGATTCTGGCCGCTAAGGGCGAGATCCTTCCCTTGCTAAAATTTTGTATGGCAGTTTTGCTGTCACTGATCACAAATTTCGCGTCGGTTCCAGCGCAAGCTAATGCGATCGCAATTTCCTCGGCAACTTCTATGTTGCGCCCGCGCAGAGTGACAGCCGTCACGGGAGTACCCCGGCCGCTGACGGCCGTTGCCACCGTAAAACTGCCGCTACCTCCCGCCGCGTCTACATAGGCCACCTCATGTTCCGAGATATTACCGAATCTAATTTTTAATGCTTCGGCTCGTTTATGCCTCCTGTCTTTGCTATGTTCCGGGTGCATGTTTTTTGGCAGGGGGGGGATAATCAGATTTTTTCTAACTTCCCTATCTACTTCCACCTTTTGGGTGGGGCCTCTGTCCGGATTTATTCCAACTTTGGCCAATATGGCTCTTCCTGTCCTCGTGGTGCTAAGTCTCTCAATTTGAGAGGTTCGCACCGCTTCCGCCAGCTCTGCCCATGTGTTGTGCACTCCTAGAGCCATCAGTCTCTCTGTTGATGTACACATGGGCAGTCCCAGCGCTCGTTTTACGCACTTTCTCATTAGAGAATCAATCTTTTCTCTTTCCACCACTTTCAAATCGAGATATGGCGTTGCATAGCTCACCCGGCTGAATATGTACGCCTGTATTAGTTTAATTAAATTTTTCTCCTTTAACCCTCGGCCTTTGCTGGCCACCCGCCTAATTAGGCTCAGGGTCTGCATTGCGTGATTCTGCAGCTTCTTGACGGTCTCGCCATTGTGGCCGTGTGACTGGAGAGTCAGGCCCAAGATTCTAATTTGCTCGACTAATGGTACCTCTTTACCCGCCACACTAATTTTGATCTCCGATGGTGCCTTGCACCTTAAGTGTTTCGGATTGTATATGAACAATTCTGATTTCTGCGGCGAGCATGCTAGGCCTCTCTCGGCCGCGTAATCGACTATGATGTCGGTGGCGGCCTGGAGCAGGCTTTCGACGGCTGAATCACTTCCCCGGTTGACCCAGAGGGTGATATCATCCGCATATATACTAAATTTTAATCCCTCGAGCTTTGCCAATTGCTCGGGGAGTTCTCTCATAGCCACGTTGAAGAGTAGGGGAGACAGCACTGATCCTTGGGGCGTACCCTTACTCCCTAGCTCAATTGTGGGGGATACCAGCGTTTGGAACTTCATGCAAGCAGTTCTTCCCGTCAGAAAGTCCCTGATGTATCGATATGTCCTGGTACCTACATTAATCTTGTTCAGCCCTTCCAGGACCGCCTCATGCTTTACGTTGTCAAAAGCCTTCGTGAGGTCCAGTCCCAGAATTGCTTTTGCATCTTTAGACCTTGAGTCTATTATATCATGTTTGATTTGGAGCATGACGTCCTGCGTACACAAGTGAGGTCGGAACCCGACCATCTCATGTGGCCACAGATCGCCCTGCTCCATAAAGCCCATCAGTCTGGTCTGGACGACGTGCTCCATCAATTTCCCCACGCATGAAGTTAAGGAAATTGGCCGTAAGTTTTCCAATTGCGGAGGCTTCCCGGGTTTTGGTATTAAAATAATGCTTGCCGTCTTCCACTGTTGTGGGAGCTCGCCTTTTTCCCAACATTCCTGCATGTACGTCGTTAGATAACTAATGGAATCATCGTCTAAGTTCCTGAGCATTTTGTTCGTTACCCCGTCAGGGCCCGGAGCCGACTTCGTTCGGAGTCTTACAATCTCTGCTCGCACTTCCGCTTCTGTGATGGGGGCGTCCAACGCCTCGTTAGGCGCTCCACCATAGTCGGGTAGTGGAGTTCGCGATGTTTCCCCCACGAACGTCTCAATTAATTTCTTCATGAAATAATCATCGTTCCCTACGAACGCGTGCCTAGCTTTTGCCAATCTTATACCGGATTGAGTTTTCGAGCTTGCGGGGTCCAACAAGTGCCGGAGGATGTTCCACGTCTTCGAGAGGTTCATGCTCCCCTCCATTTCGTCACACTTGTTGGCCCAATTTTGTTCGCATAATGTAAAAGTATAATCTTCGATTTCCTTATTATGCCTAGCAATCCTTCTTCTGAGGTTGCGGTTCCATTTCTGATTTTTGAGACGACGCTCCATGCTTTGCTTAGCTTCCCACATATGCAGAAGACGGCTGTCCGCTATCTCTGGGGCGTTATCCCCTTCGAGCGTTTTTGTCGTCTCTTTAACGTCTGATTTGAGTGCCGTCGTCCATTCCTCGATGTTACTGATGGGCCCTAGTTCCTGCGCTCTCCTGATATCTCTAAACTTATCCCATTCAACGACGGCCGGCGCGCGAACCCTGTGCGTTTGAAGGCCTTCTTTCAGTATGGAAACAATTATGTAGTGGTCGCTGCCAAAATTTTGATCCGAATTATGCCATTCTAGATCTTTAATGTTTTTCGAGAATGTCAGATCTGGAGATGTATCTTTACTAACGCTATTGCCCACCCTCGTTGGACTCTCAGGGTCCGTGTGCAGAGTGAGCCCTATGTCATGCGTATCTTCCCACAGCTGTCTGCCTTTCGGGCTTTGGTGCGGGTACCCCCATTCCTGGTGATGTGCATTAAAGTCCCCCACTATCAACAGTGGCTGGTTGTTTGAAATTTTGAGGGCCTTGCGAAGCAGAGCCCTGAACCTCACCTTCCTTTGCCTGGGTGAGCTGTATAAATTTAGAAGGAATAAACTAGGGTCCTTCTGTTTTCCGGTTAGAATTTCGACAAACACGTTCTCGATCTCTCTCGACTCTAAATCGTGTTCAATGGCCGCGATATTTCTTTTCACGAGCGTTGTGACCGAGGATTTCTCCCCCCTGCCACTATGAAATGCCTGATAACCTGACAGTTTTGCGGGTCCTCCAGTTTCCTGGAGGGCAATCGCCAAAGGAGTCTCATCTAATAGCGGAAGGTACTGTTGCAGAATCGACCGCTTGCGCCGGAAGCCGCGACAGTTCCACTGCCAGATTTGATTTTCATTTGCGCGCCTGGCCATTTTGCAGTTGCGTGACGATCTGCTCCATATTCTGTTGCCACCCGTTCATGGCGACCATCTCAGTCCTTAGCCTTTGGCATTCCTCGGCCTGTTTCTGAACTGCCCCGAGGACAGCTTGAATTTGGATGTTGATATGGTTCATGAATTCATTCATCTTGGCCTCTAACCTTTCCAAATTTTCGACCCTTTTCTCTATAGCCTGAATAGGGTCGGCGTCTTGAATTTTGCGTTTCGTTGGTGGCGGGAGGGACGCCTCTGTGACCATCTTATCCTCTCCTTGCGGCTGTTGACGTGCCGCTGGGGGGGTCATCTGTCTAATGGGTTGTTGCGGAGGAGGGGTTGCCTGCCTCTGTGATTTCTTTAAGTTTTGGATTTCGGACCGTTGCGAATCGACTATCCCCGTTAATTTTTCGACCATTTTTTTTAATTTCTCAATTTCCTCGTCCCGTTTATCCCTCTGATTATTTTCCTGGGAGACCTTGCCCGCAAAATTCACACCCTTACGCTCCTTGCTCCTACCTCGTCTCCATGGGTTGGCAGGGTCCCTTGAGCTGGAGCGCCCCCTGGACTGGCTCCTGGCACGGGAACCGGAGCGTCCTTTGGGTGGCGGCGATGGTCTGCTCTGATTTGCTTCCAGTTTTGGGAAAGAGTCCTCACGAAACTTGAAGTCTTTGCCCCCTTTGGGTTCGCGTTGTCGACTCTGATGTCCCCCACCAGTCGTCGTTGCTTGTGCCATCTTCTCCCACTGTCGCTTCTTAACTTCGTAGGGAGTGCGGAAGAGTTCTCGGCACATGGGATCTCCTAGGGCGTGGTCTTTGCCGCACAGCTGGCATTTCAGCTCACACCTGTGGTCACTTGACGGGTTCTCGAGGCCGCAGCCACGGCACTTGACGTTCGTCGGGTCCGGGCACACGTCAGCGCGATGCCCGAGTCGGCCACAGGCGACACACACTTCGTATTTTTTGCGGTACAGCTGGCATCTGTGCGGTGCCCCGTTAAGGTAAATCCACCTTGGCACTTCTTTCTCCTTGAAGAGAATAAAGATCGACTGTGAATCTTTGCCCAGCCTGCGGACGCCTCGAATCTCGGGGTTATCCTTGCGGTCTAGGCGGTACAGAATTTCTTCGATGGAGTATCCGAGTGGAACCCCGTGGATGACTCCCTTTCCGCAGTGCTCGGGGGTGGCCACGTAGGCGAAAGTCTCCACTTGTTCACCGTCGAACATGAGGTGTTTCACGCTCGCGTACTTCAGCTTCCTCTCCGCACTCGTAGTGATGACGAGAACGGAGTGCTGCTTCATATTTGGAGTTATTATATCTTCCTTCTCTTCGCGTGGGTTAATCCCCGCCGACATTTTGATGATGTCAGTCAGATATGCTGTTCCATATTTGGTAAGCTTAACTAAGCCGCCACGTGGTCGGAGAACAATTTTCTCGGCGCCGTCTGGAATGCGCGTATGCTGACGCTCGATCGACTTGGCCGCCATTTTCCTGCCTGCTTGCCTCTGCCGGGCTCGCTGTTTCGCAGTTTTCTGTCCGCTCTTCTCTAGCGGCACGTACCTTCCTCCTTCGCTAGCGTACCATTGTCCTGGAACCGAAGATTCCTCGGGTGTAGTCGCTCCTTCCATAGTAGCCATGATTCACAACTTCCGCGCGACCACGAGCGGCAAACGATCCTCCGGTGGGGACGCCGCGGGCCCGGTCGGCCGCGGTAGCCTCAGCTACGTGCTGCGTTGAACACACGAAGTCCAAAAATGGAGGAAATAAGGTCCCACTTGCGGAGAAAGCGGTATCCTCGTGGTCCTCTCGAGTTCCGTCGTCGATTGAGCACAAAGCCTAGGAAAACAAGATCGAAAGACTGCCGAAAAAGGCCAAAATTCGCGCAGCCCATCGGAAGCGCGTTCTACCAAGAGTGCATAAATGCAAGATGACAAGTTCCAAGGAGTGACCGTTGTCAGCCACACACAATGCCGCAAGCGCCGCATGCAAGCCAGTCTCATCGCCATACTGTACAAATAAAAAAAAAGTCTGACAACCCCCTATCAAAAAGAAAACCCTGAAACACAAGGTTCACGTTGATCCGTACATGTACCAGGAAACTTCCAATTATGTGTCCTTGCAAATGGACACAAGCTGGTTTACGTAATCAAGCTAAGTAATAATGAATTAGAGCTTCCACAGACCAGGAAGGCGAAGGGAGAACTGGCCTTGGTTAATTCTTGTCCGTAGCATATAGTACAAAATAGCTACATGATCATTACATCATGCCAAACTGTGAAATAAACAAGAGGCAAAAACCATCTCCAACCCTTATCACGTTCCTAAATTGGCTCAGAAGGCCTCACTTATTCCGCTTTTTCTTCAAGGACAATGGGGCAAACACGAGGCAGCGTAATTAGAATAAATCGCCATAAAAGAAACTCCCCCCCCCCAAAAAAAAAAAAATCGTGCGAACAATTCAAAACAAGCCAGAATTAAATTTACACTGAGGCTTTTTATCTTCAGCCTACATCTCCGTGTAATGAAGATACCGAAAACACTGACGCTTTTCTTTCTCGAGCGTTCAGCTGTCACTTTTCTATAAAAGTAGTCTGATTACTTATTAAAAAAATCTGACATACCAAGAGCAAAGGAGACCAACGATGGCCTCTAACAAAAGATCCTAAAGCTTAAACGCTCACACAATTAATATTGTTGTAGAAATAAAAGCTTGTGAACGCAATTTACAAAACGTGCCTCCAAAAGAGCACTCCTGCCACATAAAACACGCCTCGTTATGAACTCCCGCAAAAGCATAACCTCTCCACTTGCGCAACTTGCGCGTGACCTTCCAAATTGTATGCAACACTGACCTCATTTGTCTCGCAATGCTGCATGTGTCGTCACGTAAAATTTCCACTTGAAATTGTTGATATAGCCTGAGCCCAAAATGCTAACAAGCTAACAAAATTTTGTTTTATTTCTTACGCTTCGCAAGCGCTCAACGCGCAACTAAATAATGTGCAACGCGTCTTCCTGATTTTTTTTTTTCGGGCCTCAAACGCACCCTTTCAGACGAGCTACAGAGGGTCGCGCATTCCGGGTTTCTCGCAAGGCGCGATCGCGAAGAAGGCCAAAGCCGCTAATCTGTCTGACGCACCTCGTAGCTGCAACTTTCGGACAGCCACCTCCAAGTATTAGGAGAGGGGTACATTCACAGACCTGCTCACGCATTGTCCCCTTATGTACTAGGCAGTTGCCTTCCTTTGGCTCCGCGAGTGACCAGCTCTTGTAGCAGCCTACAGGACTCGTCCCTTTGTCCCCCTGCTTACAATGAGATGCACGCAATGCGGTTAAACGACGGTTACTATGCCTGAATATTTCCAAAACTCTCCTTTTCGCGACGTGCGTCACGCCGACCCCCAATCTCGGCAAACGCCTAAGCTTGCGATTTACCGTCGTTCGCTTTTTCAGTCTCCGGCTGGATCCTGACGTTCGCGCATTTGCCTCTGTCACCTTGTCGCTTCGCACGCTTGATTCTAGACGCCTCGGCCGCGTCTGCCTTTCTCCTCTTAGGTCTATGCCTTTACTTCATCTGTTCTGACCTATTCGAACAGCCATAGGTGACCTTGTCTGGCAGGATGGCCAAACTTGCCACCTCCGTACGCACTTGGCCTAACGGGAACTCCGTTTCTTATGCGGGAAAACCACCACTCTCTACCACCTTCTCTTCGCTTCCGGCTACTAACACGTTTGACCCGTCACTGTGCGCAACGGCCTCGGGAATTCTTCCATCGTCCTCCGACCGTGCTCAATGGGGGACACGCCTATCAGTCTCCGAGTCTTCTCCCATGTATTTACCCTGAAAGCCCCCATATTGGAGAAGGGTTCTCCTCGCTCCGTCAGCGTTTGCTCCGACCCATTCGAAGAGACATAGCTGACTTGCTCTTGCAGGCTGGCTGAAAGTGCCGCCTCCGCACACATCTGGCTTTTCACTGAAAGCTGTCCCATATACGGCTTCAACAGCGGCACGTTCTTATCGGTGTCCTGAATTATGGCAAATACGTTCTACTTTTCACAGCTCCGGCCCATGTGACCTTTTTCTTCCGCAGTTGTAACACAACTCTCCTCCGCGCCTCCAACGCGCGTACACCGTCAGCGGGCGCCTTCGTTTCTTGCGCTACTTTAGGTGCCTCACCTTGTTTCTTCTGATGCGTGTCGGGGGAACTTGAAGTCTTCGGTTTAAAATTCCTGCGGAAAGACTTGTTACCCTTTTGCTTCCCGGAACCACATCCCGCTTTGTCGCTTGTTTCTTATCGTCGCGGCGTGCTGTGGAAACTTCGGCGCGTGCAGTAATGCTCGGTGAGTTCTGCCGCTCTCTCTTTTTGGCCTTCGAAGTCGGCGTGAAATGTCAGACCAATGTGTCTGTAGAAAGCCTTCTTAGCGCTATCGTAGTCTAGCGCTTTCTCCTCGGACAAGCAGTTCATGAAGCACTTAGGGACACCTAACGGGATTAACGCTGGTAATCTCTCGGTCTACGAGTCCCGGCTGACATCCTCACACACTCGTTCAAAACCGGCGATGAAATTAACTATATCCTCGTCTGACCTGAAAGTGTGGAGTTGGCGTCGCGCTAAATGCCGTCCAAGTATCTGACCTTTGCTTTCAAGTTCTGCTATCCTAATAGCATGCCGTTGCGCTGCCTCCTTCTCGGGCCTCTTGTGCCCCTATGCTTCTCACTTGCGCCTCTCGCACTCCTCTGCCTTTTGCTTTCTTTCAATAATGGTTTCCCAAGCCTCGTCAGTTTCCTTGATTTTTCACATTTTCTGCGTTCATGACGTCAAGAACTGCTCCTTTTGTTTTTGCGGAGCCGGCGGCAATGCCCAACTCCTCGCAGATTAGAATGATTTCTCCATAGCAAATTGTTTAAAAAAACAATTCCAATATTCACCCTTCCTTAAAACTGAAATTCGTTATTTAAAGAAAGTGAATTTCCCAAAACAGTGCCCACCAAAAAACACAAACATTACTCTCCTAGCATCTGCTTTCTTGTATAGAGAGAGTTCTGGCGACATGAAGCGCAAACATTAGGCACTAGCTAGCCCGTTGTTATCGCTACCATTAGGAGATTGCAGAATTTCTCAGCGCTCCTTCGTTACAAAATATTTTTTTCTGGCCCAATCGGCCTCCTCTAAACTCCTCTCCTCATTCTGCGAAAGCTCAGAAATGCCAAAATGCTCACGAATATTGAGTAGTTCTTGGATTTTGAACTTATCCATGCTCACAGTGCACCCTGTGTCTCTTCCGCACTAGTAATTTAGCCCATGATGCACTCTATTCTTAGTCTACGAGACAAAATCACTAACGACACCGAACACCATTGCCGACTGTCTGCGCTAATGAGCCTGGCGAAAAGAGAAGCAAACACGTAGCACTCGCCACACCGATGTAGCCAACGCCAACCGATCCCATAAGCTGCCAGCCACTGTTGTGAAAATCGGCGTTCCGTGCGGCCACCAAAGGTTCCATCGATGGTTCCGTGCCAAGTGCCAGGAGAAAGAAGGGCTCCGAGCGACGTTGAAGAGAATGAAAAAAAAAAGATTATATTAAAAAAAGGTACATGGTTCAGTTTTACAAACGCGGCTCCAACTAGCGGTTCACACTACGGGCTAGAGTCTCTTCATGTCCGAGCGTCTCCCTTCACAGCCGTCCGGAAACCCTTTTTATGCCATTTATTTCCCTCTTTTCTTTGTCGAGGGAATTCACTAGCCAAATACAAACGTCGAATCGTTCGCCACCTCCCGTTCTCTGTCGCCCCCACCGTCGCCCAACCTCAACATCCCACCGTCGCCCGCTATCAACGACCGCTCTTTTTCTCAATCTCAACGTCCCACCGTCCGCCAATACGAGGAACCACGTGGCAAACTATGAACCCGCTGTTGACGTCCTTTCCTTTGGAGTCCTTAACAATGACCCTGTCATCAATTAGTGGCCTCTTCTGTCGGCATATGGAGAATGGCTTCGCGGTAGTCGGAGGGCGACGTTGTTGTCTTGAAGTGAATGATGTGGCGTGAACGGCTCCCGTGGCAGCTGCATGTCTGCCAGTGAAGCGTCCTTTGCTCCGAGGGATCGCCAGGCACAACACCGCTCAATCAGTAGCGCTCCTGTATAACTTATCATTACGCTTACTACTTCACTGCGGTATAAATTGCTAGGGATGTGCAAATATTTGAAAAGTTCAAATATTATCGAATATTATATTTTTATCATTCGTATTCGATCCAATAAGTAGATATCCGAAAGTACGAATATTAATTTGGTTGGATACGAATATTCGAATCAAATCGAATATATTGCTGGCTGTGTGGTGAGAAACACGGTTTTTAGCATTCATTTCTACCTAAGCTAAGAATACTGTGGCGACCTTGTGCGGAATCTTGCGATGATTTTGTGCTGCCAGTGAAATTACGCCTCTAAAGCCCACTTAGCTACTAAACGGTTAAATCTTGCGGAAAAGCCAGCCTCTCAGTAGCAAAGGACACGGGTTTGCAGACAGCGAGGATACACCCTTTTTTTTTTTTAACTAAGCTGTTATACGCTAGGTTCTCGCGGTTTGTGTGCGTAGGCGAGAAAAAGAAAAGGTGGCGGTCACCTCAGAGCTAAAAGAGTTAAAGCATAAAGCAATATCGTATCGCCGGGTATGCCCCAGCTGTGTTTAGTCGCGAGAACTCTCAAAACGTATTGTGATAAGAAAAAATATCCTAATAAAACAATTAAAACAACAATAGACGCTGTTTAGTATGGACTGCGGTTTAACGTCACGTTCTCTATAGGCAAGCCACGTAACCTTATATCAGTTCGCTTCCACCCGTGCAACGATTCGGCCGCGCGCGGTGAGGACTGCGGAAGAACAGCGCGCCTACGAAGAACACCCTCGTGAACTCAGGCCGGAATGTGCGCGGTGACGGCGAGCCACACGTAACACGGACGGTGATCGTGCCGCCAACGCCAAGCCTTTGGTTGCATACTGACACCACTGCCATCGTAATTGTGAGTGATTTGAACATAGACGTGTCTCCGCCAGACGGAAAGTGGTTCGTGGCGTTTCTCCTGGAAAGGTTCGGCGTTCAATGTCACACAAACGTCAGTGTGTTCACGACGCGTGATCGGTTGTGTATAGCACTCTCATTGGCCAAGAACCTTTCCAGTGTCGCCACAGAGCTACTGGCCGTATATCATAGCGATCATAAAGCCATAGACACCTTGGTGATAAAATAATAAATCCAAAAAAGAAACAAATGAAGGTTAAATGTAAGAAAATGCATTGTGTAAACGATTGAGTACGCAATTTAATAAAAAAAGAAAAAAAAAAGAGATCGTGAGAAAACGAAATTCATTGTGGTATGTGTCTTTTATTTTCTATCAAGATATGTATCACCATATATACAGCTCCCCCAGTCATCCACCTTCACAAAGTGAAATGGCGCTGACTTTTTTTTTTTCTTTTTTTTTTGCAGCGCCACCCCAATTCTAAGCGTATTGCTTGATAGCAAGTGCGATGAGTGACGACTGGCTCAGGGTCAACTGTCTCCGACTTTACGGGCATTCGATGCGATAAAATAAGGCACAGGCTGGCGTGGACAGCTAGTAGGAATTGTTAAATTTTCCAAGTAAACATGAGCCAAATAAGCTTTATTGTAACGGCTTACTAGTCTAGTTTTTTTAATATTGACACTGTAACTGCAATGTTTCAAATAACAAGTTAACCCAGCTTGCTAATAAATCCATGTGCATATCATCGTTCGATTCGATATTCGAAGTAGTATTCGTATTGATTCTCTTTCGAAAAATTTTATATTCGCACACCACTAGCAATTACACAAATAATTGTGCAAATCCCACGCACTGTGGGCATCCATGTCATGCGAAGCATTTTGCAGGTACCTGGCTATCCAGCATTCTTTGGGGTTCCGCAAAACGATACCAGGCTTGACGTAATATTTCTCAAGAGTGGAAGAAGTAATTAAGGAAAAATGAGACATCCACCCAATCGTAGCAATTGCTACAAAGGAAACCCATACGAGTTCTTCGATAGAAAAGCCACGCAGTTGAAGAAATATTCGTCCTGGTCGCAACACACAGCGTTCCTGATGAGGAGCTGTGGGCATACCACACAATGATGCATACCATGTAGGAAGGAAAAAGACAGGAGGGAGCATACCGCAACGCGACTGAAGCCAACATGGTGGCCCAACACGTGATCGCACGTCAAAGTGCGCGGTTAGTTTTAGTGTTCCCGCTCCGCAGGCAGAGCCACGGAAGGGCAGCCGAACAAACGCGCACCGAATGAAAAGCTCAGTGCCCTTCCACTCTGTGAAGAAGGATGACCAACGAAGCTGTATATGTGGGCTCCTTAATGGCGAACTGCATGCACCTCCACCGTGGGTCGTGCGCCGGTATTGTACTATCTTCGGTATCGCCCCACGTATGGGGAGCGCTTAACACCTGCTTCGCCTCCGGCGCGGGTAGGCCTGGTATTGCACTACCTCCGGAATAGGCCCATGTATGGGGAGGTTTTCGCTTACCGCACCAACAACGACACGGAAATTTTCTTGGATGGTATAGGTATACAGCTTCTCTGTAAAACTACTGGCATAGCTACTGGGAACCGAACGCCTCAGCAAATCTCGATTCTTTCTCCCGTGATCTCGACGCAAGCGGTCGCATGTTGGGCCACCACTGTGGCTTCACGGAGCGTTCGCTTCCCAAGGCTGGCTGCGTGACTTAATGCTCCCTCCCATATTTTTTTCCTTCCTCCGTGGTGCATACACCGGTCTGAGTGGGACATATAGCAAACCTAGTCAAACGTCAAGCTAAATTGATTTAATGCTTTCATTCGGCGCTTTCATTCGCCAACGTTGTGACAACGCCTGGTTTCCGCCAGGCAGAAGTGGTCTTGCGTTCCGCGTCGCGCCTTGTCACCTCCTCGCATTGTTAGAACACCGTGTGAGGAGCTCATTGGCATCGTTAAACCTTGCCGCCGCTTTCAATGCTTCGCCTTTGGGTCAAACTGCCAATTGTTTTCTTTCCATCGATCGCTGCGTGGCCCTGCGATAAGACGCGAGCTCGCAATGGTATCGCTGTCACAATCCTCATGCCTCCCACAATCGCACTTGCTAATCGTATGCGCGGCGGCCGTTTCTCGTAGTCGTTATTTCTGGGTGTGCTATGGCTTGAACTATTATGAAAACGTGGTTGTTCGATTTCTTCGAGATTGTATGGTTTGGTGAGAGGGAGAGAGAGAGATAAATGAAATGCGAAAGGCAGGGAGTTTAACCGGAAGATAGATATCCTCTTCGATAACCTACACGGGGAAATGGGTAAGGGGAGACAGAAAGGTGAAGAAAATCACACATGCAGAGAAAAAAAGGGAGATGCAGGCGCTCCCTGTGATACTTTGGGAGCTAGCAGATGAAATCTAGATTTCTACACTGTGCGCTGCCACGTATACACAGGAGGAAGAAGGGTGTTGTTGCTTGGGCAGGCGAACCTGGTCTTGCAAGAGCTGCCGGCAATTGCACCACCCGAGCACTAGTTGATCAAGTGTGGTAGTGTCTGAAGCGCGTCACGTTGCATCTGGTAATACGAAGTCATCTGGTACAACGACGGAAACGGCGAGGGCGGATTTTGACCGGGGTGCGAGAGACTGCGAATCATCCATTCCACATCGACTCACACGGCTCAGCTTTCGCTCACTGTATCACAGAGAAAGTTGAGAACACCTCTTAGGCATATATAAGCTTGGAGATTACCCACCTTGGTTGCTCAGTGGCTATGGTGTTGGGCTGCTGAGCACGAGGTCACGGTATCGAATCCCGGCCACGGCGGCCGCATCTCGATGGGGGCGAAATGCGAAAACAACCGTGTGCTTAGATTTAGGTGCACGTTAAAGAAACCCAGGTTGTCGAAATTTTCGGAGTCCTCCACTACGGCGCGCCTCATAATCAGAAAGTGGTTTTGGCATGTGAAATCCCATAATTTAATTAAGCTTGGCGATCGTATGGGAATTTTAGGAAATTATTTGAAACTGTACGCAAGTATTACCTTCATCTGTTGATCTTTATGCGACCGATAACTTTCTTTCTTTGTACCTTAGAGGGTACACCCTGTCTCACTGTAGCGTTTACCAATTACTTCGTACGCTACTTGACCCTGAGATTATATTCGGTGGTGTTTTGTTGCGTTCCATGATGCAGAGCTTCAACTTTATTCCGTGCAACTTCAACCTTCAATGCATCCGCACCATTGTAGCATCTCAGACACAAAGATTGCATGGGGAAAGAGAGCGCCCCCCCCCCCCCCCCCCCAACAACCCCATCCCCTCAAAAAAAGAAAGAAATAAACTAATTTTCTGATTGTATTTAATGACGAATCGTACAACTGCAAAGCGAATTCCTTTCGTCCCAAATCCAATAACGGACACTCCGGACGAAAGAACAGCGGATGTACACATAAGTGGCTTTTTGCCGCAGGACCTCCGCAAGGCACCGGCGCACAAAGAAAGAAATGTATCTATTGTTTACTCAGGTACACAGCGCAATATCTGGTTTTTTTTTTTCATGCTATTCAACCAACCATCGGTCACGTCACTTAACGTGAAAGAAGATCGGCATGCGGCTTACCAGTGAATCTACGTTAAATGTGAAGAAGGTTAATCTAGGCTACGCTGGCATAACTGTGTTTGCAATGCGCATTCGAGTTCGTGGTGGTAGTTATCCTGCTGCCGCCGCCGAGAGTGGCCCTCTTAAAATTGCTTTTGTCTGGGCAGGCTTTGCTTTTATTTAACTCTTCGACGCCATCGGTTCTCGCTCTAAACTAGCTCGTGTACGTGTGCCTCTATGCGTGGGCGGGCGCAGAAGGTAAACGTGAATGTAGTTGCGGTGGAGACTAACGAGACGGCTGATATGTCGGCGGCACGAAGAAAAGGGAAAGCATGCAATGGCGCGGACTTTCCATTTTCATTAGTTTAACTTAATGCATAAAGATATGTAAATATTAAGATGCAGCGCAAGGGCACGAAAAATTAGCTTGGTGGCGTATGTCGCAATTTTTCTTCAAATGATATTTCATATCACCTGGATAAGTGTTCCACATCTTAGAGTCAGCACAAGACGAAACCGAGCAAAGGGAGGAAGACCAAAGAAGCACTGGTCCGATTGTCCTCTCATAGAGAATTTAAATGCATGAGGCGGAGTTTAAAAGGCTTAACGAATCGAGCGCAAGCGCATCTTGCAGCCCTCTTGTGAGCCCCGGCCCCAGCCCAAGTGCACCTGTTCGCTATTTATCATGCGGCGTAGAATTTTCCTTTCCGCTGTTCTAGCGCCATTACCTGTTGAGTAACTTCGTTTCCTGCAACGGCCTACAAGCGAGTGTCAGTTCCGCAAGAAAAGACTATCAGCAGTATAATGCCTACGTTTACTCTAACGGAATACAAGAAATGTGTCGCGTCAGCGTCCAATGGTCCCCGTGGAATTTAATTTGATACTAAAAAAAAAATTAAATTATGGGGTTTTATGTGCCAAAACCACTTTCTGATTATGAGGCACGCTGTAGTGGGGCACTCCGGAAATTTCGAACACCTGGGGTTCTTTAACGTGCACCTAAATATAAGTCCACGGGTGTTTTCGCATTTCGCCCCCATCGAAATGCGGCCGCCGTGGCCGGTATTTGATCCCACGACCACCTCAGCTCAGCAGCCCAACACCATAGCCACTGAGCAACCACGGCGGGTTAATCTGATATTGTGCAGTCAGACGGAAGATTCAGTCGAGCGCCTTTACAATACAATGACCTGATATAACGAAAGAATAATTATGTCCCGGTTCTATTGTGAGCCGCGTGGTGCACGACCATTCCTGCATAACGAATGATTGCCAAGGCCTCGAACACTTCGTTATAAAGGCGTCCAACTGTATGCCTTAAAAACACCATAGTTTCTTTGTTTATATGCGGAACATTCGTGCATGGTGAAATCCTCTCTATCGTCCAGCACATTGTGAATGTGCTGGACTCGCAATTGCCGCAAGTGTGGTTGCGTATGTCCCGGGCATACGAACGGTGAGAGTAGTTCCGTGTGGCAGTGCGAGAGAAGGGGATTTCATGATATGTGACTGCATAAAGGCACACATTGTCAGAGTATTTGGATCTGCTAGGCTGTAGTGAGTGCATTAAGTTTCTCGTAATGACCGAACTTTAATTTGTACATTCATACACGCTATAAATGGAAGTGCGCATTATCGAGAACAAGTTCCTTGCTATGCGACAATTTAGGTAACTGCATGGATAGACATGCCTGCATTACGTAACCGTCATCTTCATTCTCTTTCCATTCTTCTCTCTTGTTCCTGGTTGCCTGTTCAGTCGTCCTGCATGCGTTTCTTGTCCATGGTGGCACGTTCTTTAACCCGTCAAATGACTACACCCGAACTCTCGATTCATCCAGTGCCCTCCAACACATACTCTTGACAGAGTGTATAACAAGGAGTAAGGGTATAGTGTGTATACGCAGTGGTTACCTTCTGGTCGGTCAAGCTGTCATCAATTAGTCGCCCTTACCTGATGGGCCGTGGCGTTGCAGCCGATGGGCCGCTCTGCAGTGAAAGGAGCAAATGTGTATCGGCTTAACGAGTGACACTGCTTCAAGCGCCATATATGACTTTTATTAGTGAACTTGTTGACGATGACGATGCAAGCGCGTTACAGTAAGGCTGGTAAAACAAAATATGAAAGCTCGATTAGCCAAGCATTGTGGTTAGATGAGATTCGCGCACAACAGTGTATATACGTCTCCGTGAGTGTATTCTTGCGAGGAACTGCTCTGGACAAGGGGGAGGGAGGGTGACATTCCGTCGATGACGTCATTTATCAGACACATCGTCCCGTCCAGTGTCGTCGAAACTCACAGATATACACGCTACCACCACTTCTATGCCTTCTCGAACCATGATATCTGATTGAAAACGTGGCACTGCTGGCAGTAAGTATAGTATGCCCATAAGTGATCATGCAGACGCACTCACCTTCGACTAATTTCTCTAAAGCCGCCGGAAAATTGTCTTTTAGAATTTTCAGTCTCCTCTCTTCCTATGGGCTTACTCACAGTATCTTACTGATCTTACCCACTACCCAAAGTCGCTGTGCTGGCGTGAGGCTGTGCTTGCAATATAATCCTTGATGTGTGGGTGCGACCAAGTAAGGAATGAGAAAAAGTGGATAAGGAGCTTTAGCTCGAACCTGCCGTGGTAATAAAGCAATAACAGTTTTTTCCCAGTAAATGCGACCGTCTGCAGATGTAGAAGTTAGCAGTGGTCAGGAAGATATCGTTTCTTCAGTGTGCAAACTTTGTAGCATTGAGAGATTAGCTGCTGAAACGAATGATTCATTTGTAACACGCGCTAGAAAGACTATATACTTTATTCCCTTAATTTATCATATTATAGGCAAGACGTCCACTGCTGCTACAACAATAAGCTAATGTTAGGATCACGGTTGAGTCTCTACCTCATAATTGTGATGTTCCTTGCAGAATATTCAATCAGTGAGCAACGTGACTAGAAACTTTTCTTACACATCCGCCGGCTCTATCCCAGTTTAAGCAACGCCACCAACCACGAGCACTTGTAGTTCATTAGCTGTACTGATTTAGTATCGCACTTGATGACTGTGATGCCAAGGCTCCTCGCGAATGTATTCATATTCGTAATTGAGTTGTTGAGACATTCTGAGAAGCAGCTTTTAGGTTAACTTTTCAATGCAAGGATACTTTCCCGCTGTTGAAGTGTAAAGTGTTTGATTCAAGCAACCTTTTATGTTGTGATTTATTGCTGAAATCTTGGTTATATAAGTAACTGCCGAAAAATGTCTCTCGATATTCGGTGTGTATGATAACCTCTTGTCTTCCTACGACATCAAAGCATGCGAAAATATGTAACCTCAAAGCGGATGCGCTCACACAAGCACGGCGACTTCCATCGAGTCATTAAACGGAGCTAGAGACCAGATACGTTTCCAAGCTTAGCGAAACCGTGATTGAGGTGAGTGTGTGCAAACTGCTATCAGACTGAATGCTCCCTGCAGGTTTGTATGAACTTTTGACAAGGCCTCCAGTTGATATGGTGTAGTCACAGCTCAGATGGCTCATTTGTTGTGTCAGAACAGCTCCGAAGCGACATACAGTGGAGCTGTGGTTCCTGATAAAGCTCCTGATAGAATCCGGTGTTCTCCCGGGGAAGGTAGCCAGGCGATTGAAATTTTGGTCTTAACTGACGATAGAGAAGTCACCCCGAGGCAAAACATAGCGTAGTAATTAATCAGGGGAGAAAGGATCTCAACAATATATATATATATATATATATATATTTATATATATATATATATATATATATATATATATATATATATATATATATATATATATATATATATATATATATATATATATATAAAGATCCCCTGAAATTTGTTTCTCTGGCAGACATATAAGAGCAGACGTTGCTCAGATTACGCTTCCTTTCCGCATTTGCAGTTTTCTCTTTCTGTTATCCCCATAATTTCACCGAAAGTTCATACTTTACTCCTGATTACATTGACTTTCATCGCAGGCAGTTGAATACCAGATTCAAAGAACCAAGTGGCATCTCAAATTTTATACATTAATAGAAATGTTGCAGCTTAGCTCGTTATCTCTGGAGTTCGAGGTATAAGCGTCACGAGGGGAAGAAGCCCCTGCAGCGAGCCACCTGCAGTAAGTGTCACAGTCTCAGAACAACGACAGTGCAGTGTCACAAGCCAAGAGACTTGGGCTCCCATTTTTCTTTTCCCACATCAATGTGCAAAAAACAGGTTACATGGGCACGCTTACCACCAACAAGACCAGCGACATGCTCAACACATCAGCTAACCATTTCCATATATTGTAGATGTGTACAAGCTATACACCTCAAATCTGTACAGTGCGTATGCATACACATTATACTCGTACAGTGCAGTATATTATTAGCGGTGGTAGTAATGGTTGTAGTAAGTCTAATCACAGCACAGCCATCCCAAAAACAATCCCGAGTGCAGCGTAACTCGAGCGAACCGCGCACAACGCTTCCTTCTCGCGAAACGTGGGTGGTAAGCGGCGCGCGTGCCGTTCGCCTTCCTTACATATCATCCCCGCCATGCGGCGGTCGGCTCTCGACAAGACAGGCAGCCGCGTCACGTCTTTGCTGAGAATCCAGCGCGGCGCCACCGCCGGGTGACAGCCGAGACAAGCCATTTGCTTTTGTACATGGTCGAAGAAATATCGCCGCGCGGACCGCCAGGGTCGCAGACGGCTGTTAGGCACCTTAGCGCCGGACGCGCCGCCGAGCGAACCGCGTGCGACCGAACTGCTTCAATGTCACCCGGGGGAACAGTTGCGTCAGCGCACTGGGCCTGCGTTCGGGGAAATGGATAGGGAAGCACGCACACGCGTTCCTGCGGTCACGGATGCCGCCAACAGAATGATTTATGAGGAGGAGGGACGGTCTGCATCGACAAGTAAGAGGCGACCGACTAGAACGGGCCGTATAGTACAAGGTGCTTTAATATGCCGTGCGCGCTCTCTCCATCTCTGCGGCATACCTTCTTTGTTGTTGTTCTACGCCTACCAATGGTGCGCGCCGGGCAACTTTTCTCATTAGCCGAGCGACGACGGCTGCTTGGAATTTGATCTGGATGGGAGCAAACGCTGCTTGTCTGTGTTTTTCTTTTTTTTTTTGCCTTCCATGCCTGCACGTTGACGCGATGCCATATGTGTTTCGTATCAAATATAGAGAGCGGTGGTCACCGGACATCAACGCGGCACGTGGTTTAGAAATGTATGTACACGCGAGGAATCCTGCGGCCCCTGCGACGCGAGGTAAAAAAATCGAGAACGGAGGGAACGGGGCAATGGTCCGCTTCGTGACTCACATACATATGACAGCAGCCTGACAGCAAGCAAGCGCGGTTCGCGTAATGATCTGCTTGCGCCATTGTTAGGTTAATCTTTTTTGTTCGCCTTGGCGTATGCACCTATAGCACCCCGTTGCTGCAGCATGCGTGCAGGCACTTGCAAAATCAGCTTTGCGCTATGCCTCCCGCCGTTGCTTAAATAATTGCGGCGACGGTTGAGGGGCAGAGAGGGCGGAGGGGAAGGGGGAGGCGAGAGTACGCCAAAATAGATAACTTTTCGGGAAGCAACGCTGCAACAGGAAATTGCGTGTGTGAACGACCTCTGCGTCCGGAAAGCGCTGAATGAAACGGAGTCGCGAAAAAGAGCGCGTGGCTCGCTGTCTACTCCTGCGCACGCTCGGCGATCCCCTTCATTTGTTTGCTCTGGAGAGAGAAAGTGAGATGGCATCGCCTGGCTGGTGTAGCAGCGGCTCTCTAAATGCAGGTGTGAATGTAGCGTCAGCGTTGCACACTCAACTCAGACCAAAGTGGCAGCACCGTATGCAAAATGCGGGGTATCGAGCTTGACACGATTGTTCCCGTAGGCTCCATACTATTTCATAGTCGGGCAGCTACACGAAACGCAGTTGATTTCAAAACACAACACAAAGGTTTTGTTCGCAGCGCGGGTTGCCTTGCTACGAATCTGTTGGGACTCTTGGCAAGCGATCGAGAAGAAAAACTGCTACTTCTCTAGACAATGCTTAATGAAAGAAGCCCTGGAAGGGGGCTTCTTGGCGTGCGCATGTTTCAGGTGCGTGCTTCTTCGGTTGCCGGATGCCTCGAACACAAATACAAAGTTACAGCGAAGAGTACTGAGAGGGCAGCTGCGATAAGCACGTCACATTACATCACGAAGTACGTTACGCATGGTCCGGGGACGCTTAAATAAACATCCAAGCTTAATCAAAACAGCGCCGCTACCCACTCATTGTCTTTCGCACCTCATAGCAGCAATCATGATACCGTTCCGTAGCCGTTTTGTCTTCGCTCTTATCCCAGCTGTGGCCACAAGCAAGCGCTTATCACGGCAGTTACATGTATGTTTATATATTTTGGCACAACGCGTCGATGACAACATAATCACCCGTCGGCTACGCCCATCACCGAAAGCCTTCATCAAGCGTAACCATCCTATCGCTCTTTCTTCATCTGCGCTAGTCCAAGACTGCGTGGTCCCCATAAGCTCGTGTTAGTATGATAAAGATCACAAATCATGGCACCGGGACAACAACGCGAGGAAGATAAACAGCTATTCACAACGAACGTAGTAGAACAAGATTGCCTGCAGAGGCAGCGCCTCTGCGTGCTCACGTCAACAAGAACTGGAGGAATCCGCAAAAACGACAGTGTGCGGTAGTTTGCAGCTCCCTTCTGGATTCGTGCTGTAGTCGAAGCTTGTCACTGACTCCACAGAGAGTTCGCGAAAATCTCGCTGCTTTGGTGCAAGATAAGCACCATCGAAGGACAGAAAACAAAGGCATGCACCGCTTCAGCATTTAACAAGCGCCAACATGCTGACATTGGTAGGATATTCTCGACTCGCACGAGTAGCGAACACATCGTGTCACCAACAGCACAACAAGCACCAAACAAACAAACAAAAATTCATTCGCGGTATTGAACAGCTCTTAAGACGGCACAGAAACATCGAGAAGCTTTTAGCATACACGCGCAACTATGGAAAGAATCACGCCTACGTAGCGAGCGCCCCAATTGGCGCAAACAGCTTAGTACAAGTTCGCAGTGCGCGCGTATTGTAAATCTCAGTGCCTTTCCAGTAGGAAGGATTCACTTCGCGCGACTGCGCCGAAGAAATCGACGCCTATACAGCCTTTCACAAGAACAACACGCAAGCGCGGCTTTGCAAAGATGTCGCCCAAGGAGCGTTATCCTTGCGGAGCAGGGCTTGCGCAAAGAACAGCAAGTTTCCATAGGAGCCGAAGCAGGCCAACAATACTGTGATTGCGATTGTTGCCAGTATAAGTCTTTTTCTTCTAACTTCTAACCATGACGAGCTCGCCGGAAGTAAATAAAGGCAGCTGCTTGCCTACGTGAGGCAAGCTCAAGAATGCAGTAGACATTTTTCTCGCTACACAGCCTCAGCTACGATATCTTCTGTTATCGGACGCCGACAAGTGCTTCTTGATGAATGAGCTGCCAGATTCGGTATGCCCTACTGAATGTTTGTCGTGAGAGCCTGCAGCAGCATTACGAAAAGCAGAGCATCACACTTGCTGGAAACTGTCGCGTCACGAACGACAGGAAAGTACGAGTCTGACGGGGACTCCATACGAGGCAAGGCTGTTGGGTCTCGGAGCATTTCTGCACCACTGGCACGCTCGTACCGACAGGCGCGTGCGCTGGCCACAGACGAGCCGCACCGATTCAACAAGAATGGCCACTGCTTCCCGTAGCCTCCGCAGCTTCAGTCGCTGCTGGTGTTGACCTCGTCGAACTTGCGGACGAGCTCATCTTCGCAGTAGGAACCGGCCGGAGTCGCGGTCTCAGTGGGGCTGTCGCCGCCAAGGACGTCCACAGATCCACCGGGACTGCACTCTGGCGGTCCCTGCAGGACGGCCGCGCCCGTGCGCGCCGTGGACTCGGCGATCACCTCGTCGAGCCCCGTGGCCGGCACGGGCTTGGCGCTGCTGGACGACGTGGTGGCCGCGAGCGTCTCGTCGGGACTCAGATCCACGGGCGACTCTGCGGGCCTCGGGTGCATCAGCAGGAACGGCACGAAGCAAGCCATCTCGCCTCGCCTGAAGAGAAAAGAAAAAGAAAAGAAAAAACCCCGTTGTGCCTTTACAAAAGTGGCATACGACTTCCATTGTGTTTATATTGATTTTATGCTGGTTCAATAGAATTTATTTTGAATGTAATTGGATTTAGTGCATGGCTTTTGCGAGGGTGATGTGTGAACGTTCCCTGTTGAGAAATTTTGCGTGATCCGTAACCGTCATAGAAAATGTAACCATGGTCACTTGGGAGCATGGGACCGTGCGCGTATTGGTGAGCACGGTGGAGAAAACGAAATGAGGCAATTCGCGTAGGCTGCGATATTTATTTGAAATATATTGTGACTAGACACCACTGGAACAGTTGTGAAAGCAGCAACAAGCACGCACCATCCGAAGATTTTCGGGTTTCATGACGCGCCTTCGTTCATTGAGTATTAGTTTGTATACGCAAAAGAACGTTCAACGTCCACCTAAGCATACTTGTACATCGGAACGTTCAATAATCCAGTGACCTCTGGAATAGCAGAATGTTCGCCGGCCGGAATTTCTGACAGTTCTTTCCTTACCGAAAATCCAGGATTTTTGTCCGAAGCAGATTGGTTTTTCGAACTAACTCTGCCAACAACAGGTTCATTGGGGGTACTTATGAACCTTTCCTGAACGTCCAACATGATCCCCGCATTCCGGGTCAGAGCTGTGCCCGTGCATTCAAGTTTCTCGATGATGTAGGCTAATAACGTGAAGTGAGCGCACAAGTACGCTAAGTCACCTTCAAGTGTATTGTTGCGTACAACAATTTGAGCACTTCTCACAGCGATGGTCTAGTCTGCTTGCGCGTTATAAACAAAACGAAGTGAGGACAAAACACGGGAAAAGGCGTTTTTTAGGCACTGAAAATCCAGTGTAGGCATCAACATAGAAGTAGGAATTTATAGGCGTGATAAAAGTGCCAATTAAATGTTTCCAGACCCATAGTTTGTGCTTATATGTTAAACAGGCACAATAAGGTACCCTTTGGCGGGTTCCACGCAGCACCTGATATTTATTGCAGCCCCACAGCGCGCCACGTTTCATTATGGCTGCATTTTGCTTCTCATTCATTTACATGTTAACTTAGTGGGTGCTTGAGTAAGTCTTTCCTCCGTGTATGTATACACCGAGGTAATTATATTGCTTGCCGATGGGTATGGCTTGCTGCCGCATTGCTACTACGCATTCACTCGTCTCTTCATGAAAGACCGTAATTCCCGATTTCTTTGGGCTGAAATTCAGGACTAGATTTGTCGCTCCGTTGACACACATTCACAAGTCTCTGTAATCCTTTTGCGTTGTCCACTAGTAGCACTATGTCATCCGCATACATCAGACCAGGTACCCACTTTTGCACCCTTTGACCATTATGAATGTATGATAAATCAAACATAATTCATTGTTTCCCAGTCGTCTTTCTATGCCCTGGTGTTACAGCCAGAGACACTCACGGCCATGGCGATGAATGAGCTGAACCGTTCGCTTTCTTATTGTGCTTAGAAGGCACGATATCAAGCGCGCACATGTGCGAAATAGCCTTGATACGGTCGCCGTACTGGAAGTTACCGAGTCGCATAATTCATTGCAACGGAAGAGTACGTTGGCGTATCTAGAGGAAGGACGACTTTCCGTTCAAAAAAACCAGTTGTTTATAAACAATAATGAAGAATGTATGCGCTCAGCGAACGATCAAACAGAGGTTCACCATACAAGGTGATGCATATTTGTCACTGAAAGTATGAAATTAAGTAGTTTTTATCGCATTAGTTTAAGCGATATCCTTGTTCCCCCTGCATTTGTGCTATCTGTAATTAGCGGCAGTTCATGAACTTGTGTAAGTATTAGCAGCGTGCCTGTGAAGTGCTGTTTTTTTATTTATTGATATGATATAAGGAGACGTTGGCGCACAATTCAAGGCGCCGGCTGCTCCTTATATCTTGGGTGGTTCCGTCATACATCATACAGGGTTCAAGATTGCATATCTAATAATCTTTTCACACAAGCATCAGGACTTAACACGCAACGTTTCCACAGGAAGACTATGACGTGAGGAGCATATGATACATACAATATACGAGGTAAATGTCTCCACACTTATATAGATGAAAGTCTCAAAAGTACAAACGATACTGTCGCCTAATAACACATTGTCTAGTCAGCGAGTGGTACATACATCATGTAAATGCATTATCACATACAGTCACAACAGAACAGTCAACATAACATAATTCACAAACAGATGCATATATACAGTGACATTGAAATGAAGGGAACAATGAAAGCGCTAATAACGTCCAACAATGCCGCTGTCTTCAAGGAATGTCTTTAATGCTTTTAAAGCGCTCTTCTGCAAAACCGTTGTTGGCCAAGGGCCCAAAAGTTTCCTTAAACTGAAAGGTCTGCGTTCTAATTTAATTAGCGCTGATTTAAGTCGGCATCTTGGTGTGTCGTGATGTGGGCAATCTAGAAGGAGGTGATATATATCTTCGTCTACAAATCCACAATCACATTCGGGGGTTTCCGCTCGGCCAATTCTGTGTAAGAAATGAGTTGTGTAGGCAGTGCCTAGCCTTAATCGATGAATGAAGGTTTCCATAGTTCTGTCTAGTGACAATGAAAATTTGAATTCAATAAATGGATCAATATGGTATAAGTCCGACCTGTTAGAATTCTGGTCAAACCAAGTGTTTCAAGACATCTTGAAAGACGTTGTGCTTATAATGCAGCGTAATTCATTCTTTGATATTGGGAGCGGAGCCGTATCAACTTTGAGGTGCGCTCGTCGTGCTGCTTCATCGGCTGCTGTGTTGCCAGGAATGTTGCAATGCCCTGGTATCCACTGGAATGCTATTGCATGTTTCGCTTCGCTTGACTTTGTGAGGTTTTTTAAGTGTTTCATATATTATACAGTCGCTGAATGTTTTCCCCTTTGTGCTGCAGAGTGATGTTAGAGCCGCCTGTGAATTGCTAAAAATTACCTATTTTTGTGCATCTCTTACCGACATTATAAATTTTATCGCACATAGGATTGCGAACAGTTCAGCCGTTGTGGACGAAGTCGCACGAGATAACTTAAATGATTCTTCTTTGTTGAGGTGCGGTATCATGAATGATGAAGTTGAAGAGGTTGCTGTACTGGAGCCGTCTGTATAGACGTGTGTGTATCCTGAATACCGTATATATCTGGTATAGTGCTAGTTGTTGAGCAGCTTGAATGAACATGTCTCTTTTTCTGAATATCCCATCTACTGACAATTCGATTTTCGGAACTGTAAGCAGTCATGGAGGATATTCGATGTCTGAGTTCCAAAATTCATTTCTTGGCAATATGTGAAGATTTTCTTGAATTTTCATATGAACATAACTTCTATCTCGTTTCATTATGTCTAGAGCCAATGGGTGGTTTTTATGCTGGGTTTGAAGGCGGAAATAATGCCGGCATGTTTCTATAGTTCGCATAACTGGAAATGGTGATTGGCGAGCCTCAGCTATTACAAGAGAACTAGAAGTCGCTCGTGGAACTCCTAGACAGAGACGTAGTCCTCTAGCTAAATGTCTTTGAAGTCGCTCTTCTGACGTGTGGGAAAGTTCGTGTAAGATGGGCGCGGAATACGCAATTTTTTGTCGTCTTAATCCATTGTAAACGGTCAGCATGGACGATACTGATCCGCCCCATGATGTGCCTGCAAGTCTGCGAAGTAGAGTCACTATGGCATTGACCTCGTTTTCGAGTTTTTTTATGTGGGGTGCCCAGGATAGCTACCTATCAAGTATTATGCCAAGAAATCGATGCTGTGTGACAATCATTAGAGGGTGTCCTTTCAGATTAAGAGTGAACTTTTTTAACTGCCTCCGAGTGAAGGGCAATACAGCTGTCTTTGCGTGTGATAGTACCATTTCTCTCTCTCTCTCTCTCTCTCTCTCAAAAATTGGTTGATGATATTTATGCCGTCTTGCAATGCCATCTGAAGCAGTTGAGCATTAGACCCAGGTGTCCAAATACACACATCGTCTGCATACAGTGAAAACTTTAACTGTAATGGCAGTCTTCTTGTGAAATCAGCCATGACGCAGTTAAAAAGGAAGGGGCTGAGTGCGCTTCCCTGTGGTACTCACTGTTTGACAACATGTTCAGCACTCTTTCCTTCACCTGTCTGAACAAATATTTTGCGACCTGATAGAAATTCAGAAATCCATCGCAAGGACCTGCCAGACAGACCAAGCTCCAACATGCTTAGCAGAACATGAACGTGACTAACAGTGTCAAATGCCCTCTTGATGCCTAGGAATACTGCTATAGTCATGTTTCCACGTGCACGCTCGTGCTCCACACAGGTTACTATATCTAATATTGCATCCATTGTGCATCTCTGTTTCCTAAACCTACTAAGTAGTTGGACAACACATTCGTTTCATTACACCACCATTGAAGTCGCGCGTCAATCATTTTCTCCATTACTTTGCATAAACAACTTGTCAAACTAACAGGGCGGAAGGATTCAAGGCATAAGGGCGTCTTACCAGGTTTTAAAATTGGTATGATTCGAGCGACTTTCCAGGAGTCAGGTGCAGTATCCTCTATCCATAAGTTATTATACATGTCTAAGAGAGCATTTGTACCTGTCGGTCCGAGGTTTCTTAGCATATTGTACGTAATGCCGTCCGCCCCAGCAGCGGACTTTTGGCGACATGATGCAATTGCACATTGAAGCTCGCTTAACGTGAAAGTGTGATATAATTGAGGATGTTGGGCCCAGTAGCAAGCAGTAATTTTTCGCTTAGCCAACACTACTGAAATATCAAATTCTGCACATTGCGATGAAAAAGCAGGTCTGGAAATAAGCTCACAAAATTCATCTGCAACTATTACTTCGCACGTGTCCCGAGCTACAGCGAGAGCACGAAATGGGAAGCTCTGTGTTACAGGTCCGCTTAAAGAACGAATTACTAGAAAAATTCGTGGGACAGACGTGTGAGGAGAGAGCGTGCCGCAGATATCGCGCCAGCGCTGTTTGCCTAAATTTTCCATTCGTCTGCGCATTACATTGTGTATTTTCTCAGCGTTTCTGTATGCTTCTAAACTTCCGCTCCGTCGGTAAGCTCTTCCGGATCGGCGTCGGATGGCTTTTAGGTGTTCATATTCTCCGTCAACTGCAGCACAATCATTTGGAATTGGGACTTTCTTTGTGCATATGTTCATATTATCCTGCAAAAATTCTGTAAATCTTTTCACTGTTGCGTGTTGATTAATTTGATCCGTTAGGCGGTACCGAAAAGCTTGCCAGTTGGTTAGTCTGCTGTTACGCCTGATATCATAGTGCATGCTAGGGTGGTTAACAAGGATGGGAAAATGATCACTTCCGCGCGTTTCCAGATCTGTTGTCCATCCCACACCATTCACTAGATCATGTGAACACAGGGTAACATCTATGCAGCTTGAGTAATTATATCCACGAAGGAATGTTGGCGACCCATCGTTTAAAACAGTCAAGTGCATTTATCTATGGCGCACTCAATAACGTTACCCCGTGCATCACAATGATCACTGCCCCAGATGATGTTGTGTGCATTGAAGTCGCCACATATAAATACATTAGAATGAGCTATTTTGAAGATACCTACTAGCGCTTCTACTGAAAGCCGGTTTGAATGTTATAGATATAGATTAATCACTGTTATACAGAGCTTGCCAAAGGATACATTACATGCGATGAATTCCCGGAAGTCTGAATCACTGGACTGTATTTGATAAGATGGTACGTCCTTTCTGACGCATAGGAGCACTCTGCTAACAGCACCTTGACGAGAAGTCTTGTATATCACATAATTCGAGAGGCGAAAGTCGTCATTGATTGCCACCTCTTGAATGCAAAGTATTGGGAAGTTGTATTGCACAAGCAGTTTATGAAAGTCAGCACACTTCCTTCGAAGACTGTTGGCATTCCACTGAAATATGGAGATTTTTGTAGCGGTTATTCATGTACTGCCTGCCGCAGTTTCGGCCCGGATTGTTGACACTGTAGTGCTTCTAGAGGCAACAAGGCTTTCACTTCTGGTAGGTTGTTTGCTTCCGGCAGAGCAGATAGGATTGCCTTAAGAGCTGCGAAAAGCATTGGCAAAATCAGTTGTGTCACCGATGCTGTGGTATGTTCGTTATTAGCTGGTGTTACTTCTGCAGTAGATGCGTAAGGTACTGAGAGAAATGTGTGCGAGTACTGGAGCTTTCTTGTGTATTACTTTCTGCCTGTTGTCGTCTGGGTTTCCGTAGCACTGATGCATAAGACTGGGCGCTTGACTGTGATCCTCTTGATTGGTCTCTTGATTGCACTGTTGGTTGTTGTCTAGAGGAGGGATAGCTTGTTGGTGCTCTTGGCTGTGGTGGTTCCGGTGCCCGTTGAGGTGGGTGATCTGGCTCTGGATGAATAATCTCAAGGTTTGGTGCGGGTCCATTGCGTCGCGGTTGTCTTCCATTGATTAGTTCATGTCGACGCATTCGTGCCGCTGCTTTTTTCTGAGGGCAGCCTGAGAAGGAGGCGGCATGGTTCCCTGCACAGTTTGCGCATTTAGGTTGAAGAAGTGACTTGCACTCCTTGTGGTCATGATCTTCTGAGCAGATTTTGCATCGACGTGTGCTGCGGTAGGTTTTCGCCATGTGCCCAAATCTCTGGCAATTATAGCAGCGAAGTGCTGGTCCTAGGTATTCCTTGACAGGGTGACTGGTGAAACCCAAGTAAATTCTTCCTGGAATAGGGCGATCGTCTCTGAAAGTCAGAATTACAGCGTGAAGTGGATTTGACTTTACTGCTCCATCTTCTTGGCGGGAATACCTTATCTGTCTACGTGCCGATATAACTCCTGCGTCTTTCAAGAAGTCTAGGAGTTGTTCGTCTGTATACTGCAGAGGCACATGGTTTGCTTTCCCAACGTTTCGCGTGGATGACTCTGTAATGAAGGGCTTGACTTCCAGGCCGCCTACACTTGAGAGCATCAAAAGGCGTTTCGCCGATGCTAAGGAAGCAACGCTGACACTGAAAGTTCCATTTCTCTAAGTCCTGAAAGACTGTACTTTTTCTTTGGCAGCGGAAACTATTTCGGCAGACGCTTGGTTTGGATTTACTTGCCAAAAAGTAGTACCTTCACTTGTTGGGCGAAAGACAACCGGAGTGCCTTCGGCTCGCTTTTTCTTATACGTGACCAAAGTAAATGGTGCATCTTCACACATCTCTTCTTCATCACGTAGCTCATAATTCGATGTTGTATCGTCGTACTTGCTGTCTTCTATCGATGTTTCTTGCTCTCGGCTTCACCGTCAGCCATTATTCCTGAATTCGCTTAAGTTGGTTCCGAGTTGTGGAGAACCAAACGTGCCGGCTTTATGAAGCTTTGTGACGCTTGCAAGGCCCCAGGCTTTTCATTACGGCTCGTAGCATCACTCATATGGCTTGTTACGTTTGGACCAGCATAAGGCTCGTGACGATGTTCTCGGCTTCCGACCACCGTAGCGGCAGGGTAATAGCCAGGTCCTCAAAAAAGAAATGTCGTACCTGTAAGGCGCCTGGCTCGTTGAATCTTCACCCGACGTCTTGTTAATCAATCGTCGTCAACGGTCACCGCAAATGTCCAAAAAACCAGAAAACTCAGGGCACCACATAAAAACAGCGACGGAACAGATACACTTCTTCTTCTCTGCCCGTGAAGTGCTGTTATTTGTGTAACGCATGTGTACGCATCGCGTGTACTCTATTTCTGTTAAAGAGACTTACAACTGGCCAGAATGTGTTGTGAGCCGTTGATAGAAATGAAATGAACATCACTTATATTTATAGAATCCAGCACGTTGTTCGCGATTTGAGTAGGAATTATAATTTTAAGCTCGCAAAGAAAGTATCATGATGATGGCGATGATGATTTATTGGCATCCCCTTTAAAACGGCGCGGTGGCAGATATTCACTTAGCCTGGTTGATTTACTCAGATATACTGTACATTTTTGTATGCATCTCTTTAATCTATTTCTCTTCCTCAAAAGTTCTCTATCTGCCTTGCACCACTACCTATGCCTGTAACGGATCCGGTCGTATCAATCTATGCCCCGCTTTTTTCCCACCAATACTCTAAACGTCTCTTGCTTATCTCGACTGCTGACCAGCTGTTGCTTCCGTCCACTTTAAAGCCAAGCGCTTCTGGAAGATGCGTGTTACCTCCGGGTCTCACTGAGTGAATCCCTTCACATTCCATTCGGATGCGCTTCGGATTTTTGCTGCAGCGTACACACACCTCATCATGTTACGAATATTTGCTCCGGTATGTTCTTGTCGTCAGGCAATCAGCTCGGACCTCATGTAGCAAAAAAGGCACTGCCCTTTGCATTATCGTACAGATTTTCCATTCTAATTTCTTTTTTTCCACTCTTGTAAATCTCCATGGTCCTTTTTTGTTTTGTTTCCATTCTTTGCATCCAATTCTCTGTCTTTGTTTCTCTCTCTTTCAGAGGATTCCTGGCTGTCTGTTTACACTTTCAATTACCCTGTACTTGGTTGCCGACTTTCTTGACCACTTCCTCCATTCTGTGTCCGCGCTTGCAGGTACGTATACTTGTGCACTTAAGCCACCCATTTATTTTTATCCACGTTCCTGAGTCTTCAAAACTTCAAGGTCTTCAAAACTAAAAAAAATAAAACAGTAAGTGGCGGTGAAATCTTGGTACATCAAATGTAATATATGAGATTACTGTACTTAAGTCGGCTGTTGTGAAAAGTACAGCATGCTTATTGCTTAAAATTGCAGTTAGTATATTATTAGATGCTTGCACTTTATTCTATGCGTATTACGAAGTAGATAGCGTCACAGGCGCTTCACAATCCCTGGCGGCGCACATGCTGTTGTACGCGCGCGAGTTTGCGAGTAAGTACCCAGAGTTGTGTGGCCTCTCTGTGAGATGTAAATACCATCGACTAGCAAATGGTTGCAAGCACTACAGTGTTAGTACACGCGTGGCTACGGCAACACGCTGAACCGCGTATCACGTGCGAAAGCGTCGTTTCGCTTTCGGGGAACATTACTTGGCTTGGCTAAAGAGCGCTCTTTACTGCTTAATGGCAAATACGGTTGGACCGGAAACCATAATAGCACCTAGCGATTGGTGTATGAAGAATTTAACACTTATGAAAACATGAATCGCAGGAACATCTGCTTGATAAGCGAAGTACTTTCTCACAGCTACGACCGCACATGTCGTCTGCCTCCCACTAACGACGGGTATAGTCCCTATCGCGCTCACCTATCACTGTTTTCAGCATGCTCCCAGTGAACGACTACATCCTCACAGAAGATCGAAAAATTCTGATAAAAAATGTTGCACGGCGTTTTTCGCCTTAGCACCTAATGATTAGGCACTCTGACCGGTAAGCTTTCCATGACACTAAAAAAAAAAAAAAAAAATGGGTACCATAAAAATTGTTTGCCAGTCCCTTTCAACGTACAGAATATTAGTGTGCGCTGTGTCATCTGCTGTGTAAGCCAAAACGAAGGGGCCAGGAACCTTTGTAAAACCATTCTCCCCGCGTTTAGCCCCACCTCTGTCTATTAAAGACGGCAATAAAGTTGCCGTCTTTGATTGATTGAAAGATTGATTGATTGATTGATTGATTGATTGATTGATTGATTGATTGATTGATTGACTGATTTATTGATTGAATGAATTGATATCGTGTGCTGTAACCAAAAGACTAAACATTTACATTGCGCGCCTTGAACCTGCCGCGAAATATTGTCGTAAACATTTCTTTCCAAGAAATATGTTATTTATGACATTGAGCTTAGCCGCCACTGGGGCATTGAGGCATTTTTGCTCACTGCATTTGTTGAAGCTCCGAGTGAAAAAAAAGGAAAATTACAGACAGAAAAAAATAAAATGGTTTAGCTCTCTCTCTCTTTCTATTGGACATTTATACCGACATTCGTACATTCGTATGCAGACATTAATACTGTGTTGAAATGCCGCGGGAAGCGAACTACAAGCGCAGAACTTGCTTTCCCGAAACAGAACTGAAAAAGTAAATAAAGAAAAAGAAAGGTTGCGCCACGGGGTTGGTGTTCACGTATGGTAGAAGATCGGCGACCTCTTTTATTTTTCGCTCCCTCCTGAATAACGCCGGTAGGATGCAGAATATGTTGACTCCGCACTGCACTTCCTCGTTCCTTTATTCCCGCATGTTCCAATCTTCTGTTGGCAGAATGCCACATTCTGGGGGTTCTACACTACTCTTGCACGGGGTATTGCGTAACCAGCTGCGCGGCTTTTGCCGAAGCGCGAGAACTCTATCCTCTTATCAATCTTTATGGGTTTGACTGCCAACATACGTTCCGAAACTTATGGGGGTTCGTTATTTAGGCGCCATGTATACCGTCTGCGTTGTTTACCGCGCTTGCCTTTAATCCGGCCGATGGCGACCTCGTGCCGTTAAGCTATGACGCGGCCGAAATGAGCCATGCAGCATCGAAAAACAGCCCCGCCAGAGGGCTGCGGGAGCAGTACCCTAGTAGCAGGATTTCACTCACCCCGAAAGGGAGCTCAGCGTGCCGAGATAAACTTTCACTTTCGCTTCGTAGGAGACGACGATGCCGAACAGGTTCTTCCTGGCTTGGTCCGAGATGCTGCGAGCAGAGTAAATGAAGGCGGGGTCGTTAGCGTACGCCAGTTTTCGATGTACGCTTGAGCCACGCTAAGCTAAACACGCACACGTGGCTCTGCCCGCATCGTTGAAAACAGGCAGCAGCGAGAAAGATGCAGGGCTACGCACTCCGCGTTGGGGAAGAGTATCAAGTCCTGCCGACAAGCTTTGCCGTCGGGGCTTAATACCGTGCCAAGAGATAAAGATCGACAACATTATTGGACACTTCCACGCACAGATCAGTGCTTCGAGGCTCCGCTTTATTCTCACGCGTTTTTTTTTGTTTTTTTTTTAATCCGTGCATTCCAAAAGTCGTAAACTTAGGAGCGTATGTACGAAGTTTCGGGGAGTCTCGTCTATGGCAGCAAACACGCGATAAAGAGGCTCACCATACACAACACTCACGCTCTGATTGCAAAGCCTGTTAATTTCTTAGCGCTGGGCCTTTAGCCAAAAAGAAAAGAAAAATAAAGTAAAAAAACTGGCCGACCGCTCCTCGTTTACCTTACAGGTCGAATAATTGACTGATATTTAATTACTTTTAGGGTTTAAACGTCTCTCTTTACACCCACCCCCCCAAGAAAGAAAAAAAAAGAAATCAAAATATTTACCGACGATTACAATACTTCATAATGCAAAAATTAAGCGCAGCTCTATACGTGTTTTCATTTCGCGGTATATTGGCTGACTCGGACAATCTGTCTTGCGCGGCACGTTGCAAACGGAGCGAAGTGTGGCGTGACTGCCTCGCCAATTGGGAGACCGTGAGAGGCAGCGCGTGGGTGACGCGCGGGCGCGATTCCCAGCAGCCACCGCAGACATATCTCCGCACATGCAGCGTTTTGTTTCTATATATGGTATCGGTAGCGTCGTCGGTGAACAGACGACGCGTGCTACTCTGGTGCCATCTCGTAGCTATCGTCGCCGGAGAGCCCTTCTTGCGCGGCACTCCGCTTTTCTTCCCACGCTTTCGCCATACCCTCCTCCTCCGCTTTCCACGTCATGGTTACGCTGCACCATCCTCCTCCGCTTTCCTTCTCGCGCTCTCTTGATGTCTTTTATCCACCCGCTACGCTCCGCGTTCGCTCTTTCATGCTTCGCTGTGCTCGCTCGCTTGGTTACGCCGAGGACGCCGACGCTCGCCGCAGCAACGTGCACCTAAGAGCTGCGCTCCAAAAGGAGTGAATCCGCTTTTTGGTTATTCCGGGATTCGGTTTCCTCGAAATTCTGTGCAACTTCAAAAGCTGATTGTACATCGTCCCCTCGCTTTGACGTTTACCTTATCTTCAGTATTGCCGAAACCCACAGCCTATGCATCCTTGCTGCATATGGGTTTGTCTCTACCAGCTTTCGTGTCGGGTGTGGTTTTCTTCTTTTGCTTCTTCTTTTTGGGCTAGCAAAACGAACGAGTACTTTTACCTCGGCCTCGATACGCGTCAGCTGCTGTGCTTTCACCAGCTTAGTCACTGCTTACTCTTTTTGTGAGCAGGCAAATTAAGCGCGCGTGAAGCCTGTCCTTTCTTCCCGTTTCCAGGGGAAGAATAGCAAAGGCTATATATATATATATATATATATATATATATATATATATATATATATATATATATAAGAGGCCAATAAACAATGACATCAAGGACAACACAGGGGAAATTACTTGTACTTGCTAACTGAATTAGAGAAATGATAAATTAATAGAAATGGAAGTGGATGAAAAAACAACAACTTGCCGCAGGTGGAGAACGAACCCACGTCTTCGCGTTACGCGTGTGATGCTCATCCACTTCACCCACTTTAATTGCCATTAATTTATTACTTCTTTAGTTTAATCAGTAAGTACAAGTAATTTTCCCCATGTTGTCATGGGCGTTCTTGTTTGTTGACTTATAATATATATATATATATATATATATATATATATATATATATATACATACGCGCGCACACACACACGCCGTGCACATCGATCTGCTCCTTTCCCTCTCGTAGGGGACAGAGACAATCTAATAGCTCCAATTCATTTTACTACCGCTCCAGCAGTGCAATAACTACATTGTTATGCAACTAAGCGCACCCAGCGAGAACGCCGAAATAAGAGAAAAAAAGAAATCCACGTTACAATATTGCATAGTGTGCGCCTCGTTAGAACATTTTTTTTTTTCATTTCGAAAGATAAATGGGATTACAATAACAGCAGCAGCAAGTTACACTCTCGATCGTTTATACAGTATTTCGCAGGAAGATCTTAACGAAATTTTGAGCTGTCCGCCTTCCATGCAGGTGCTCGCATTTCAGTCATCGTTGCTGGTAACAAAATGGAACGCAGAAGAAACACCGCACAAGGGACCTTTACGAGACGTCGTATAGTTCGAACGCTCACATGGTGGAAGAAGCGAGGCAGTGAATGTCGTCGCCCTTGTAGCTCTCGACGAAGACGCCGTACTTCTGGCGGTTCTCCTCCAGGGATGGTGTCACCGACACGCGGCGCTCCACTGTCGAGCCGGGAAGCACGGGGCAGTCGTCCTTGCTGCAAAAGTGAAGCTCGTATTGCACAGTGCGTTTAAGGTCTCGCGCCAGGTCAAGTTTGTCGCCTCTCTTATTCCCACAACACCCCGGAACCTTTTTTTTTCCCTCCTCGCGTGCCGATGTATCTTCACCGTCCTGAAATGTACACTTCGATTTCACTCGCTACGACGTGAGCTTCGTGTTGTGTGTCCCGGACAAATACACTATGCTGGAGATGCAAATTGGAGGACAATATGGCAAGAAAGTAAGAACGCCACTGGGAATCTAGAGATGAGCACGGACAAGTTTTGACGTCCTTTTCGATGTTTCGAATGCATTCTGGTGAATGCTTCTTCTGTTTTCCCCTTTGTTATTAGTGTATCTAGAGTACGTCACACTCATCGTAACGTGCTGGTACTCTAAGCTAATAGGCATATTACTTCAGAAACGGTAACCTTTGGTGGAAAAGAAGGTGGGCATATCTATTTGCCCTGTGCCAGGTAGCTTCTATACAGTAAATTTAAACGAGCTGCGTTTATTAGGAATGAGTTTGAGGATGCGTCAGTTGGTTCTCGTCTGTGCTACAGAATCAGTTTGCTCATGAGTTTAACTCGAGTGGAGACACAGAAAGAATTCACTCACCTTCCATTTGCCGTAGCGACACAAACTTTCCAGCGGCCCGTAGAGAACATGCAGATGTCCACGACTTGGAGGACTGCGTAAGAGAGTGGGAGGCAGAAAGAAAACCCAATGCTATGCGTTACGGATACAAGATAGTTCGCTCATTTCGCTTGAGAATCCGTGCCATTGTTTGGACAACCGAGAAATACAGTGAATCGCGCGAAAGTGAATGCAACAGCATAGCAGGAGAGGTTGTAGATATTTGAGGTGGGTGAGTTGATAAGCGCGAAAATGTGAAACTCGACTGACCAGTAAAAGCAAGTTTAGTGCTCTGTGTGATCTTTCACGTAGTGTTCCTTGTAGGCAGTCTCAGTTTTACTTGATCACATTAGAGACCCCTCCGGGGTGTATTGTATAACGGGTTACAACTTACGAGACTGAAAATACAATGTGCTGTTTACTTCGTCACAACGAGTGATGAGAGGCAACATCTACCGTGAAGGCAGATGAACTGCTTATGGCCGCGATATCGCAAGAAATGTTACAGTCTCCGGTGGTTCGAGGAAAACAGAAGACCCAAAAGTGACAGTACGCAAACGAGGACGGCTGGATGCGCTACGTTTCGTGAACGACCACGTGATGGTGGTAAGATGTATGGCGTGACCGTTCTTTTCTTTTTTTGCCTGACACGTTGCGCGGAAAAACTTTTTTGCGAACCTTTATAGCTGACTGCAGCCCCCACTCCCCTCCCCCCCGTGCCCTGTAATGCCTTTTGGCGCCTGTTGGTACTGAATAAATAAATAAATAAATAAATAAATAAATAAATAAATAAATAAATAAATAAATAAATTGTAAGCTGGCAATGGAACGGCGGCGGAAAAAATAGTTTGCATACCACAATCTGCTTTTAAAGGAGTACCTCCTTTAAAAGCAGATTGTGGTATGCAAACTGTAGATGATGTTATGTAGAATGGTGAGTGAATAAACTGGATGCCACGATTTCTGAAAGGTTTCGAAGGCGCTTGTGCTGTCCAATTTTTTCCCATTATTTACCTAAAATCAAGGCAGAACACTAGGCACACGTACTAATGTAAAGGAGGTCTAGTGAGCAAACACCGTGGCCCGGCACTGAAGAGAGAGACGTGCACTTACTCGAAACTTTGATGTGCTTCACCGTCTTTTGGGACTGGTTCTGGACGTTCACTTTAACCACAATTTCTTCGCCGTGGAAGTAGAGCTGAAAACAAGAGTATTACGTTCATAAGTCTTTAGAACGAGGAATTATTCTCTTCTCACTGCGCAAGTTATCTCAACTGGCAATCCTGCTTGCTGAAAAACTATTGTACTATGGTTCCACGTTAAGTCCATAAATGACATCTCCTTCATATGGACATTATATGCAAATAAACGTAAAAGTACGCAAGATTCGAATCTCATTTTTATGTGTCGTGTGAACAGCGTTTGTGTTTCTTACACAGCACAGAGTCAGAACATTCAAAATGATATCAACTCGTACACCAGTCCAAGAATAGACAAATGGAAGAATACTTTGTTTTGGGCTAGTTGAGTAATTACGTAGTGTCGTATTGAACCAGTTAGAGCCCGAAACAAAGTCTTATTGTGTAATATTTCAAGGTCTCTGGACTATTTTCTGCGAAAAAAAAAAAGAAATCCAGGCGCTTTGCCGAAATAACCTCTGTCAGCTTCATCGCCACGTTGAACTGTCACTCTCGCGTCTGGTCGTTTTGTCTAAGAAAAAAAAAAAAAAACTGGGGCCGTATTCGCAAAGTTTTCGTTCCTTAGAGCAGCTTAGTATTTATTGGCCGGACGCCTTCGCTAATAATACAAGTCCAACAGTGAGATTGTCTGACACCTGATTTTAGGAACAATTTTAGTGCAAGAACGTTTTCGGTGAATACGGGCCCTGGCCTGGTGCCAGTCCTTGCCGTACGATTCTCTTGTTCCTGCGTCCTTGCTTCGTGCAGTCCACTGCACCGCGGCATATGCAACACGCGACAAAAGAATGGACTTATTCCACCGCAAACAAATAACTATACATGCTGTAGGAGAATCCTTGAGTGAACATGACATAAAACGAGACGAATTGAGGGTAACTAAGTATCAACGCGTTAAGAAACCGCTGACGTCCATCGGAAGCAGTCAGGTTCACAGTCATCATTTGCTCAGACTGCCGTTGTGTTATGAGCTGTGCACATTTTGCGATTCGCAAAAAAAACGCAGCTCTGAGAGCGTCTAGGTTCGCACGAGTAATGGTCAGAATTATAAGCAGAGTCTACGCGTCGTTTGCGGTTGAAATCACCGAAGTTAGAGGCTGTAATGGTGAGAGATTAAGCGCAGCAATCAGCCGTTTATGCGGTTCCTTATCTGCCTTGAGAAACTGTGTCCGAGGACGTGATCGGCTTAGCGGAGCAGCGAACTGACCACGTCATACGGAGTCAAATGATGCTGACGACGTAGCGGCATCCTTTACGCAGCATTAGTCCCGCATTGGCGATCGCCACGAACTAGCGAAATAAGTTTTAAAAAGAAGAATGGAAACAAGATCATCCCGACGAGCATCGCTGACGCGGATCCAATCCGAGCACGTGTATCCGCATCGCTAATACATGCTCGCTCATTAGCGCTTATGGGGAAATTTTCGCCGGCTCCCCTCCGCTCACGGTACATTTCGCACCGCCACTACGAACGCCTAACAAGACTCGTATCTTTTCTTTTCTTTTAGGAAGATTAGTGCGCAGGAAAGAAAATATTCCACATCGCCTTGTCGTAGTTACTTCTTTCCTGTTGTTCATCGTATCACGGACATCTTTTGCCGCGTTCATTCTTATTAATAAGGCTTTGCAAGCTTCCTTGCCATTATCGTAGCGATGTCGTAGCATGCGACGACCGGGGTAAGCAAAAAATAAAAAATAAATAAAGATAAAGACAGACAGACCGTCTGCTGCGGGTCGAAATGAAAGGATCGTTAGACTTTATCATTACGGCGCCGAGACGTGTAAAGCCCGGGAGGAACGTGCTGCAAGTCGAGAACGCACACACCGAGGAAGAAGAACACGCTGCATTCATTATCGCGCGGCTCCGCTAACGGTCGCATGGGAGAGGCGTCCATTAGGTTCGGAATGCGGTCGCTAGGCGACGGGTACACAGCGCGCCCGCTGCCGTGCCTAATTGTGACTCTCCCATACACTCGCGAGCACCTCCGCGACCGGAAATGATCAACCAAGCTTTTTCCTATTCTCTTGGTTCCTTCCTTACGCTACGCTAGTACGCCACGACCTTGAGGTAGGAGCGAAGATCTTTTTTTTCTTTTTTCTTTTTTTTTCGGGAGCGGTGAATATAGCGCCGTGTGATTGCGTGGCTGACTTTTGGCGCCCTCTGTGTCATCCTCATTGTGAGAGATAAAGAGGGGTGGAAAAAAACTGCATTTTTTTTTCTGTGTCACAAATGTGAGTTTTATGTTTGTCTAGATTTATTCGTGGCTTCCTTCACGACGGGTCAAAAACTATGACGCTCTTCAACTGATGAGCACGAAGTAGTGGGTTTGGTTCTTGACCACATGCTAACTGAAGTGAAAAAAAAAAGGAAAAAGCAAATGCTTCACTTATTTTCTGTTAATTTCGGAGTAATTCCATATTTATTTGTGCCGTAGCAAAAAAAGAAAAGACAATCTAGATGATTTCAGGAGAGATCCTTGAAAACTAGAGTTAAATATCCGTAATTAATGACACGCACAAATTTCGGTTAAAAATAAACAGCCAGCCTTCACATAGGTTGGCGTGGTCACACTTCCATACATTAAAACAAATTGGGCTTCGAAAGGTCGACGTTCGCTCACTCGCCTCATCTAGAGAGCAAGAAACTGTGTACTGTTTGAACAAATAATTCCTGCAAATTTATCAGCGCTGGCATCAGCGAAGAGCAGCATGATTTTCGTGCCACAGTAACTTCTCCGTCACCTGCATCCTCCCCAGTGGGCGTGAATGACTATTCGCTCGACCGCCTGAAAGTTGCACCCGGTATTGGAAAAGCACTATCGCAAGCTCCTGGTTTTCGTTCAGCACGAGTGATACGGAAGAAATGTGCGTGCTATAAATATATTGATACGGCTATAGGTGATCATCGCATCAGTATATGGATGAAATTGAGTGCCACAGTATGTAAAAGCAAGTGTGAACGAACAGGGTTACGATAGAGAGAGAGAGAGAGAGAGAGAGAGAGAGAGAGAGAGAGAGAGAGTGAAGGAACGGCACATGCCACTGTATAGAAGCAGGCGCATAAAGCGGGCGTGTTCAGTTCCTTTGATGTGTAAATGAGGGAGGACATTCACCGAGAACGCAACTTTCTGTCAAAGGCACACGGTCGCAAGCGCGAAGGCAAACAAACGCCTTCATCGGAGCTCTCGTCGCGGTAGGCCAACTGTAGAAGTAACAGAAGCAGGCAGAAACGCGTAGAAAGGCATCGCGAGCGGCGGCGGCGGCAGCGGTGTCCCACTTGTGCCGTGCAACGGTCGGCCGCCGTTGTCCGGCAGTACCGCGGCACTGGCTGGACGCGTGGTCCTTCCGTGGCGAGCCTCGGTGCGGTTTCTCACGTGCCGCGAGACCGGTCCGTTTCGTCGCCGACGCCGTGGGAGACATTCATTTCCATTTGTTGGCCGGCGCTCGCTCGCCCGCACTGCGCCCCGCGACACGGCCGCACCGCCAGGCGCCCTTGACGAGCGCGTTAATCGAGTCAGAAGCCCGCGGGCGCGCCTGCTGCCTCGGCCGCGGCGCCGTTCACGTCTTCCGCAATCAGCGCAGTCTTTCTTCGCCTTAAACGAGACGCATGCGTCTCGCCAGGAGGACGGAGAGGCGCCCGCCCACCCATTCCGCGCGCGGTGCTTTCTTGCGCTTCCTCGGCGGCTGCGCCGCGTCGCTCGGGCGTGTGAATTAACGTGAGACAATTAACGGAGCAGTCCTCGGAGGACTGTGTGCTGCAGTGCTCCTTCGCACGGGACAGAGCCGCAGAGCGCGCGCCATGCTTCGTGCTCGCCTCGTGATGGGCCACGAGGGCGTCGCTGATTGAGTGCGAAGCCGACAAGATGGGCGCGCGCGCGCGCGCGTCTGTTGCGGAGAGCGGCCATGCATGGTTTCGCGTCGTTGCGGCTTTGCGCGCTTTGTTTGCTGTGCAGGTGACGAAAGGTGCGCGGGTTCCCGCGGTAGTGCCGCAGCTCGCGACCGTCTGCGAAGCTCGGCGCAATGATGAAAATTAGGGCGTCGGTATCTGGCGAGTGCCCGTTTTTGACCAGGCAATGTTCCTCCGTCACCTGGAACGTCGTCGTGTACTCTGATTCGCTAAGACCGTGCCACACGTTGATAAAGCTAGAGCTCGCGTACGCCATTCGGAAGAGGACGACAAAGGAATGGATGAATAGATGTTACGATCACCTCCTTTGAAGGAAGGGTGATGTAAAGTACCATCAAGGTGGTCAAACTTTCTTTATTTCTTCTCCGGCTCTGTCTGGTAGTTTGAAGCAACAAGCATGCACTCCAGTCACTAACTTCGCCTGTATTTGTTTACCAAGCTAAATTAAGTGTGCACAACATGTAATGTTCCCTTAATTCCCCTCGTTTTTCTTTTCTGCCTTTACGATAACGGTTTTCCAGCCTGTTTCTCAGCGCTTTTGAATCAACATTTGGTCACGCATTTCGCTAAAATTCATGGCCTCGGGAACGCACGCTAACTACACTGCTATTAGAGAGTTTTAGAATAGGGGCCCCAAACGTTTTGGGGCCTCAAAGAAATAGCGTTGAAGCCACGGCGCATGCGCGAGACGCAAACTGCGTTAGGGTTTTGCGTTGGGAACGCTATATCACCGATTTAGCGGGAGCCTAGATAGCGTCCCCAAAAGCTTTGCGTCAGCAAACATGGCGGCACCCATCGAAGCGACGGCTCTAACCTAGCACAAAACTGAGTTCGATTCGTGGTAACGCGTGACGTTCGCAAGCTAGGAGAAGTGACTGCGATTATCGCTTTCTCTCGACTAGCGTGTGTTATGAAGATTGATTTATTAGACGCCACTGATTCCGAATTAGACTGTGGATTTTATGGCTCGTAGGCCTAACACGGCTAAGCTTGGCTGGGGAAGGCACGGAAAGTTGGTTTGCTCAAAACTAAACGCAACTAGTTGTTTGCTGCTTACAGAATAACGTCTGACTTGTAATTAAACGCGAATACACGCAAGTCAAGATTACTATTCCAACCATAAAATGGTATATTTTATTTAATTACTTCTAATAGCTTTTCTTTGACGCAGTAGTGGCGCTGTCAGCGCACGACGCTATCCGCAAACGTAAATCCCTATTCTAAACCTCTTCACTCCTGCGTGCCCCAACGCTAACACCCGCAAAGCTCTTTGGGGCCCCAAACTATTGGGGCCGCTGTTCTAACACTCTCTATTGACTATGCCTTGTACTGATTCAAGGTACGGATACGCGCCTACTTTGTCATATGTTCGAGTGCCAGGAACTACGCAAATCAAGGCCTCTGGAAAAAAGCGCGGCGTAATATCAAACGGCTTACTAGAACTTGTGAAACGGTTTGTCTACGCCAGATCTTGCAAAGGTGAGTTAGTTAAATAGAGTTAGTTGGCTGGCGTTCAACGTGCTCCAAAGGATCGGCTCTTGACACATTCCACCCTGTTGGACAGGTTTCCTTTGTCGTCTACCTCTTCTGCTGACTTCGGCTAGCTAGTTAGGCTTAATACTTCAAGAAAGCTCGAAAGACACGGAGGCGTGAGATTACAACACAAGCCCTGACCGAAAACTCACTTGTAAACAGCTCACTGGAATTCTCTTTGTTTTCTTATTTCTAGAATTTAACAATTTATTAGTTACGATAGTACGCGAGTACATTCCATGTATTATTTGTTTAGAGCATAGTCTTAGAACCTAAATAGTGCCGTGTTCTGAATTTATTTGGCTCCTTTTTTAAACCTTTCAAATCAGCTTTAAAGCCGTCATACATAGGGCGGAGCAGACGATTTTTTATGCTGTTTATCATTATTACTTTTTATTTCCTTTGAGAAATTGAATAAAGCAAAAATATAACGGAGGTTCACTTAAACTTGAAATTAGCTAAGAAATAAATAGTAATGGTGGTATGACACTCTCGGTATTCGCTGGTTATTGGTACTTCCGTTGGCACAGTTTTAAGTACAACATAAACAAGAACAAGCTGTAGAGGTTGCGAGCTGGTACACGAGCCGCTTGTGTCAAAGGAGACCGATATTTAAATTCTTTATTTGGCTCCTCCTTCGTCTAGGTTGCGTCGTCTTCTCTCATGCGCAAAGTTTCAAGACATCCATCCAACGGTTCGCTCAAATTAACGCGACAAGGATGATACGCCCAGAAAAATGGCAAAGCTCGGTGTACTTATCGAAGCGCTGTTTCGTCCTTTTCTGAATATCTTGAACCTGTTCCTAATATTACCACTGCCGCGACCACAGCAAACGTGCTGAAGCACGAGGCGAGAACGGAAGCAAACGATGAAAATAGATTTCAGACAGAAAGGGAAAAGTAAAAAAAAAAACAACAACAATAATAATGCGACTGCGGCGTGTGCGATGTGCACCGGTGCGCACCTCTTTTTCGAGGCTCGCCTCCACCACCAGCTTGCCGGCGTTGAGAGGGAAGTCCTTGGTGAGCAACGCCGACCGCGGGCCGACGCAGATGGGGCGCGGCGTGGTGGCGCACTGTACCTTGCGGATGCTGATGTTCACGCAGCTTCTGCGAATCGAGGGAGAGAAGGTTTTGACAATAACTGCTTTAATGGGGCACGTCCTCACTACGCTTAGGGACGAGGGAAAAAGGGAAGGGAAACGAAAGAGAGAGAGAGATTGCTGATGGGGAAGTATAGCGATGTTTTCACAAGGTGCGCACAATTTCCAGGTCACCCCCCCCCCCCCCCCCTTTCTTTTCGTGCGTAACTCCACACTGCATATAAGAGCAATTAAAGGAATGCGTGCAGGCCTGCTTCACGCAGGAACTGAATAAATGACCCGCTAACTCGATTTCAATTAGTAACCGCCCATTGTTTTCGTGCTGGTCTGTTCGTATTCTGACACCTTTAAGTGTACCCGATCTGTCGAAGCCACAGCATATGGTGAGCATCCTCTGCGGACACGGGTACAAATGACTTTGCGTAGTTAGCATGCCCAGTGCATTAATACTTCACAAATAAGCTTCTGCTAAGCGTTGGTTGACACTTAGCGGTGGGAACTTCGAAAACAGTAAAACGAAAAATCGATAGCATGGTTCGCATCGGGGCAACGTTTCCGATAGGATAAACATATCAAGGCGATGACAACGCTGACGGTGGCGTTTTCGGAGCGCAAGACATGTGGTGTCATGTGAGGTTCTGAATGTTGTTGCGGAGTCATCTCGCATCCATTTTTGTTCATGTGGCTTGTTAACAGGCAACAACATGTAGTCGCTGGCATTAATTTACTCGCTCGTACGCTGACTGATTGAGTGATCTGGCCTCTCGTTAGGTCACTGACATTTAACGCTCTCATTTTAATAGTTGTCTGCCAGAAGTTACGTCAGCGCAAGATGTGCAGCACGCCTTAGTTGTTTTGAAAACTCATCTTCGCTCCCGGAGTTCATAGTGAGCCCTGCGTCCTGGTCCACATGAACAACTGTTATTTGATATTGCGGAAGCGATACGTCCCTTAGCTGAGAAGGGAAGCCGCGTCCTTTTTTTTCTGCTTACTGAGTCATTGTGGCATTATCGGTAATGATTGGGCGGATTAAGCGGCTCAATTAGCCCACAGAGAAACCCACTATTTATTAATACCGCTTTCAAGGAAGAATGGTGCAAGAAAACTTTGCATATTTTCACGCCAATGCACGCTGATTGGAACGGGCCCAACTTCAGACATACCGCAACTACATTCCCCGGACCATAACTTAAGTCTCCGTGTACCATCAGAACTGCCTTTAGGAGACGCGACCATTTCATGCTGACTAATACCAGTGACGTATGAATGGCCGACATCACAGCCTGTGATCGCTGTGGAGAAGAAAAAACCACCTGCCATAATGTGTCCCAGTGCCCGCATTCTTGTGCACAGAGACGCTCACTTATCTCTGTGCTCAAGTTCGACAAGCAACCTCTGTCGGAAGAGACAGTTCTCCCACATAGACGTGACTTCATATTCTATATCAAAAAGGTTGTGCACAGTTGTGCTTCTTGCGATCCACCAGACTCAGTACATGCCTGTAGCACTCATTGATTTTTTTATCTCTCTCTCCTCGTCGCTTTCTTTATTTTTTCCCTAATCTATGTGCAGGGTAGCAAACCGGAGACTTGCTTCTTGTTAACCTCCTTGCTGCATTTCCTCTCTCTCTAATACTCGCTCCCGTGTGGAGCTTTCCTGGTGTGTTCTGATGTTTTCCCCCGACTAGGGGTGTGCGAATATTCGAAACTCCTAAATAACCAATCGAATAGTATGCTATTCGATTCGGTCTTCATACTACTCGATTCGGTCTTCGAATCAAATACTCAAGGTTCGTAAATGAAAATAGTTTTCGAACACTTTTAGAACATTTCGAAACGTCAACTGTGCCCAAGTAAACGTAAGACAGGAGCAAAAGTACGGCAAGTTTTCACTGCCGCGGGCACAGCATAGACATAAAGCATTAGAGCTTGCGTAGTGAAGCAGGCTACGTCAATTATGTAGCCATACTTTTCAGGCTGTAGAGCGACCATTTACACTCTCTGAAGATCCCTGTGCATGTGAAGAAACTACTTGTTTGCTTTTAATGCTCCGTTTGTGCTTTTAATAAACAACTCGTCATAACGTTCTTTGTAATAACAGAAACTTGCTAACTTAAGAGTACTGGGATGTGAGCACAGTTCTTGTATTAATTGTGGTAACGGCTATCCATTGTTCGAAAACTATTCGAAAGGTATTAGTTATTCGACCCAATTCGCTTTTGGCACTATTCGATTAGCATTCGATTCGGTTTCAAAAATCACTGCTGGCACACCTTTACCCCAGACTAACACGGAACCACTTCTAAAGCTCTGGCAGATAGGGAGCAGCGGCTTTAATACTTTTTTTCTCTTGCGACACAGCAACTGCAGCAGGTTCTCGTTCTTTTTCCTTTCTTTAATGTCATCTTCCTGTGTACTCGCACAATGACTGTTCGTAAAAAAATGAATAAATAAAGAATCGAGAAAGTAGTAAGAAAAACATAAATGTATACGAGATGAACCTGTACGCCTATGCTTCCGGAAGAAATAAATCAAAAAGCATACACGCAAAATAGGCTAATTTGCTTAACTCAAACACGGCTGCGATCAAGTCCCAGGAGACACGAATCTCGCGAAGAGCTTTTCTGCACAAGCGCCCAAAGAAAATACAAAGAAAGCGTGTTTTTTTTCGGATGTCGGTGTGAAAAGTGCGCACTAGAACGTGTAGTTTTCAAACAAACAATCAAAGTATGAAACCTCTGGTTCTTCCTGTAATTTGTACTGCCAGACTGGAAACCCGAAGCGACGTTACACATATCCTGGCTGGCTCTGATATTGCTGCACGTTGTTCTACTACAAAGTACCATGCTTATGAAGAATGTTATATATATATATATATATATTCCAGGCTTCATGACGTGCTTTTTATTACGTCTCCGTCTCCTTTCCTGGTCCCGAGAGTCATATTTATGAACCTTCTTTTATTTAAAGATTTTAAGTCCCGACGAATAAGAAAAAAAAAGAAAGCACAGAACCAGTAGCGACACGCAAGGAAGTCTCTCTCTCGCCACCGCCATAACGCCCGACGCCAAATTCACATTTCTCCAGTGTAACGGCGGAGCCAACATATGCAATTTGTGCTGTTGGTAAAACACTCGGCAGTTACGACTGCCGCAGTCTGGCTACGACCTTCGTAAAGTCAACGTTGACAAAATAGCAGAGACAAAACAGCCTGCTGCGCGGTGTTTGGTAATGAGTTCTTGCCTAGCGACGATCAACTGGTCTGCTCGAGATAGCATTTATGCTCAGTTAACCAGTACCATTGGGAACAGGAAGCAAGTCGACGTTTTGTTGTAAACCCTGCTCAGCTACTATAACACGCTTCTAAACTGTTGGCTCTGCGGTAGGGTCGGGTAATCCCAGGCCCTGATGGAGAACTCGGCAGCAGCATGCTTCTTACTGGTCTGCCTAATTTGCGGAGAAAATAGGAACGTAAGCGATCGCAATATCAACAAAAATGAACATATTAACACGTGAAAACACTGGCTACTACTCATCAGTGAGAGAACTAAAGAAAATGAATGAATGAATGAATGAATGAATGAATGAATGAATGAATGAATGAATGAATGAAAAAAGTCGCAGTTTCGCCCGAAAGGCGAAGCATCGATTGTGATAGCAAATTAGCAGACAACCATACGAAGTAAGGATATATACTTTTATCGGCCGTATCAACAGTAAAGATTCACTTGTTCTAACTAAATTAACAAGCATGGTGTCAATATATATATATATATATATATATATATATATATATATATATATATATATATATATATATATAACGTTCTCATAAGACGGTCTGTCGCAGCAACGAATGCACTAGTTCCAGGGTAAGTAACAGGCTGTGGTAGTAGAGATATTGGATAACGAAACGGTCTTATAAAAAGATAATAAGAAAGTGCGCCTAGTGGCCGTGAATAAAAAAAATCTAGCATGTCGTCAACGTAAACCGCAAGCATTGCCGTAGCTCCGGTTCGCTTCAGTAAACATAAACTCAAATTACTTTGTGTGAATGCAGCAAAAGCACTGAAATGTGAGCCATCCATTGAGGAATAAATCGCAGACGTACGAAGTAAAAAGAGCGATAACAAAAGGAGTTCTGCGAATTTCTCTTTTACACTCTGTTTTCATTCGTGCTCGTGTTTTCCCGATGTACGTTCCAATAAAACCGTATCTTTCCTGTCTACGTTTTAATGCAGAGCCGGATCACATCCATAAAAAAAGTTGTGAAAGGCTGGAGCTTCACCGTAATTTGAAGATCGGCAATGCCTCTCGAATAAATATTGCCTGTTCGCACATTATTATTTATGTCCTGGGGTTAGTAATTATCGTTATTAAGCTTCAGTTTTTCTACGCTCCACAGCTGTCCCTGTAATGCATACTGAAGGCACCACTTTCATTTTATTGTGACCCATTACAATCAAGCAGCCCTTGGCCTATATACAGCACTAAATTATAGTAAGAAAAGAAACAAAAGAAAATTAACGGTGCACAAGGAAGTAAGTGGCGTTAAACTACCGGGATAAACATAATACGATGCTTCCTCGCTCATCTTCTAATTAACCTAAATCAACTGTTCCGGCTGACTAGCCTGCAATTCGGTCAGGTTTATAGCTCCTCCAAACCGATGTCATTTCTCCGAATTTATTCTTCAAAATTTTTTTTTAGTGCGAGCGAGTAATCAAAATTTTCGACTATGTAATTCCGGCGAATGCTTACGTACGCCACTGCTTTATGCGCCTGCACAGGGCTTTACCACACGAAGTCGATCGGGTTGGAATCCTTTTCGTTACCTGCGTTGACATTTCCCGAGCAATCCGCGGGTTTTAACCAGACGTTCTTCCTGGCGTTCGCGGCCCATATTTGAAGGCTGTAAGCTTCTTTAAGCCTGGCAGAGGGAATTTCGGCCCGCAGCCGACGCGGGCTTCCTCGGCGTTTGAACGAGACGAGAGGTCGGGATTAAAGCCGCGCTTTAATTCCTACCTGAAGGAAATGCGCACGCACTTTTTTCTTTATGTTATTTTGCTCGCTTGTGGCTGCGTGTGCGCGCGTATGCCGGTAGGGTCTGAGAATATTCCAATAGCCCCGCTATATATCTTCTGCCTCAGAAGTGTTAATGGAATGCTGAGGTTGCTGTCCGCAATTCTCGTTGTCTTTATTTTTGCACACAAATTTTTAAAGAGGCACAGACCCTTGTCAGGCCGGATCGATTTCGACTTTTTGTCTGTGCCGTCTACATCATGTAGGATTGTGAAATAAAATTGACTTCATTTGATTTGAAATATGAAGCGCCAAATTAAGCGAAATTTGGAAGGGCACGTGCTCTAGGGGCAGCGCTCTGTGGTCTCCCTTCTCTCGTTTATTTTTTTTTTGTTTCTCATAGCGATAGCTGGCTCGAAATAATGTAATCATGTGTACGGCTTTATGAACTAATGGTTGTCACCCGTGGGCTGATGGAAAGAGAAAGAAACATAAATAAAAGAAACGCTCCCCCGCGTGATTTCACCTCGCATTCGTCGCATTCCAGTCGAGCGCGCCAGCGCGCTGTTGTGCCAGCTGCTTCAAGTGCACTTCGTAACAGTGACAAGAAAATAGAGAGTTTTAGAATAGGGGCCCCAAACGTTTTGGGGCCCCAAAGAAATAGCGTCGGAGCCACTGCGCATGCGCACGACGCAAACTGCGTTTGGGTTTTGCGTTGGGAACGCTATTTCACCGATTTAGCGGGAGCCCAAATAGCGTCCCCAAAAGCTTTGCGTCGGCAAACATGGCGGCACCCATCGAAGCGACGGCTCTAACCTAGCACAAAACTGGGTTCGATTCGCGGTAACGCGTGAAGTTCGCAAGCTAGGAGAAGTGGCTGCGGTTATCGCTTTCTCCCAACTAGCGTGTGTTATGAAGATTGACTCATTAGACGCCGCTGATTTTTAATTCGATTGTGGATTTTATGGCTCGTAAGCCTAACACGGCTAAGCTTGGCTGGTGAAGGCTAGTAAAGTTGGTTTGCTCAAAACTAAGCGCAACTATTTGCTGCTTACAGAATAACCTCTAAATTGTAATTAAACGCAAATACACGCAAGTCAAAATTATTATTCCAATCATAAAATGGTATATTTTATTTAATTATTTCTCATAGCTTTTCTTTGACGCCGTATAGTGGCGCTGTCAGCGCAAGACGCTATCCGCAAACGTAAAACCCTATTCTAAAACTCTTCACTCCTACGTGCCCCAACGCTAACACCCGCAAAGCTGTTTGGGGCCCCAAACTATTGGGGCCCCTATTCTAAAACTCTCTAATGGCGCTGCCGGTATCGTGCGCGAACCCGATAACGTGCCGAATGAAAAAAGTGTGGGGGCTAACAGCGCTTGCTTTTCGCGCGACGTTTTGTTTACGCGAACGCCACCGGCGTCCGCCATCGACCGGGCTTGTGCGTATGGCCCAAACCAGTGACCAGAATCTTCGTGCATCAGAGGCATGGTTCGTGGTTGTTGTGAGATATGTTCGTGTTTGCCTGTGCGCGCGTGGCATCGTGCCTGTTAAGTTAGTAAGTCAATGTTTACAGCAGTTTATATAGCCGATAAAACAACTAACCTTACTTTTGTAACTTTTGTCGTATAGCTAGCTGCCTAATAATTTGCTATCGCAATCAATGCTTCGCCTGTCGGGCGAGACTGCGACATGTTTTTTTTTTATTTAGTACAATGTATCGAACTGTTAAGGATCAACTGGTAGTCCGGTCGAGTTTGTGCATGAAAGGGAAAGCGATGAGAGAGAGAGAGAGAGAGCACAATAAAAGCGGGCTTGCTTACCTGCACTGCGCGGGCGTCTCTTCTTCATCGAGCAACGTGTAGCACCGCACCAGGTACCGGACTCCGCACGTGTCTCCGGACTCCGGAGTCAGCCGCTGCATCACCGTCGACACCGGCGCGTCGCGGGGAAACTGCGAGGCAGGCGAGGCGCCGCCACCGTATTAGCATATAGTCGGGCACCCGGCGTGTGCAGAACCGGAGTCTCACCGGTCACGGCTCTCGCGTTGCACCAGTGAATTCCACATACATTTTCCAACTGAATTATGTGATCAGCCTACCGTCGTTGCGAAACAGCGCACGATTACCTCGGGAGCTCCTAGATAAATGCATGGCAACGGTGAAATCTGCTATACTAGGTTGCCTTGGAGGTATTCAGATAGAGACGCTTTATGTAATACAGCAAAAATTAAGGAAATAAATTATAATACTTTAAGAAAGCAATGTTATGCAGGTTTAACGCGCATGCTGGAATTTGTGTGATGCGAGGGTTAAGTAGAGCGGTTAATTAAATGCTCTGACCATTCATAAGTGTCAATTATGTGTACCGTCTGACAACTCCCGTCCCATCGGTTCGTGCTGAACTTTTGGCCCTACGAGACGCAACAAACTTGGAGACGGCGGCTTCCGCGCCGCCGATATCAATGACAATAATACGCGCTGGCTCCACCTCGGCCATAAAGGAGATTCGGAAGGCATGCAATACCCACCCCTTCGCAGACGAAATACGCCGCATGACTGCATAGATGCCCGGTCAGCTTCGGACACGGTGGATTCCACGGAGTACTATTTCTACTCACATAAAAGCTGACACCGCTACCCACAGTGAGTTGCCACCAACTTTTGAAGTACCCTTCCCAAGTGACCCAAGGGGAATTTCCTCCACTGCAAGAAGATTCTCCGCCTCGCCACACGAGATTTATTTCCACCGTGTGGTTCAAGCTTCCCAGGTGGCCTTACCCGTTAGGAGGAGGTGGTATTGTGGAGACTCTATGTGGGGGCGGCACTCGCCCCATCGGTCACCTATGCTTGGCCACAACACCTGCGTGGACAATTGGGGGTACCTGCCCATATTTCCCAGCTCGAGCGTCCGCGGCTACAATCAAACAGCTGTTGCGGACATGCTCTGGCCTAAACCAGACACGACGGCACTACCTGCAAATACTGGGCCTTCATCCCACGAGACCACCAGACTATGATTCTTGCCTCTATGGGACCAACGATCGAGCACTAAAAATGTATATTGCCGAAACAGGCCTACATTTGCATATTTAATAGGGTATGCGTTGGGGGGAGGGGGGGCAAACTTTCGAAAAAAAAAAAAAGAAAACATGGCGATGCGTATAATTTGGTGACGACAGGTGAATGCGCAGAAAATTGCTACACGTATCAAGTAACGTTTAGGTATTCTGTATCTCATGTGTCACATTAAGACACACCCATTCTGGAGGATTGGCCAATTACAGGCACACGCCCAGTGGCACATACGGTATGTCTAAATTAAAGAAAGTAAAGGAAATAAAACGCTCCGTTAAATATAAATCACCATTCCATTAACAGATCGGTGCGCTTTATCGATGCCTGTGAGCCGACATTATATGTTAAGGTTTCATGCAGAAATAGAGAGAAGCAGGCTTCATGTAGGAATTGTACATAGTGGGATATGCCGATTCCAGAGCATTGGCCAAGGACCAAGTGTGCATATGCTGAGTGGCTAAATCAAAGGAAAAGAATGATATATATATGGTCGCTTCAATGAATCAATCAAGATGATAATGAAACTGAGATAACAATGCCGCAACGAAGAGTTCATTTGATGTATTGATCAAGCCGCTAACGGAATAACTAGAGACATTTAGCGCGTCGGGTATTGCGCTAAGCGCAGCCAGACTGGGCGTCTTGCCGGATGGGCGCAGGCGCTGAGTTCAGCCAGACAAGCACAGAGCCTATGTTGCTGTAAACAGGTGTGTTCTTCGCAGCTCTTCTAAATTTTCGACAACCGCTAAGTAGAATACACTTCGTCACTGCAGTAATAGCTTTCTGTTTGTCTGGTTCAGGTCTGGGCCACCAGGTTGCTGCACAGTGGACACCGCTCGCGTTTACACCCCCGCTCACCCTGCCCCGTACTCTGCCCGATCCGTCTGCGTTTAGCGGAATACCGGGCACGCTAAACTGTCTACTATATTCACTTTGTAGTCCTTATACAGTCGCACAAGAGTTATCCAAGTACTAAATGTGAAAACACATGCCTCAGTTAAAGTTCCGTTCACAGTACAGAGCACCGCTTTGCTCGACGTCCGTTAGGTTTGAAAGAAAAGCTAAAATCTGATGACTCTAGGAAGCAAATTTTTTTTTATTGAAGCCGCCTGCTTTTTTTTACACAATCTGGTCAAAATTTCAAACATAAAAAAATACCCCATTAACAAAATTTTAATCTTCGTAATTAAGTTATGAATATAACTATCGCAATTCTGTAAACACCACTTATTAAGGGATCTAAGTCGGACCGAATTGATATATCATACACCGCTATCAAGTAAGCCGCTTTGTGTAGCAGATTTGCCAAATATTTCTAAGCATTGTAACAACCTCACGTAAGCTGCAAAGTCATAAATCATATTTGTGGGCTTCAGATTCTCTAACAGATGCAGTATACTGAACTGCTCTGCCTGTTTTTTGATGCAGAGCTACGGATTTGTGAACTTCAGATTCCTACTTTCTAAGCTTACCAATCTTTTTTGAGGCACATTTGGCAAAATAGTGTGGGGTTCTAAATCTAAATTATACTTCATCCTGTTGTCATAATATTGCTTTCTCTATATTATGCTACACATTTCATTCAAATTGGTCTAGCATTTGTTTTATGAGAGCATTTATCCATTTTACATGTTATTAAATAACGAGATCGGAGTTGGTTCCGAGCTAAACCTTTTTCTAAAGGCACAAACATGGCTTACACGCACGATCCATTCGGTCTGCCGGTGGACAACTTATGCACTGGGCCTCTTCGATTTGTCGTCCCGGAATTTTCAGAACTGTCCAAGACGCTGCGTCTTGTTGTTCTTCTCTATGTCGCCATCTGTGTGCGCTGCTAACCCTTCAAGATGCTTTACCAACTAGCCCCCCCAAGCCATTCTTGTGAACTTCTGTCCAAGGCGCTGCATACGCAAAGCTCATTGGCTGAAAGCACCGCCTCGGGCTGTCCAAGACTGTAAGGGACGACTAATCGAAGAGGCGCACTGTGCGCTAGCAAATCTGACAACAAAGCAAGTAAAAAAAAAAACAGATTGCTATCAATTCTCTCTCTTTTGCCCGCACACCTATAGTATATCGGCTGCATATATCGCTCGAACAAAGGGCTGCTGCAAGTATGCGGTACCTTTATCGTTTGCCTTGTTTGTGCCTCTTTGCGTTGACTTGCTTTATTCATTTGCTGCTTTCATAAAGATGAGAAATCGATAAGCTCTTCCTGCAACTTTCTTTACTGTAGTACCGAGCGTTCGTAAACAACATCGCTCCTTCTGGCCGTGTCAGATGAGCCCATAGATTGTAGTCAGGTTAGGACAGCGGTCCTTGAAAACACTATATCTAGAAGGTTGATTGCAATGCCGGTCTGGCTTCGTGATATCTACTGGCATGATAACAAGTCGACGCCTCCTAATTCTACAGCAGTTAATTTGACGCCTTCCTTAACATGAATACGCTCAAAAGTCGCGGAAGCTGCACACCTATGCATGAATGAATAAATAAACAAACAAATAAATATATAAAGAAATAAAGAGCGTGGTTTATTAACTAATTTGGCATGTCAGGTTGGGGTAGCATTATCGGAAGTCAAGTTATAGGTAGAGTGCAGCAGTGGGCGGTCTCATCGATTTATTTTTCTGGAGTATCAAGTACTGCCTGAGGCGCTGCTTTCAGCCAATGAGCGTAGACGTACGCAGCACCAGGCGCAGTCCTAGACGGTCCGGAACGGCAAATCGAAGCGGCCCAGTGTTTGAAAATCGAAGTAGGCTGATTAAGGTAGTTATTTACAGCAAAATAGTGGCGTGTACCACGCGCCAATGTTGATAGAGCGGCACAAACCTTGCGAAGAACAACAATAAGAAGCGCTCATAAACGAGTAAGAGCCTTTGGGAGGTTTTCAGCGTCGGAAATATTTTATTTTTCGAATCGGATTTAGTTTCTGCTCCTCGTTCAGACTTCCAGGCACGCGTTGTGAAGTGGAAAACTTGCATTTGGTATCATGCAAACGCAGGTAAAAACAACAAATGTCGCAAACAATTGCACATAGCATCTACATGAGCCACTAGAGGGTCGCGCTACCTATTTGCCCAAGATCGTTCCTTAGCAGCCAGCAACGATGACCCTTTGGTGATCTATAAATGCCAGAACCAAGATGAGCCTGTGCGTCTTTCTGTTGTCTGGGTTATAAAGATAAAGCTTTGCGGTAATGACACAGATCACCGACAGTCGGCACATTATGCGCGCACACGCACACACACTGTCGGCAGTCTTGTTATTGCCCGCACGGTGTGCTCGCGAGAGAGCGCTACCTTTGGCAAGACGCGGCTCACAGCCAGCAATCGGCAACGTGCAGCGTGTTGCCTACTTGGAACGGAGCAGAACGGGTGCGGTCGCTTCTGGATTTCATCTGCGGTTGCCCCGTTAGGTTACCGCTTGTTTGTGCTCCCTAAACTTCCTCCTATAATCAAGGACCAGGAGCACCGAGGAACTGAAAAAACAACAAGTTTGTCTCAAGAGCGTGCCAGAGCGCGGCCATTACGTCCCTTCCAGGCTATCAACAGAGGTGCACGTGGTAAACGTCTGTACATCCACTTCCATTGCACCGAGCATCCGTCTGACGCCGTTGGGGCAAAAATAAGAACTATTGTCTTCGCGGAGCGGAGAGTCTATTGCGCAGACTGTATACGGTCGTGCCTTGCGGCTCTTGGACGAAACGAGCCTGCTCACTACCGTCGAGTTGCTTTGGCCATTCTTTCCCGCCGTCTTCGCGTTGTTGTTGATAGTGCCCGAGGGAAGGGAGCAGCCGCGCGGTTTCTCAGTGACCTTGAGCAGGCCTACAGTAAGACAGTTAAGCAGGTAACCAGAAGCAAATACTGTGCGAATGATAGGTAAAAAATTATGGTGACTAGAACGCACTCTCTTCAGCGTTTCGTAATTACTTCGCGCATGCCTGAAAATGGTGTCAGTCGCGTTCCGACGCGAAGTAGGTGGAGAAAGCACTTTAGCCTGGGCAAGCCGCGGAGGATGTTGTACGTCGGTGTGTTTTGTGTTTGCCACTGTAGAGGAAGCTCCAAAGAGTGTATTTAAGAAAACATCTTCAAGCCTTTATATTTGGAGAAAGTGAATGGGAATAGGGCGAAGTATACTGCTGACAAAGAATAATGGGAGGCGCATATGTCACAGGTCAGCATATGCGGGTCTATACTGTAGTTTTATGTAGTTAGTGGAAGTTTACTCTCGCAAAAAAGCTGTATATGAAAAACTAAAGAAAATCTGTCTACGGAACTAACATTAAGAATCCACTACGTCATATAGTACACGCATACGTGTACTATATGACGTAGTGGAGGTCTTTGTTGTAATATATCCCCACTCAGACCTCTCGTGAGACGTATGCAGCTGTTGCCCTCCGGTTGGCGTTGTTCAGCCATTCGAGTCAAATCTCCGTTTATTTTTTTGCCGTTCACCCTTCACGGTCCTTTGAGCTTTAGCTGTGTGCGCTGTAACGTACCTTGCTTGCTGATGCTGCTTGCGAGCTCTTCCCCGTGTACGTGTCGCCGAAGCGTGAAAACGGCCAGCCACGCCTTCACTCTGTTATTGTTATTGAGCGAAACTTTCATTGCTGGCCTTTCGCGGGAGTTTAGATAATTTGGTCAGCATCCCTCTGGATGTTCCGGTCTACATACCACCGCATTTTGACCGACGAAGTAGTGTCAGTGAGCGCACATTTGTTCTGCGTAATCAAAAATATATCACGGCGTAAATCATGTACATATGATGTAGGCTCATGAGTATCTCTAAAGCACACAGAAATATTGATGGAGTAGCGCATACTATTCATCGGTCTCTTTGATTTCTATGTTTTGTTATATAAAAAATGCAGGTTACACCCTTTTGGTCGTATCTTTGTCCCACAACAGCAATAGGCATCTATCTTGCCAGCCTTTTCTTTCTCTAACGCTGCGCGCCCGGTACTCCCCGGTCACTAAGGGCATGCAAGCTGTTAGCGTGACATTGCATTCTTGTCAAGAAAGTAGCGAACGCAGAGTTTTCAACAAAGGAAAAACAAGAAAGAATTTTGCGTGAAATTCTAGGACTTAACGTGCCAAAACCACGATACACGGGTGTTTTCGCATTTCGGCCCCCCAGAAATGAAGCGGTCTGCTGCAGAAGAGTCATAGAAGACGGTGAAGAGTAATAAGAAGAATAGGAAGGACAAGATACTAGGGAGGAGGTGATTAAAATGGGGGACGACACCCGCACCTTTACATACGTGTCTAAGTGAATCACTTTAGGGACGCTACATATTGGCGCAGCCGTCGAAGCGAACTGTGGGTGACATTCTTAGTTGACCCAAAGTCACGACCGGGCATATCCTTTAGCCCTTACCAAGTGCAAGGTGGGCCAGCGAAAGACCTTGCCTGGGATGTCACAACGGCCAACCTCATGGAAGTGGTGCTGGAAGGAGTTTCTATGAGTCGCGAAGAACTTCTGCAGACGGGATCCGTTTAAGTGGACCTGCAGCTGCAGGAGTTTGTGGACTTGGTACTGGAGCCTTAGCTCGGGCGGGGGGCTCCTATCTAAATAGATGTAAAAGGAGTATTCGTTTTTCTCGGCAACCACTGCACCAAATTTGAAGAGTTTGACAAAAGCTTAACATCCAGTGACAGTTGGTTTCGAATTTTCGCTTTAGGTCGTCAATTTTTTATTAAAAATTGGCAAAATGAAAAGTTTTCAGAAAACGAAACTATCATGTTTACAACTCTAACTCAGCAATGAAAAATTATATCATAATTCTGTAAATTGCATATAATAGTACATCTAAAGCGGACAAAACTGATGTTTCACATGAGTCTACAAAAAATTCAGTAATATAGAAATACAGCTTTTGCAGAACCCTTGTACACAATTAACGAATTCACGTAAGATACAAAAATTGGTCCGCTTTGAATGATCTAATGGATGCCGTTTACACAACAATTTTTAAACTTCGTGCTTGTATTTTTTTCGAACTTTCGAATTTTAAAAAATTATTTTCACAAAATTCAGGCCCTAAATCGAAATTCCGCTAGAATATAATTTCTCTCTCAAATGAAACAAATTTCATTGAAGTCGGTCCAGAGGTTATCTCAGAAAAACGTTTTTGTGTTTTACACGTATTTGAATAGGCCGCGTTGGAGTTGGGCCCGAGCTAAAGCTTCCTCTTAAACGTGGAACGCGACAGTATTCTAAGACCCCCTGAGTGCTTCTCACACTTCCCGGCAGCTGCAGCTTATGTAACTGTAATGTATGTCGGGAATCGCTTGCGGCGAACACCATGCATGAAGAGCGAGCTGTCTGGCAGAAACGCAGCCTCTAGCGTAAGCCGATCCCGGAGGTGGTGCACAACCGCGTAGAAGAAGAAAGAAAGAAACGCCACTTTCAGGTTTCTGTTATTGTTTCGTACTTTTAATATTTCGGTATGAGAAGATTTAACCTAAAAGGCGTGCGCTGTCGGTGTTTTGTTTCACGACATTTGTTTGTGGGCTGTCATTCTCAAAATTCCGAGGAATAATTTTGCCAAAAATGTAAGACAAAGGTATGAGCAAGTTTTGTGATATATAATGGTGATAGAACCCGCATATACGGCATGCCATATAGCAAGGCATGGGATATGCATGTACCTAAATATATACGTGGATATTCGCTCACGGGGACGCCTGCGCGAGACACCGACGCCGACACCGGCCTTTCTGTGACACGGGGTCCTTAACGCTTTCGCGTTAATACTTATATAACGGGTCGAGGCCCGGCTAGTTTCCACAAGACTTTATGTGGCTGGCGATGCTCAACGAGAGTTCACGAGACCTTTTATTGAAGCCAGGTTAGCGCAGTCTATACGACCATTTCAAGTTTAAAACTGCGCATTTTTATCTGTAGCGTAGCAGTACTGCAACATTTAAATATAATAAAAAAGAAACATGAACAATGGGCCTCTGAACAATATAGACGCAATACATCTTTTAGAATCTGGCGAGTGGCGTTGCACCGGAGTAGCGCATTAACGATGAGGCAACCTAATGCGCCGCTCTAATTACCACCATGCATTTGCCAAACCGTGAGCCTCTGTAGTAGTGTGTCTTCACTGCACGAATGCACTGCATTAAAGAAAGAAAAGTTGGCAGCACACATTTCGCAACGCGTCCACGTAGTGCGGCGAACCAAGCGACCAGGCTCGAGAGGCTCTCAGAGGCGGCCAGCCGGTATCACCCGCGCGTACTAAAAGCGACTTCCCGAGTAAGTTTAACGCACGCGTAACGAAGTTACTGACTTTGCTAAGCAAGATGATCAAACCAGCATGATAAAGCTGTCAGCAGCTTGCCGTCAGCTTGCCACTTATGGCAGGCTACCAGCAGTGGTTGGACAATGCGTGCAGACTCCGGTTACATAAGGAAATACTGCAAGTGAAACGCAACAGCAAGAAAAAGCAGCACCCAAATGGAGTGGACAGTAATGTATTTTCACGTTATGAACTGTAAGTCGCTCGCTCCAACGCACCTTTTCTTTTTTAATCCTCCTTTGCACTTAAGCGAAGTGCCCGCATGGCAACACAGCATGCCGATAGTTGCCGCTATTAGTTTTAAGCCGCATAGTAACCCAAATATAGTAGGGAAAGTTACTTGGGGACACGAAAGCATTTCGCGAGTATCACTGTAGCAATCCAAGGCATATTAACTCTGTCGCCGAGATTCTTATTTTCCCTTCCTGTCTCGGAATGTTGGTCGTCAGATTACGAGAATAGCCAAGGACTTTCTACTTAGACCCCGGCAAATATGCTCGTGTTTTCAGTTTCTCAATGGACGAATTTTGCTCATTTTGTTCTATAAGCCTTAAGTATTTTGGAATTTTATTTGATCAGCATCTTACCTGGAATAACCATGTCATACACGCACGTTTGTGGAAAGCTAAGAGCTGTCGCGGCCATGATGTATAGTCTGCAAGGGAAAACGCCTATCGACCTAAGAGTTACTATATATACGGCATTAACAGAATCGTTAATTACATATGGTATAACGTTATATGGTACATGTTCTGACTATAAAAAAGCAAGCTATTGATCGCGTAGTCAAAAGAATTGTCAATAGCATAACTTATGGAACCGGACTAGCAGAATCAGACAGAAAAGAAAAGTATAATATTCTAGGATTACTTCGAATAAAGGAGCTATTTAAGTATGGGGTTGTAACGCGCTATAGCTATTCAAATTCTTTTAAAGTATTGGTAAAAAAAAAGATGTTGCGTTATGAAAAATAGAAATGTATTTTGAGCCAAGGGTGTTAACCAACTATGGAAAGAAAACAAGAAATTATTATGTCCCTGATATTTTTAATGAACCTAATGTAACACTGAACACTGTATGATATAAATTCTAAAGGTACAATGATGAAACATGTGAGGAAGTGGTATTCAACTGTTTATTGTAATATGTGGTTTTTTATTGGGATTCTTACGTGACTGGGAAACGTAGTATCTATTCTTTGTGTGTTAGAATATTTTACTTTGAAGTTGTATAATTTTGAACGGTAATTGCATGTTTCATATCTCTATTGAAAGCTGTACCACCTGCTGCTTGGTCTTCTAACAAGAAGGATGTGCTTAGATTGACCAGCAAATACGATCTGTCAAAAAATGTGTTTGAAATAAACTCTGATTTGATTTGATACGCACACGTACGGAGTAAACTTGACGCGAATTTGAAATATTACTAATTTCATGCGTACCACTTCTGTGAGAAAAAAAGAAAGTTACGGTTCAAGCCATTTAATTTCATACCGTGCTTTTTTTGAAGTATTAGGAATCACGTGCGCACACCGTAACAGTCACTTGTACTGCATAGCGCTCATTTTATCGAGGGCTCGCATATATTGCTAAATATAGTGCAGCTGGTACAAAGAGGCGGATGTTTCAGCAGCGCGTCGCTTGAAGCAGCGCATGGTAGGCACTGACAAACTGAACTAACTAACTAACTAACTAACTAACTAACTAACTAACTAACTAACTAACTAACTAACTAACTAACTAACTAACTAACTAACTAACTAACTAACTAACTAACTAACTAACTAACTAACTAACTAACTAACTAACTAACTAACTAACTAACTAACTAACTAACTAACTAACTAACTAACTAACTAACTAACTAACTAACTAACTAACTAACTAACTAACTAACTAACTAACTAACTAACTAACTAACTAACTAACTAAGTAACTAACTAAAATAAAACTCGAAATATAATCCTGGGATTTTACATGACAGAACCACAATGTGATTATGAGGCACGTCATAGAGGAGGACTCCCAAATAACTTGGAGCACCTGGGGTAGCTTAACGTGGACCCAATGCACGATACGCGAGCGTTCTTGCATTTCGTCTCCATCGTAATGCGGCCGCAGCCACCGGGGTTTGATCTCGCGACCTCGTACCTAATTAGCAGCGCAACGGCCAAGCCTATAAGCAACCACGGCGGGTCGAACTAAACTGAACTGAACTGAGAGCCGAACTGTGAACTTTGCTGAATCTTTTTTTTATGGGTTTGTTGTAACCGTAGAACTGAATCCAGTGACCAAGGCATCTTTATTCATTACGAATTTTGTGCTACACAGGCTGTTTGAAATAGTATCAGAACTACGTATTCCTCAACGAATAATTGCGTTATCGAGCGGCCTGGGAACTACGAGTTACACGCGCACATCTTAGCTTTGGAAGTGCTGTAAGCAGTTTGCGAGACCGCACGAAGTAGCACCACGTACAGTATGTACTGTCCCAGAGTGCGAGAAGAACGTTTTGGGAAAAGTAATACGATGACGCACCGGCGCACCGACGCTCTGAAGGCCTGAAGTAGCGGAGACACAACGTGACACATACGACAAATACAGAGACAGGATTGTGCTAGTTATGACGTCGTAGATATTAATGAAGTAAACCAACCAACCAACCGACCGACCGACCAACAAAATTAATTAATTAATTAATTAAATAATTAATTAGTTAGTTAATTATACGATTAATCAATATTTATTATGATTTCTGAATATTAAATTATTCTATACATGTATACAATTACAATTGTATTATGTATGGCTTTAGAGGCATGGTACACCCAGGAACTACAGTTGTAAACCGCATAATTCGTACTAAGTAAACACGCACTGATTTTAATTCCGCAATGAAAACGAGTGTTTCAAGGTAGCTGCAGCCTAACTACTCATTCAAAGTCAATATATGAGCCCTGTAGTGATGAAAAAGAAACAAGAAAATCGATGCTATTACATCTACTGATGTTCACCATTAAGAACTGCTGCCCCACTACAAATGCTCTGACATTTTCAATCATAAACTGCAGATGTACAGGCAGATGTACAGATGTACATTTACTGCACATCTTGTGCAGCAGAGCATTAACAACGCGTAAAATGCAAACCTTAGCCGCGTACTCACTCTACAAAACGAACACAGTGCAGACGTATCTGCGTAGCAGCAGTGTGTCCAACGTTTATCCGTTTTGATTCGACCCATTTAAAAACGAAGATTTTCTTCGGGAACACAGCCGGGTTTTGGTGACCGTGAAAGCTGCGTGGCTGTTCTGTCGCCGAACAGGCCAACCAATCACAGTGGAGGAGGCGCGCGTCACCGCCGCTTGGTTCTTTGCATTACCACCAGATGGTTCTGGTCTCCGCACTGAGAAAATTTTGCACAGAGCAAAATCGGTTTTGAAGAAAGACTCGAGAACGTGCACGAAAATAAATGGTCAGCTAAAGTGCGCAAGTGTCTGTACTTGGAAAGCGTGGTCACAGGATGGAGGAAGAGGTCAATAAAGTTGGGAACCACATACAGTGTAATTGAAACTGTAAATAGACAATCAGGAGTCATCGGAAAATGAAAGAAACAGAGACAGCGAATTGGAGGCAAAGAATGGAAAGAAAAAGGACCGTGGAGATTTACAAGAATGAGAAGAAAGAAATTAGACTGGGAAATATGTAGGATAACAGAAAGGGCAGTGCCTTGCTATTTGAGGCTCGAGCAGGTTGCCTAAGGACAAAAACATACCTGAGCGAATATTCGGGACTAGATGAGGCATGTGTATACCGCAGCAAAAACCCGGAGACCACTCAGCACATCCTAATGGAATGCGGAAGGATTCACCCAGCGAGATCCGTAGGTAACGTATAACTTCCAGAAGCGCTTGGATATAAAGTTCAGCAGTCGAGACACGCAAGAGAAGTTAGAGTACTGGTTTGAAAAAAGCAGGGAAGAGATTGGTGCGACCGGATCCGTTACAGGCATAGGTAGCAGTACAAGGTAGATAGAGAAGTTTTGAGCAAGAGAAAAAAAAAAGTTAAGGAGATGTATGCAGTATTGCTAGAATGAAAGACATGTATAACATAACTGATTAAGTCAGGCAGGCTAGGTGACTATTTCTCACCGCCAAGTTTCAAAGGGGATGCCAATAAACCATCATCAATCGTCATCAGCGCGGCAGCGGCGGTGCCTGCCGTGCTAGCCGTGCTGGCCGTGCGGGGGAAAGAAAAAAAGAAAGAACAAGAAAGAACAAGAAAGCTCGCCTTCGCCCATCCGTGGCTGCACGATAATGAGGAAGTAAACGCTTCTTGCGGATAGAATGTGTTGGAATTGCGCTACCTACGTATGCGCCTGCTGCCTCTGAAACCAAGATGCGTTCAAGGCGTCCGTCTTACACGCTAGTAGTCCGCAACTCCGCTTAACAGAAGGCTAGGTGTAACCTGTGTGCTCCCGCGCTTGTGTGTGTGCGTGTGTGCGCGTGTGTGCGTGCGTGCGTGTTTCGACTCTTTGTGCACTCACACAAAGCTTCGATGTGTATGGATTTCCACTCACTGGATCTGCTGCATTTGTTTTCATTCTTTATCCTTGCCCCTATAACTTAAGTGCTACGAAGTAGCTGGCTTCTGCTATAGTAATCAACTTCTCCAAATATAAATAAATATTTCCCTTTCTCTCTTTCTATAGCGCTGTTGTGGGAAATTATCGGCAGTATTCACCAAAATGTTATATACTTACACTGTCAAGGCTGTACACTGAAGGCGCAAGCACGCTAAGTGAATGAGGTCGTGTCCTTCGGTAGCAGTTATGTGAACCAAGAATGATGAGTGGAGGAAGCTCACCGGAAAATCTCGATCAATCTTTGGGATCTTGCGCTGCATGTAAACATGGCCCTGACGCCAGTAAAATAGGAAGAGGACCATTTTTTAGTAACGCCTCGCTGAGTTTTCCACTCATGTCGTTTCACTATGTCAGTCTCGCGATTTATCATCCGTTAATGAAAGGGATTCGGAGATTAGTTGCAGGTTTCTGCGCTTCACGAAATCTGTGCGGTGACAGCGCGCTTTGTCAAATTAAGGACTTGTTTTCCATTCCAATAGGGCAAAAGCGGTGAAACGCGAATGCATTGGAATTCTTGGAGTTGGTAATACGAATTTCAAACATCATCAGACCTTTGTTCTCTGTGATTTATCGAGTCTTTCTAACACGAGGAACGAGCATCCGCTGGCGCAGGAGATAATGTGCAACAAATATGCAGAAAACATGAAAAATGCGAAACGAGGATTCCGGATGAGAGAGGAAATGCAAACGAACGAATAGTTGGCAAAAACAAAGAATTAAAGAAATTGGGACTACAGCATCGATAATAACATCATCATCATCATCAGCCTGGTTATGCCCATTGCAGGGCAAAGGCCCATACTCCCATACTCTCCCATACTTCTCCAACTACCCCGGTCATGTACTAATTGTGGCCATGTTGTCCCTGCTAACTTCTTAATCTCATCCTCCTACCTAACTTTCTGCCGCCCTCTGCTACGCTTTCCTTCCCTTGGAATCCATTCCGTAACTCTTAATGACCATCGGTTATCTTCCCTCCTCATTACGTGTCCTGCCCATGCCCATTTCTTTTTCTTGATTTCAACTAAGATATCATTAACTCGCGTTTGTTCCCTCACCCAATCTGCTCTTTTCTTATCCCTTAACGTTACACCTATCATTCTTCTTTCCATAGCTCGTTGCGTCGTCCTCAATTTAAGTAGAACTCTTTTCGTAATTCTCCAGGTTTCTGCCCCGTACGTGAGTACTGGTAAGACACAGCTGTTATACACTTTCCTCTTGAGGGATAGTGGCAACCTGCTGTTCATGATCTGAGAATGCCTGCCAAACGCACCCCAGCCCATTCTTATTCTTCTGATTATTTCAGTCTCATGATCCGGATCCGCACTCACTACCTGTCCTAAGTAGATGTATTCCCTTACCACTTCCAGTGCCTCACTACCTATTGTAAACTGCTGTTCCCTTCCGAGACTGTTAAATATTACTTTAGTTTTCTGCAAAATAATTTTTAGACCCACCCTTCGGCTTTGCCTCTCCAGGTCAGTGAGCATGCATTGCAGTTGGTCCCCTGAGTTACTAAGCAAGGCAATGTCATCAGCGAATCGCAAGTTACTAATGTATTCTCCATTAACTCTTATCCCCGATTCTTCCCAATCCAGGTCTCTGAATACCTCCTGTAAACACGCTGTGAATAGCATCGGAGAGATCGTATCTCCCTGCCTGACGCCTTTCTTTATTTGGATTTTGTTGCTTTCTTTATGGAGTACGACGGTGGCTGTGGAGCCGCTATAGATATCTTTCAGTATTTTTACTTACGGCTCGTCTACACCCTGATTCCGCAATGCCTCCATAACTGCTGAGATTTCGACTGAATCAAACGCTTTCTCGTAATCAATGAAAGCTATATATAAAGGTTGGTTATATTCCGCACATTTTTCTATCACCTGATTGATAGTGTGAATATGGTCTATTGTTGAGTAGCCTTTACGGAATCCTGCCTGGTCCTTTGGTTGACGGAAGTCTAAGGTGTTCCTGATTCTATTTGCAATTACCTTAGTAAATACTTTGTAGGCAACGGACAGTAAACTGATCGGTTTATAATTTTTCAAGTCTTTGGCGTCCCCTTTCTTATGGATTAGAATTATATTAGCGTTCTTCCAAGATTCCGGTACGCTCAAGGTCATGAGGCATTGTGTATACAGGGTGGCCAGTTTTTCTAGAACAATCTGCCCACCGTCCTTCAACAAATCTGCTGTTACCTGATCCTCCCCAGCTGCCTTCCCCCTTTGCATAGATCCCAAGGCTTTCTTTACTTCTTCAGGTGTTACCTGTGGGATTTCGTATTCCTCTAGACTATTCTCTCTTCCATTATCGTCGTAGGTGCCACTGGTACTGTATAAATCTCTATAGAACTCCTCAGCCACTTGAACTATCTCATCCATATTAGTAATGATATCAGTAATTAGTAAGTAATTAATAATTAATTATTAGTAAGTAAGTAAGTAATTAGTAAGTAAGTAATTAGTAAGCACATATTAGTAATGATATCCATAATAACATCCGAAATTACTTTATTTCTGAAATTGTTTCCACTTTCATCCGCATCATCGCAACTTCGATTTTGACGTCCTCGAGTGCCGCGAATGTGGCTACCGCGTTGACACACACACACACACGCACGCACGCACACACACAGACACCCACGTGCACGCACAGACACGCACACACGCACGCATTCGCACAGACACACACATGCACACACACACGCACGGACACAGAGAGACAGAGAGAGAGAGAAGGAAAGAGATATATATTATAAAAGAAAAGCTGAGGGGTGGGCCTGAGCCACAATGTTCTAGCCAGCTACTGGCTAGAACGAAAGTGGGGTAATGAAAATGACGATGATGATAATGATTTAGCTAGCTTATGCATGTCTACCCATCGCTACCAATCATCTAATATCGCACTGCTACGACGGTTACATGTGTTAGCTTGACCAATTATGCATTAAAAAATGAAATCCACAATGACCTATGTGGCTTAAAATGCAAAGTACGTTTATCACGAAACAAAAAGAAGACTTTCGGAAAGGCGTGGATGTTCGATTCGCGCCAAATATGAATAAATAGCGCTCGCCGATCGCAAATATAAATTATGATCGGTGACCCTTGAATATGAGCACATCGATGTGATTTAAGTAAGAGTGTTAGTCTTGATTATCATTCAGCCTCGAAGGCATGCCCGCATTCTAAGATGCTTGTCTCGCAAAGAAAAAAAAAAGAACAAAAAGGAAACGAAATAGAGCTCTTTCCGTTGTTTTGTAATCACATTGATTCGCTACGTCTTGGAATGTCAGGGCTATTTACTTATAGATTATACCACGTAGTGCATTGCGCATGCACTTATTTGACTTCGTAAGCGTCTCCAAAAGTAACATACCTCGAGAGACGCCGCACGTTGCGACGAGAACGGCATGATGAGAAACCTCCGTATACGAATAACGATTAGCGCGCGAGCGCGCAACGGCCAAGCCTATTTCGTCGTAGCTGCCGAGAATGGTGCGCCTCGAACGTAGGCAAATTGAGCAAGCGAAAGAAATTTGAGAAGAGGGGGCGAACCTAAACGCGAGGCGGCCGAGGGAAACGCATTACCCTGACGCGGGCAGCGATCACTTACGCACGCGGCTGGAATCGATGTTCGAAGTGTCTTCCTCGCTGTCGCAAGTCGTTTTTCTCCTTTACTTTCCCCAGTCAGCACGCTTAGCTACCGCCTTTGATCGACCCTGGGGAGGGGGGGGGGGGGGTGTCTTCCTGTGCCACGGTAATAATTAAGCCACGCAATTGGCACACACAGCGCGCAGCTAAGTGGATTATAATTGCACCAGAACCTAGTAGCTGCCGCAGTTTCCTCCATACTAGTTCCATCGGGCGAGTCGTTTCGGTTGCGCCAACAACGCCTACTCACCTTCGTTACACGCTGTGCTTGATGTAAGGTCTCTCTCTGATCGCTACTGTCGCCCAAAAGCGGCTTCTGCGGGACGCGTCCTTCCATCTCCCGTACTCGCAATATCACGGGCTCTGATGTCTTCCTGCAACTTTCGCGGTGATTCAATGAAGACTGCGAACGGAGCCGGATGCGCCAGAACAGACAACGTGGCCATCTCGATGAGGTTACAAAGTGTTCGGCGGTGTAATAAGCTGGCGTTACAGCATGCGCTGCTGCTAGAATGTAGCAGTTGCAGCTACATGCGCGATAAACGGAAAATCAACCAGATCGCAAAGGGCCCTGCGTCAGTTAAGAAAGTCTGCGGTAATCGAAATTAATTCATAGAACTTGTCTAGAGCCATGGTGAATATTTCTTATAACTTCAGCTCGGAGGGCACGAGGTCGCGGGTTGTATTCCCTGTGATCGCTTCGCAATTGGAGCAAGAACTCTTATGTACATAAATTTATGTGCAAGCTATGTTGTCTGTCATAACCAAGGCGCTGTTTTTGGACGTTTACATAAATAAATAAATAAATAAATAAGTAAATAAATAAATAAATAAATAAATAAATACTGTAGGATATATGTCTAAAGGCATGGTGTGTTGTCTGTACTTGATTTCTATAACTGCAGGCAAACTTTGGCTTTCAGGCATCAGTGCAAAGGACACCGCGACGTCCTGCGCTAACCGAGTGATTTCAGTAAACGCTGCTATTTTCCACTCTAAAAGGTGTGTTTTACTGCCCAGTGCGTAGTGTGCACGTTCTATTAAGCTGTCCCAAGTTCGAACAGCAATGATTTGTTTCGAGCGCAAGTTGGATGACGCTTCATAATTGTCCTTTCAGCATTGAAATTCTGCTCTGGCCATGAGATAACGCGTCACCACGGCGATCACACCTGAAAGCTTTAGTAACCTTCTTTAGCGAAATCGACATTGTATCCACGTGTTAACACTTTGTATGTCCTTGTGTGTTACTGTTACGTCGCAGCATTCTGTGTGGGTTGACTTGTGCGCCGTTTTCCTTTCTGTATTTACTGTTGCTGTTTGTGCGTGTGCATGAAATCTTATTTATTGCCGCACCGCTTGTTTGTTTCTTTTTCATATCACCTCACAATACTATCCTTTCACCCGAATGCAGCACTAAGCTACAAAAGAGCCTCATACGGGTTTCTAAGGAAGAAAGCTTCGCATCTGAGGGAAACATTCGTCCTGGCCCGGGATCCCTCACACTTCCGGGACCAGGACGAGTGTCTCCTCAACTGAGAAGCGTTCTTTAAGAGAAATCAGTATCAGTTCCCTTTGTAGCTTCAGGCTGAATTCGTATGGATGACAATTTTTCCTTTGAGGCTTCCTCCACCTTGTGGATTTTCGCAGAACTAATTTGCCAATATGATCCTTTGCTCATTGGACTAGCTACTGACTGTGGAGTAGCCGGCAACACAACAGTTGCCAACATTTCCAATACCATCAGAATAAATCGCTCACTCACTGTGACGGTTCGTAGTGCGAGTGGTTATGGCAGCGCTCAAGGCTGGTAGTGGGTTGAGAGGGCTCACGGCAATACGCCTCTTCTTTCCTTACGAGACCACTATATTAATCTTGCTCTACATGTAGCAAAGCTCCACAGTTCTTTTACGGCATGGCAAAGTTGGCAGTAGACTACCGTCAAGCTGCTTCTCGAGTGCTTCTTTAATGTGCTGGTGAGAAACCTCCCCCTCCTCCACTTCTCTCCTTGTTATATTTAGAGCGTCAATCATAAAAAATTCGTTGCAGTGGAATACAGCACCTCACAAGCGTTTTCTTTCTATGGCGAAGCTTCGTTTGGTTCTTCCCCTGGGTTTGATGTTCATCTGTTTCCGAAGCCCCCTACTACGGCGTGCCTCATGATGAAATCGTGGTTTTGGCACGTAAAACCCCATAATTCTTTGTTCACTGGCATTCCTTTGCCGGATATGTTAAGGCGAAAGCCTTAAGTGGCTCGTTGCACGATGGCCTTTATACAACAAATCAAAGCCCGTTTATTTTAAGAAAGATGGTTGAACGCGAAGCTTTCCGCCAACGCAAACTGAATCAAAGTCAAAGCCCAGAGCCAAGGACCACGCAACGAACCCAAAAAGCCAAGCGACCCGATGCTATGCATATGATTTGATTGCTTATTTAGGATTGTATTTCTTGAACGCTTAAGTTCAATGAAGCCACATTTCAATAACGTGCATAGCCTTTTTTTAGATAATGTCGCCGTTGATTACACGCATACACTCACACTTTCACGGATGACTCTACACTTGCACAGGATTGTCTTGTGATTGCTGTGGCAGACGGTCAGAGGCTCTGCCATCGTAACGTGACACTGCCTGCTTGCAAACGTGAGATAAATGCAGGAACGGTGCTGCGTCGTGGGTCTCTGTAGAGTCTTCAGTTTGAACGAGTAGCGATCTAGCATGAAACTCTCGATCCATTTCCCATGCTCTTTCGCCACATCGATGTTAAAGTCACTGCCCACGAGGATCAGCGTATTATGCGGCTTTAAGGACTTCATCGTTTTATATTGACACGTGTACTTGACTATCCTTTCTCTCGGGGAATGGCATTTCTCGTGCTGACAATTTTAATGTTATCGCTCAGCGCTAGACGCGCCTACATAATCTGTAGCTTACTCGAATGTTATTGTTGGTTCTAACTGTTGTCTGTGTTCTCGACGAACCCTGTGTAATCAGGCCGCATGCGCAACGCGAAAAGTGTACCTTCTGGAAGGCACGCGGGCACGAGCGATTACGCTGCAACCTTCGACGAGTCGCGTGTAACTAGCCGACGCGCTTGACCTGCAGGTCAGGTATCGACGATCGACGACTGTGCTCGCCGCCTTCGTTGTGCTTCAGCGTTACTTGCTTTTCTGGGTACAAGTTCACCCAATCAAGAATTAGTTTACGTCACTCGCAGTTGTGCGAATGCCTCTTAGTTTCCCCATATTGAAATTTCTTTCTCTATGGCTTCCCCGTCACTGCAGCGTGACAATATATTTATAGACAACTTGAGCTACAGGGTATGCGGCCGAATAGACAGCTTGTTGCTGTCTCGCCTAGTAGATAATTCAGGTCATTGATCATGTGCCTCTGGGTATGTGCGCTTCCATGGCCAATCACACAGAATGGATGTGTTACTGTGCTCCACAAGGGGTATGGGGTATGGTGCAAGGGGTCACAAGGAATATGAAGCCTTAACCGGAATTAGGAAAGTGTCATCGTGCTTCTCTGTGCACACACCTGTCATCAACACTCTTTCCTCCACAAGCATCACACATCGCATTCGCCCTCGTGATGCAGACATCTGCTATAGGCGATGAGGCTGTGCTCGTCTCATCCGCTACTTTTGCTACTTCGCTAACTTAAACGAGCCTCCCGTCATTTAGATTCCAACGATGCGTTGTATCCGAGTGCTTACTACTCTCCATGTCGTGATCTCGAATTCCTCTGATACACTGTGCACGAATTACGCGGTCAGTCAGTGGCCTTACCGTCCTCAATGGCCACTTTGCGTAATAGAGATTCAGTAACGCGGTGAGGCTTTGTACTTTTGTCGGCTCATGTTGCATGCATGTAAACAGAGGGCAAATTAATTCTTTATTTCGTTACTCTTTAAACCGAGGCTTGGCTGTGCGCGCATTATCTTGTCTGAGACTTTCAGTTTCTTTCTGTCCACTGCTTTATCTTTCATGTACTACGTCAGAACCCTCCTCTATTGTCGGATTCAGTCCCAGTTCAGCTTTCGACCTGGAGCTCTATCGTGCGATGCTCATCCTACCTGTGTCCTGTCGATCCTATCGATTCTTGATGCGTGCGCTGCGGCGCTTTTTCATGAACTTTGATTAATTTTTTCTTCTTCTTCTTTTCTTTTTCATCTCTTTCATTTTTTTAAATTCTTTTTACGTGCAACGTGCAGAAAACGAACGCTGCTACGAGGCCTCGACAATCTGAAAGCTTGCCAGTCAATCAACTAATATCTGCAGCTTCCGGTGGTCACTGTGGCATAGGTGGCAGGGCGGGAAATGTGGTAGAACTTCTGGAACATTTATTAGCGGGTAATTCGCTTCCGGAGCTGCCGGCGAGCGTTCGCCTTCCGCTTTCAATCTAATAAATATTTTAGCGAATCTCTGCAGTTGGCTCGCCCACTCTGGCCAGAGTCCAATTTCCGCCCTGGTAAGTGTGGTGTCACGGAGTCGAAGCAAAAATCTTTATAGCATGCTATTCGGTGGAGGGGAAGTCTGCCATATTCGAAGCGGTCGTCATGTGTGCTTTCACCTAAACCAATCGGTTTTCGCAATTGCAAATTGATTTCCAACAATTACAATATCAGAGAGACGCAACGTGCTATAGACTGCCAGATGAAAGTGCCCCTACGTCAGAGAGGGCTGCTTCTCAGTGGGCACCACGACACAGCGTCCGCTGCACTGCGTTCGAAGAACACCTGTTGGGTCCGAAACGTCAAACAATAATTTTTGACTCGGTCAGTGACGTTAAAGTCTTGTTATTTTAAAATTACACCGGAGCAGACGAGGCTTCGCAGACCTTTTGTGCAAGGTGCTTCTGGGCACTTACTGTTGGTTCAGTTGAGATGCGGCGCCGCTGCTAGGGGCGCTTGCTTCCGCTTCAACTGTCGCGTATAGTACAAACCCAGAGGGGGAGTTCATAAGCAAGAGAACTAGCACAGACGGCAGAGCTGCGAAGGGCGAAAGTCGCTGCAGGCATCTGTTGGCGGAAACGCGGCTGACCCGGTAAACACATCTGACATTTCGCAGGGGCTGAGCAAACGGAAACGGCCAAATTAAACGCCCTGAACACTCCGCGCTGCGTCCCGGGACACACCCGACCTACATCGAGGTTCGCCCTGTTCTTTTTTACTTCTTCTTTTCTCCCATTCCCTGCTCTTCCTCGTCTTCTTCTTTTCTTGTTCGTTCGCTGCCTTCTTGTTTAGGTTTTTACTAGGTTGCTACCAAGTCTGCGGTCCGTTAACCTTAATGACTGTAGAAATCACACGCTAATACCAAGGTACAAAACGTAAGGCATTCTAATGGTGCGTCTTGATGAAGGTTATGGCACAATGATCTTTTAATGTCACTCTGTGCCACGTTCCCCCGACCCACCCCCTACACCAATCCCCTTTGAGTTGTAATTTGTGACCCTGTGGTACGTTAAAAAAGCAAGCTACTTGGCTCATATTAACGTTTTGTGCTGTCCACTGTATACGTGCAAGCGCACACTATAGTATCATTTAAGAGCTGCGCAAGTACAGAACTTAGATTACGCGGATGTTATTCTCCCTTAAGAGTCGCTTACCTTTAAAATAAAGATATACTAGTAATAACTCCATGCGATTAAAAATTACATTTATTTGACGAACACATAGCTTAAAAAGATGCGTTACTAATGTGCGTGCATTCAACACGGTGGCTTTTCGGTGTACGCTTACTTACCAACCCATTTTTGCAATTTCACTTATTCGCTGAAACTTCAGAATTCATCCAATTACAGCTCCATAGGCAGCCAACGTTTTATATCTACGTCGATTATAACAAGCGCAGTCTCCGCATGTCATGCACTGGACACCCTCTCTCACACTTCGTATAGGGCAACCTCGGCCTTGCATATTTTGATTCTTCATAAGTTACGGCACGCATCAACTAATACTGGTTCTGATGTGTTTTCTTTTTCTCTCTCTCGCGGTTCTGAATATGTCGTATCAAGGAAGGACGAACACGTAAGGAAGTTAATTTCGTTAACATGCATATATATCTCATGCCGGCACTCCCTCTTTTATGACTTCGCGTCTCGCCGACGAAATCGGATTACTGGCCGTAAAACTAGATTTGCGTGTCAGTCTTTTGCGAGGAGCAAGAACACTGCGAAGCGCAGCCGTATTCATCTCTCTTCGGGCATGCGCGTATGTTTGCCTCTTCCCTTGAACGTGCCGTGCGCAAGACATCCTCTCGGTCTCGCTAATACCCGGCCACTCGGACTAAGACAAAGCGTTGTAAAACAAACCGCTGTTTGCGGAAGTCCGAGAGACTTGATCCTCGAAGGCAATCGCAGGGAGGAACGAAGGAAGGGCGAGATGCGGATTGACCGGGAACGGAGAAGACCGCGTTCGCCTTGCCCTCCGGAAGGAGAGAGAGAGAGAGAGCAAAATAAAGGAAATGGCGAAGGCAAAAGTAATTAGCTCCCGCAAAGCGCCGCCAGTGACGCTGTGACGCGCTGGCCGACAAACACGCGAGGAACACACACTCTGTTTATGCGGCAGCTGAGCTAATGGATTCGCCAAGGCCGCGACGAAACTGGCGTCCGGCCGGCCGTGCCCCTCTGGTTATAGAGCACGCAAGCGGCGGAGCCGAAGCTGATAGCACGAGTATACATAACGCGCACGTATCTCGCGCCAGTGCCCCTGATCTTCGTTGTGCTCGCCGGCTTGAAATGGTGTCTGAAAGTCTTCCTTGTTCATCTTAATCCATTCGCTCGCGCGTGGCCGCTTCGAGCGACGCGTCCCTTTTTGCTATTATTTTTTGTTTATTTTTTCGCGACAAGAGAGAGCGCGGGATAAGCGAACCCCATCGGCAACGTAGCAAGGGCCTAGCAGAGGATTTAAGCTCGGCGATATTCGTAATGGGCGCATATGTGAGGAGAACAGAGAACGACCATAATCTTAGTTAAGCTGAAGAGATGCGACACGGGTCTTGCGTAAGGGAGAAGTAAAGAAAATATATGTAAGGAAACAAAAGAACACACGATGAATGTAGAAGAATGATGATATCAGTAATAATAAAGGAAAGTTGACTCGCCATCCGGTCCCGGCCCTGCGAAAGAGGATGTCCAGCGAAGCTGTAGCAAAACCACCACAACTGCTGAGGGGGGTGCGCAGTGCTTTATTGATGGTTCGGATACTTGTTTTGAGCTTGTTCTTTATTGAAACGTATGCTGTTCTGTGTGTTGTATGGGTGATTTCAATGAATGTATGCACTGTTCGCTTCACTTTGCTGAGCGCTTGTAGCCTCTGCATTATGAGGGGGATGAGCCATTGCAGTTTAGTTTGCTTAGGGTCACTGCTGATGATGATAATTTTTCTTCACAGACGGGAACGAAAAATCCTGACCACCGAGGGGCTAACACCTTCGCTGTAAAATAAATGTTTTTGCAAGACGATGACGTACACGTCTACCATTCACTAATACATATAGAGTAAAATCATCGTGATGTTAATACACTTCTGAGATTCAGAGTTACACGATGGGTGCAGGAGAAGGGAAGCGCAGTCGAGGATGACAGAAAGATAGGTGGGCTGATGAAATGAGGAAATTTGAAGGCGCAAGTTGTAATCGGTTGGCGCAGGCTGGGGGTAATGGACATCGAGATCGCAGGGAGGGGCCTTCGTCTTGCAGTGGGCATAAATAGACTGATGGTGGTGGTGGTGGTGGTGATTATTATTATTATTATTATTATTATTATTATTATTATTATTATTATTATTATTATTATTATTATTATTATTATTATTATTATTATTCAAGATCCCTGCTGTGCCGTGCAATGTTTGTAGGATGAAACAGTTCCATAATATCATTAAATATATCACGAAGACATCGAGTACCTAGATTTACGAGGCTAAAAACCTCATAACTGCAGATCCTTGATCAGAAATGATTGATTTGGTGTCAGCTCCCAAAGCAACAAAGGCTATTTAAGAGATGCCGCATGCGAACGTTCCGAATTGGGATAATTTTGACGACTTAGGGTTCTTAGGCACGCACCGAGAGCTCAGTATGAGAGCGCTTTTGCATTCCTTCGTCATCGGAATTCGGCCGCGTCAACCAGGGACTGAATCCGCGACCACGTGCTGAGCATCGCGAAACTATAATAGCCGCCGAGTCACCGCTGAAGCGGTACTGATAGTGCCAGATTCCTTACGTACTCTGCAATAAATATCGATCGTCACTCGGCGGACCGCGGAGCATACTCAAACAGCGCATTCACCGCCGAGAAAACAATATCTAAGGCAAATAGGCTAAATTAAACCGAACTCCCCAACCGCGCTGTCACAGTCTCTTTGTAATGGGGTGAGTGGAGCCTCCCAGATGCAATATCGGGCAGATTCTTCTGCTGTGACACTCGTGTTATTTTCACCCTCTTTCAAGGCTAACACGAAACTATACGAAAGATGGGAAAAAGAAAAGAAAAGAAGGAATCGTGCCCAGAGGCACCTCGCGACAGCGGAGGCGACGACATACCGGTTTGATGAAAGATGCAGGCTATCGGAAAACACGGCCTCTCTTCGTATACGCAGCCTGCAGCGCGGAATTTGGCCTCAATGATCCACGTGCCGCGTCAACGGCAACTATGTACCAGCACAGCCAATAACGAAGCCCCGGATGTTTGCTTAGCTACTTCATGTTTTTTTTCTCTTTTATTTTTCTTGAACAGCAGCGGCTCCTACGACGGCGTCCAATAGGGTACTGTCGCTCATTTGGAGAAAATATTGCGTTCACCGAATTGCGCCGCACGATGCCTGTGTGTGTGTATATATAAGCGAGCAACCTCTGGCGAGCACGCACATGTCGAAAAACGTGAAAGAACGGTCGCGGAACTACGCAGCTCGGTGCATCGTATGTGGTGCCGGCGTACGCCTTACTCGCACTTCAGTTAATTTTCGACGTAGCGCTACATAGTAAGAAGATTCCCGGTGCGCATTATGACAGCTTCCTAATTGTGTAAAAAAATCACGAAAACAAAAACGCAGTAACTATACGCCGACTAACGACGTCTTCACGTGTACAGAGCTTTAAGAATAAAGAAAAGTATACAAGGTAAATTGGGCATACCATAGCTAAGGTGTGAATTACTAAAGCACACATTATCAAAAAAAAATCTTACAACAGGAAAAAAGAAAATATATATATATACAAATCCGAGATTACGAGTGATGTAAAATAAGTAGCGACATAATATTGTAAACATCGTCCGTACATAATATTTTTTCTATATACATGACGCCGAAGAATAATAATAATTAGAAGAAAGCATCAGATCACTTACGTTAACACGGCAAGACCGGGACGGAAGCACAACTGCATTTTTCAATGCGATCGCACTTATGAGCACGTGTCTCCGATTTGTTGCGAACAGATTTGTTGCATTGAAAAACAAGCAGTAAAGTTCCAGTGAATGACGATCGCGGAACGATGATTTAGGCCATCATAAACTCTATACAAAGATTTTGAACATTAGGACGACAAAAATTTAACGTGACATTCTTCTTTTTCAAAATTGTTACTGCGCAGTGAAATTATATGACGCAGTTCTGTAATCACTCACTTGGAGAACACACTAAGCGCCTAAATTTGCCATATTACACATGACTTTAAGGTATACGTGCATTTTTCGTTAGTAAATGTTTGAAAACCTGGGGAAACTGAACCACATAAATCAGGAAAATTGAGAGGACAGATTTTTTATACACATCATACGAAGTCAACCACGAAGAAGCCAAGAAAATCAAGATGAAATTACTTGTTTTCTTCCGTTGCTTCCAATTTCTGTTATCATTTAACATGGTTGGCACAGCTCAGGTCAGTGATGCATGTAAAATGCAATGAAAGTTGTTTACTTTGACTTCAGCTCACTCCGAGTAGCGGTATTGAAGGCATCGATGTATATTTTGCTGCGGAGCTACACAAAATTGTGGTATTTTTGTTTATTTACGGAATATTTTCACGTAGCAGTGACGTCGAAGAACCAGACAGTGGCATGAAAACGAATTCTTTGTTGGGCGAACTTGTGCCCAGAAATGCGAGTGACACTGAAGCACGACGATAGCCCGAGCCCACTCGTTGGTCGTCGAATTGCGAACTATACGGGTCGAGTGCTTCGGCTGTTTATACACGACTATATACGTGCATCCTAGCGTCATACGCAGGGGGCCACGTGCGTTTCGATATGTACCTACACCACTATTCGCGTCGCGCACGCTACAGACAAGGTTCCTTCGCTACAGCGTCGCCTACAACATTGGAGAGAAGTTCTAATAGATGCATTGCGCGCCTTGCGCTGAGCGATGAAGTTGTAACAGTTGTAAACGGGTCAGAAAACGCTCACCGAAACAAAAACAAATAATAAACAAGTATGCGTGTCAAAGCTTTTGAGTAATTTTAGCTAACCTTTAATACTTTTACCAGCCTAAATTACCGTATCGCGAGCGTCAGCCGCTACAATATAGGACCTCTCTTTCTTGTACTTATACCTACCCTACCTACATACGTATACTCTGCCGAGGAAAGCATATATCGCCTTGAAAATGACAAGTCCACTTGTCGAAACGTTGGCTCCCGCTTTCACCCCTTTCTCGTTTTGTTCATCGTCTTGAATTTTCATCTCCCTCCTTCCCCCTGTTTTCCCTGTTTTTCTTCTAAATACGAGGGACTTCCTTAGAATAAATCAGCGGTTGCGTGTCCACCGGTTGCGTATTCAATCCAGTGTTATTCACAGAACACTTAAAATACATTCTAGTAACCTCATTATACAGCGACAAGCCCCAACGTAAAAGCTGCCAGTGCAAATATTACTACGCAAATACAAAAGATTGCGAACCTGATGACTGATATAGTTATAATAAAAACAAACTTGAAAAGTACTGAGCAAGGAAATGACAAAATATGTGCAAAGAAATAAATATCACAAAAATGATAACGATCATGAAATGGCGTGAAGATAAAAAAGAAAGAAAATATTTTTGCAATACTTCAGTAGGCAACCGATGCAAAATGTCTGATTTTATGAATAGCATCTAAAGGACATGGCCGCGAGAATTAGTAAAAGAATACAGAGAGCAGTGAACAACAGGTATACACATGAAATGGGCAACATAAATGGAACGCGAAATATATACGCTTTACAGTTGATTAGTGATTACGTTGGCCGTCGATTCTAAAATGATTCCGGCAGTACTCATCTCCCGATTAATGTCGACATTAATGTGATTAACCTTGAAGAACTGTAGCGACACATCGCATTTCCAAATTCATAACTTCTGTGTAGCCGACGTCTTCAAATTTCTCCCCACGCGGTGGCTTAGTGGCTATGGTGTTGCGCTGCTAAGTATGAGGTCGCAGAGCCCGCATTTCAGTGGGGACGAAATGCGAAAGCACTCGTGTACTTAGATTTAGGTGCACGTCAAGGAACCGCAGGTGGTCAAAATTAATCCGGAGTCCCACACTACGGTATGCCTCATAATCAGTCGCGCTTTTGGCACGTAAGACCCTATAATTTAATTTAATTTAATTTAATTTAATTTAATTTAATTTAATTTAATTTAATTTAGCATTCCTCGCTCAATGGACGCTATGTTCTCATTCTGTTTACTTCACTTCTTTCTCCACAACCGGTTGTTTTTGATGCCGATTTCTTGACTTCTTGTCTCTTGTTCTGCGTGTATATCTCGGCATCTACCCACTGGCACATGCCCATTTTGGAGGGTTGGCCAAAAATATTCGCATACCTGGTGTCAACGGGTATGAGCCAATAACAGAGGGAAAACAAACATGCATATGCACACACCCAAGCTGTCTATTCGGGCAGATACTCAGTGGTACATCTTAGTGGCACATTGCCAGCGGTTCAAGTTGTCGTGAAAGAATTAAGATACGGACATACTGAAAAGATTGTTAAGTTCGTAAAGAACGCCAACACGTTAAAGTTTGGTGTATATTTCGAAGGTCGGGGTAAAATTTTCTACAAAGTATTGCACTTGGGCAAGAATCTGCGTTGTTGTTTCTCTCCTCACAAAACTGGAATGGTGGATCTGTGATCAGAATTCGACAGATTGAATTGCGACGGCCAGCAAGATATAGGAGAGAAAATGGCAGGCCATTTTCTCTCCTATACTTTGCTGTCTTGCAACCGGAAAGCGTTTCCGGCCAGAAAGACGTCGTCCACCAATTCACATAGCAACGCACCCGTGATTTCACCTGTTTGAGGCCCAGCGTTCTGGCAGACACAAATAGAAATCAATTTGGGAAACGACTCCGCCTACCTCCGTAAGTCATTTTCTTCCCGTTACCGAGGCGTTTTGCACGCCGGCTCTGATGCCATGTCGACATCTGTTTTGAACGATCAGCGAACGTAACTCAGTACGGCGAGATTTCGCAACAGCGTATACGTAATTTCTCTCTCTCTCTCTCTCCTTCCTTCATTATTTAATTTTCTTTCTTTTTTAATTCACCATCGCGCAGAAATAAAAAAATGCGGAAGGCGCGGAACACAGTAGGAAGGCCGAGTCGCGAAGAGGACAATGGGAATTAAATGTAAAAGATCACGGCCGGCACCGGCGTCTCACGATGACAAAAGGTCCCTGTTTTCTTTTATTTCTATTGAAGAAACGAATATTGTCGTTGACGTTGGGAAAATAATAGTGCAGCCGGCTTTGAAAGGCCCGGAACCTCTTCTCTCGCGTTTCAATCCATTTTTCTTCGACATTTAGGCACTGCACGTGCTCAGTTCTGCATTCGATGACAGAAATCCTTATTGGCAGGTTTTCTGGAGCGGAAGAGCAAAGTGCAATCACAAGCTAGTCGGCGAAGCGAAATAAGAAGAAGCATGCGATTGATTTTCATCCGCCCATTCAGCGTGTGCTTCGTGGGTGATCCACGGAAGTGTGCTTATTCTTGCGTAACTATACGCTGTATGCTTTTAGCCTGGAGGCTTGTACGCTAAGTAGGACACAAACCTTAACCAGACTAGATTTTATGGAGTGTGCGTCTTAGTGTGCTGTGTTTATGTTTGTGTGTGTGCGTGCTTGCGTGTGTGTGTGTGCCTGTCTGTCGGTTTGCACTGGGGTTTGTGCCCAGCTCGTCTATGTCACCCTTCATCATGGGAATATGCAGCTCCATTGCAATTTTGTAGGTCCAGGGGAACACGTTTTCACAGGCGAGTATTTTTTAGGGAAAGAGATGTAACGGCAGCGTCGGCAAACGACCTAGAGCTTTAGACCACGATTAGAGGGAAGTGTGGCGTTGCAGTCGTGGAAGTCACTGCTGATTTTTAGGTGATTTGACAGGGCTTCTTTCAGAAAACATAACTGAACTACCTTCGCTACTCATTATGGTTGAGCTTTGCTGCGTGCGCCAGTCGGAAAGCGTTTCTTTTGAGCATGGTGAGAGTGACGCTCACAATTTATTCCGTTAGATAATTTTTAGCGCAGAATCTTGACGCCTTCGAGTATGCATCTCCCTAGTTCCAACAGACATCTGGACAGTAAGACTGACAACGCGTGATTAGGTACTTTAGATACTTTAAAATGTTCTTGTTACTTTTTTGATGTGCTCAGAACAGTATGAAGGTATAGATTAGAAGCTAAATGAAAATTTTAATTTCCATCACAAGCTTGCAATGACAGCTAGATTACGTTGAAAGAAGTAATCAGTGGTTTCAACCTAAAAGGGCGAGGTTTAGACAAAGCCATGAATAAATAAATAAATAAATAAATAAATAAATACCCATAATTCTTACGCATTGATTTGGTGGATGAAGTTCTGTCTCTGTCAAAGCCTGCAGACGCATAACCACCGCCAGATTTTCTTCTAGCATTCTTATTACGTGAGTTTATGGCGAAAGGTATTTCGGTTCATTTTAAATGTCACTATGCGGTGCTCACTCCTCTTAGGACTCGGAACAACTCTCATCGTTACTTCGATGTGGGCGGACGAGAATCGTTCTTAATTACGAGCCAGTTGCATGTTCCTAAGTTCAGGTATACGAGAACTTCTGAACACGCAGTCTATAACGTGACGCTTGCGGTTGAAAGGATACACCCCAAATGCTGTCGTGGATGGCGCTGGCTAACACTCCCAGGGCTACCCATGTGCACATACACAAATACCCGAGGAAATTGACGTGATCAAAGCCGTCGCGGTATTCCTTAAAGGGGTACTGACATGATATTTTCGACTGTTCAGTTTCTTGTTGTTAATTGAAGGTCTTATAAATCTCTAAACTATAGAAAAAGTGACAAGTCTCAGAGCGCCGTAATTAGTTTAACATAACACCTCTTTTACAGTTAGTTTCGGTTTCGCTTCCCAGGAGGACACTGTGTCGTGACGTCACGACACAGTACGTGGTCGCGTGGGAGCGACGTTCTGACACTCGATTCGGCTCGCTTGGTCGCCTCGTGTGCTCTACTCGTTGTGAACGACGATGTGACCAAGCCGTCTTTGGCACTTTCCCTATTTTTCGTGCATTTCAGTTAAAATGAACACCTAAAAAAAATTCCCACACGCTTTTCCCGACCTCATCATCTGTTTTCTCGGTATGGTTGTAACTAACAAAAATATCGTACGCCTCGGTTCCCTTTGTTCTTCTCGCTCATTCCTGGATATTCGTATTCGCGTCTCGTTCGCCAACTGTGGCACGTCGAAAGCTCTGTCGGCGGCACTTCTGCGCCTGCCCTTCGCTGCTCGCGTATCTTGGAAACCCATTTTCGTCGGACGCTTCTGCTCTGATTGACTCATCTGTGCACGCTTGCCGCGAAGCACGCAGTCCGTCAACGGGTTGTTTTCGCTGCTAGTCACGACAATATGCAGCATCCAGCACTGGATACGTAACTCCGCGATTTGCGCTCCCGGTAAGCGCGCGGCGCTCACCTCGAAACGAAAAGGCACGGCCGCTTCGCCCAGGGCGTCCATCAACCTTCGGTGCACAGGTCCCAGCTGCATGGCATACAGGGCACGGCCGGGGGATCTGCAAAATGGGAGTGGCGGCGGTACGCGGACGTGAGTGAACTGTCGACGATTCCCACAGGCCCATCGCTGTGCTTGCCGAAAGTGCGCGATAATGGGAAGGGCAGGGGAGTGCTGGCTCCCGCCCTTTTACCCAGGTCTTCGGAATGACTGTCATTGGAGACACTTTGGCGGGACGGCGCAGCGGTGGGCAAGTAAGCGTTGCACCCCGCTCGTCCAATCCACGAAGCACTTGTGACACCCTTGGCTCGCGTGCATGGGGTAACGAAGTGCGGGAGGTTAGTAGGAAAGGGGGAGCAGCGTCTCGAAGCAACAGCAAACTGCGGAGATATGCGCGCGCCCATGAAGGCTGACGACATTGCCAGAGAGGATAATGAAACGCGCTCATTCTGATCTATTTGTCTTCTTTAATGGTTTTGCTATGTGGTTACTGAGCTCGTGAGGGAGACAGTGTACTGGACTCGCAGCCATCTACATGCACTGCACACCTTGCAGGCGTTGTAGTTAAAAGATAAACATCGGCGAATCGAAGAGAATGACAAACTTGACCGGTTGTCTGGGAGGAAGCGAAATTTATAGCAACCTCTCCGCTGCGACAATTGTATTCGCGCTCCTACCGGTTTCTTATTAGGGAGTTCTAGTCACGCCCAATTTTCGCGCAGAAAAGAATTTGGTCATGCAGCAAGTCTTTCTGTGCAGCAAAATTAAGCAGGTGCATGGCAACGAATCACCGTGTTACCTTCTTTCTTGATAAGCTGTGAAATATGGTATGCGAGAGATGTTTAAAAATACAGCAATTATGGTGCGAGTACTGTCGAGCAATGCTGTATGTATCGTTCCTGGAAACGTCTTGCGGCCGCTTGTAGAGAGAAGCAATCGATCGCGCCGTCTTGTGGGCAAATAGCGAAAACTCAAATAGTTGGAGTCGGAAAGTCTTCGCAGAAGGATAAAGGCAACGAAAAGCCTACAAAGAACATCCAGTGGCCAAAGGACAATGCCAGTGTGTTGTCCTCTTTCACTGTTCTTTTGTCATCCTCTTTCAGCGTCCTATCGTGAGCCACCGATGTCAGCCGTATCGTTCCTATGCAGAACTGATGGAAGCACAGATGTAACGTAGTACGTACTTTGGCGGCTCTGTGGTGGAGGATCCGGTGGCGGCTTGCGGGGTGCGGGGCGAGCTGGGCTGCTCGTGGCAGAGCTGCGTGTGTCCCAGGTAGACCTCTCGGCAGAGCGTCATGCCCAGGATCTCGTCCTCCTCGCGGCCGTACCGGAACCGGCCCACCAGCGCCACCAGGAGCCGCTCGTTGGGCTGCAGCTGGTCGGCATCGAGCACTACCACGCCCTCTGCGAGACGCGAGAGGAAGCGCTCGGCGACCTGTACCCACTGGCCTAGATTAAAGTGACACTGAATACTAAGGATATTTTTTTAAGCCATGTTATTTTAAGTTACGCTTTTTTTTTTCAGTAGCAAAGAAAGGTTAACGTTAAACTGAGAGATGGCTTGTCAAGCCAGAAAAGGAACCAAGAGCGAAAGACTGCTGGCTGCGCCGCGTCGTACTTCGTTCCGTATTTTTCCGGTAACGGAATGAATTTTGACGGCGACTTCTCGGACCTAGTCAACTGCTTATGAATAACAAAGGGTTGCGTTGCGAATTGTAAGAACTTTTCCGGCGCTAAATATGGTCTATAGGAGAAAACACTTTGAGGCTCGCGGTGTCACACTGATACACCACGCACCGGTTACGGCGCATTTGTGGCAGGGACATCTCTTTTCGTTGGTAATCTGCATTTACCGGCCAAATGAATGTAATTCCGTTTCTGAAGCATGCACGTCTAAACAGATCTCTACATACGCCGCGGTGGCCAAGTGGCGTTGCGCTGCTGAGCACGAGGTCGCCGGTTCGTTTCCCGACCAAGGTGGCCACATTCTGATGAGGGCGAAATGCAAGAAAGCTCGTGTACAGTGCTTTGGGCGCACGTTAAATGCATACCAATACATATTATGTCCACCGCTGCTATTATATCAATCGGAAGTAACTATAAAATAAAGAGAGAGAAATTAAGGTCACTGTTCTGAGTACGCTGAGGAGAGAACACTGCCGTAGACATTTTCGCTCCGAGCCTTCTATATGCTTGTTATATGAGACTCGTCTCTGTAAGACCCCTCGCTCCCTTTGACAAACACTCGCACGCACATACGCTCGCACATTGAAAAAAAAAAGTTGAGGGAAATGAGTATACGACTTTTTAAAGTGTAATCTTCATAAAAACGAACATTTTCACTTTCTTTCGCGGTAACTTCTGTAGAGGTTGCTTCTCATAAACGTTAGTTCCTGTGCCTTGTACAGGAAGCCATGGAGCATGTATGCACCCAGTGCACAGTAGAAGGAGCTTTCACCGCAGCATCTTTCATCTGCAGTGCGTTGGGAAAATTTAAACAAATGACACCAGAACTCACCTACTGGCTCCGTGCAAGTTCCCAGGTCACAGAATTCCCGTTTCTCCATGTATAAGGTAACCTGCGAGAGACCGAAGAGGTGTAGAAACGTTAGCAACATATTGCCTAAAGTTTTAGCGATTTCGATTTAGTGGCGGCAAACGGCCACCCAGAAAAAGACAGCAACATTTTCTTCGCAAAGCCATTCCTATTACAGGCAAAATACTACTTGCGAATCTTCCTTGAATAACCCGCTCCTAAATTCAGCGTTAGACTAATGGGTTTTCGATCACAGCCTTTGAAGCGCGCATAATGTTCAAGCTTTGTTTTCACCATGCTTGAAAACACATTGAATATATTCGTAGCGCTTATCTAAACGGGGAAATATTAAAGTAAGAACAAAAGAGTGAAAGCTGTTGGAGCTTCTGCCTGGTTTTAGGCGCAGCAATTACGTTTGCTCAGCCTCCTCTAGCCCAATAACAAACAACACGCCAGAAAAGGAAACGTGAAGGCGTCAAGAAGTGAAGTTAAGGAAAGTGAATTCGGTTTGCTAACTACGAGGAGAACCGGATGAGGAAAGGAAAACAGCAACGTATAATTCGCGTAGGACAGAGTTTGCCGTGCTGCAAAAGTCGGTCTAACGTGCGTATTTGTCTTGGACAAACTGAAGCAGAATGTGCCCTTTTATATATGAATAGCAACATATGTTTTCAGTCATGATTCAACTATTTTGACAGCGACGCTCGGTTAGTGGCTTACATGATAATAAGGATATGATGTATAAGAACATGTACATATTAAGTAACAATCATGCGAGGAAACAGATTATGAAGCATTGGAAATCATAGGTGCAAATAATTGTTACGTTTGCTTGAAGTGCGCTGACACAAACTATATATATGAGAATTAAAGTGGGCTAAATATAACTTGCAGCAGATGGAAATCAGACCAACATCTTCTGCATTGCGCGTGAAGGTGCCTTACAAAGTGTATTAACGCGGAGACCATATTTCCAGTCCACTTTTGGGGTATTTGCGTATGTGTACGAAATAGTGCACACAACAAAAATGAGAATAGAGCAGATAAGGCTGTTCTGTTTTCAAATGTACCACGCTGATACTCGGCAGAGTATTCTATGTCGGGTGCAAATAAAACAGCAATCCACCACATGAGAGAACGAGTGCCATCTGGCGCAGTATTGGACGGCCTCCGAGATAATGTGTAGCGCTCGCGTTCCTCCTCTCGGACGCCATGCCTGTGCAAAAGCGAACCCGTGAGCCTCAAGATGTTACTTTCAGTTCTAAGTATTGAGTGCTTTTCTTATCCAATTTACGAGCGCGTTTGGGGTGGGAATCGACAAACCAGCGTCGTACTGGATCCAAAGAAGATCAATTACGAGTCGTTGTTGTTGTTGTTGTTGTCCTATGTGGCCGTGGCACATACCCACAGTGGGGGATTGGCCAAGAATCGGGCGGTTTAATTAGGTTCCTAAAAATAATAATGAAACAAGGGAGTTAACAATTTGGGCGTGTGAGCTTAAAAGTAAACGTTTTATGTCTGGAGAAAAAAAAAATAGATAATCAGATGAAAACCGGGTATAAGAAAATAATAATAATAATTACAATAACAATTAATAATAGATAAGAAATAAAAGAAAGCTATGGTAGGGAGGGAGAACGATCAATCTAACATGGAAAACGATTGGTTTCAATTAGGTAATTTTGGATCGCCAAGCAAACATTTCTGTGGCTGAACCCAACAATGGAGGCTCCAAAAGATAGGATCACAGGCTAGGATAGGATAAAGTTAGACCAATAGAGCGAAGCGGCATTTCAAGTAGTCGTTTTCTTAGAATAGAAAACCGTCTGCAAGACAACAAGAAATGGTCGATTGTCTCCGCTTCGCCACAGAATGAGCATAATGGTGAGGGGACCAGACCAGACCTGTGGAGGTAGAAGTTCAATGCAGGTATACGGCAGCGCAGCTTCGTGATGGACACTTCAATTTTCCGTGTTCGGCAAAAATCTCTGTTCCAAGGGTGTAGGAGATGTCCGTAATCCTCAGAGTTAGTAATTGCGGAGCCTGATACGGACTGTATAATGATACTCCTGCGAAATCTAGCTGCAGTAACGTAAGCAGTCAAAGGGCAGCAAGGAAGAATCGGGCCACTTATCGATGCCTTGGCTAGAGAGTCTTGTTGGGGTCTCGGTGCTGACGCCCGTTATTGCCAATGGGTCGCAAGCCCCAAGGGTAGCGTTGGCCTGGCGGCCTGGGGCACTGGAAGCATCTGAAGGTCCCGGCAAAGCAAGAGAAGACTGGTAACAGAACAACTTGTTTATTCTAACATAGCAAAAGAGCGGCCGGTCAGTTCGACCGAAGTGGAGAGACGGGAGAGCACGTAACTCAACAGTACAAATCGGAGCCTCTCTCCTGGCGTCCGGGGGCAGCTGCTCTTATACTCTCGGCGTCGCGGTCCAAAAGGGAAGGTCACGGGATGAAGGTCACGGGATGAAGGTCACGGGACGGCGGAGCATGAGCCCACGACGGCGCGCACGGTCGAGCCGAGAGACCTGCTGAACCGAGTGTAGTGACGCATCGCCAACCCTCACTTGGGGAGCTCCGCTCCCCGGCTGCCGCGCTTTGACAAGCGTGGGCACACACACACACACGCACACACGAAGACACGTGGCACTGAAACACGCCTGGACACGCTTGGCGGGTAGGCGTTGCGGCGGCGTTGAACGGGCCAAAATGTCCGCCGCTTTGAACAAAGCCCCGGCGTCCGTTGCATCCGCGCCGGCATTACCGCGCGTTGTAGGCGAAACGTAACAGACCGCCCCGCCGGGGGAAGGAGATCCCGATGGTCAGGGGACTGCATCCGCTGTCCGGAGGGATGTCGCTCGATGATGCTCATAACCGTAGTCGGGCGTCCTTTGGCGTTTCTTGAGCGCAGCGCACAGAGAAGGCCTCGTTCTCACGTTCAGGTGCACACAGGACACTGCAAAGTGACTTCGGGAGAGTTGACATTTTTGTTCTCGTTTCCGGCAAGCGTTAGAACTACGCCGAAAGTCAACCGCTCAGTCAGCAAGCACGGCACAACCCTCACTAAGCCCTGCCAGGCTCTTTCCCCTTTTATACTGCTGCCTAGTTCCTTACAGTAGTTTAGCAGCACTCAGAACGCGTCCACAAATCGGAAAATTGCACTAGAAAGCACATCATCACTTTGAAACACTATACAAAAGCAATAAGTTAAAAAAAATCCTGCCTCAGGAAGAAAAACATCAGTAACAAGCAATTTTGAGGCTGATTCCCACGTTAGGGGCTTCGACTTAAGCCATCGGCGTTACCGTTGAGACTCCCCTTTTTGTAACGCACCTCAAAGGAATATTGTTGCAAAGCGAGGCTCCAGCGCAGGAGGCGGCCATTTTTGGGAGAGATGGTCTGCAGCCATTGGAGAGGGCAGTGATCCGTTTCAATGATAAACCTCGAGCCGGCTAGGTAACATGACAATTTCTGAACGGCCCACACAATACACGCACACTCTTTCTCGGTGGCGCTATACGCCTGCTCACGACTCGTCAGCTTACGACTAGCATACAGGACGGGGTGTTCTACTTCTCCATTTTCCCGTTGGCACAGTACAACGCCCATGCCTCGCTCACTAGCATCATACTGAACAACGAACCCTTTTGTGTAGTCGGGCGATCGTAGCACAGGCTGGCTTGTTAGGGCGCTCTTTAGGGCGCTAAAAGCTCTTTCCTTCGTCTCATCCCAGACGACTGTCTGCGGCTCTGTCTTTCTTAGAGCATCCGTCAAGGGAGCCGCGATATCAGAGTACCTGGGGATGTACCTCTGATAGTAGCCGGCGACACCTAAGAACGACCGAATATCGGTCTTCGTGCGCGGTTGCGGGAAGTCTCGCACAGCGGCCACCTTTATTTCAGAGGGGCGGCGACGACCCCGACCAATCACGTGTCCGAGGTAGACAACCTCGGCCTGTGCTAACTGGCACTTGGGAGCCTTGACTGTCAAGCCCGCATCGCGCAGGCGGGTTAGCACTGCCCGCAAGTGCGCCATATGCTCAGGCCAGGATGCGGAGAATATCGCTACGTCGTCTAGATACGGTAAAGCGAATTCTTGCTGTCCCCGCAACACTTTATCCATGAGGCTTGAAAAGCAGTATGGCGCGTTCTTCAAACCAAAACTCAAAACTTTAGGACGGAATGTCCCCATTGGTGAAATGAACGCCGCATACCTACTAGCCTCTTCTGTAAGTGGAACCTGCCAATAACCCCTGACAAGATCTAGGGTGGAAATAAACTGAGCGCTACTCACTCTCTCAAGGCGCTCCTCGATGTTAGGGATCGGATAAATTTGATCCTTAGTGATGGAATTAAGCCTGCGGTAGTCGACGCAAGGACGAGGTTCCTTGCCCGGTACCTCAACTAAAATCAAAGGGGAGGTATAATCACTCTCACCCGCTTCAATAACACCGAGCTGTAGCATTTTCTTTACCTCAGCCTCCATAATATCGCTCTGGCGGGGTGACACCCGGTACGCCTTGGATCGTACTGGCTCTGGGGAGGTAAGTTCTATGTCATGAGTAAGGACAGAAGTCCTACCAGGCCTCTCAGAGAACAGACCTTGAAACTCTTGTAAGAGCTGGTGTAGTTCGGTTTTCTGCTCAGGCGACAGCGATGCTTTACTTATTAAGTCACTAATGACTTGATCGGCGTCTTTCCTGTTCGTCACTGAGCCTAGTCCCGGAAGCTCGACCGGAAGCTCTTCGGGCACGTTTACCATCATGCACACCACTGCTTCCCGTTGCTTATAGGGTTTGAGCAGATTACAGTGGTAAACTTGCTGTGCTTTCCGCTTTCCTGGCAGACTCACCACGTAGTTAACGTCCGACAGTTTTTGAACAATCCGTGCTGGGCCCTCCCACTGCACGTCGAGTTTGTTCTTTAGCGATGTGCGCAATATCATGACCTCATCGCCCACCTCAAAACGACGGGCCCTGGCTGTCCGATCATAATAAACCTTGGCCCTCTGCTGGGCCTCTGCCATTGCTTCACCTGACAACTCCTGTGCCCTTCTTAAGCGTTCGAGGAGCTTAAGCACGTACTCTACCACGACTGGGTCGTCGCCCCTGCCTTCCCATGATTCTCGAAGCATGCGAAGCGGAGATCGCAGCGAGCGACCGTACACCAGCTCAGCTGGCGAAAACCCCGTAGCCGCATGCGGCGCGGTCCTTAATGCAAACATCACTCCAGGCAGACACAGCTCCCAGTCAGTTTGATGTTCAAAACACAATGCTCTCAACACGCGCTTCATGACGGAGTGGAGCTTCTCAACGGAATTCGACTGGGGGTGGTGCACTGAGCTGTGTAACAGCCTTACCCCGCACCTTTCGAGAAAGGCTGTCGTCAAAGCGCTAGTAAACACTGTGCCCTGATCTGACTGGATTTCTGCAGGAAAACCAACTCGCGCAAATATGGACAGTAGTGCACTGACTATCTCAACTGAGCTGAGTTCTTTAAGCGGCACTGCTTCAGGGAACTTTGTCGCTGGGCAGATCACAGTCAAAATGTGTCGGTACCCCGTGGCTGTTACCGGCAGAGGTCCCACTGTATCAATAACGAGCCGTCTAAAAGGCTCCGTAATGATAGGTACCAACTTCAACGGCGCCCTCGATTTGTCCCCTGGCTTGCCCACCCGCTGACAGGTGTCGCATGTCTTCACAAAGTGGTCTGCGTCCCGAAAACACCCTGGCCAATAGTACTCCTGCAAGAGACGGTCCTTAGTTTTCTTAACTCCTAGGTGTCCGGACCACGAACCCCCATGCGACAAGCGCAACAGATCCTGACGATAGCATTGAGGCACGATCAGCTGATCGAACTCCACTCCCCTGCGGTCTAGATACTTCCGGTACAGGACCCCACCTCTTTCCACAAAGCGAGCATTTTTCTTGGCGATACCTTCCTTGATAATGCAGCGTATGTTTTCTAGGCTGCCATCCTTCTTTTGCTCGGCTATCAAAGCCGACCGGCTGACTTTTAGCAACCTGTTAAGTCCGTCTGACGTAGGCGCGATGAGCAAATCTGGAGACAGCTCTTCTAACTTTCCCGTGTCGGGAATTTCCTCTCCAGTATCTGGTGCCTTTAACGCTACAGGCTCAATTTTATCCCGTTCGGGCGTGCTCTGAATACCAGCTTGCTGCGCCTCTGACCCTTTCTCATCATTCAACAACGTCGGCCCCGCAACTACCGCCTTTGCAGCGAGCTCCCGAACCTTCGATCTGGTTAAGGCCTGAACGCTAGCCTCACCAAACAAAAGCCCCTTCTCGCGCAGGAGGTGATCGGACCTGTTCGAAAATAGGTACGGGTACTGGGGGGGCAGCATAGATGACACTGCGGCCTCCGTCTCAAGTGCTCCGAAAGGTCCTTCAATAAGCACTTTTGCTACCGGCAGACACACGCTATGAGCTTCCACTGCTTGCTTGATCCATGCGCACTCGCCCGTGAACATTTCGGGTTCTACGTAAGAGGGGTGAACTACATCCATTGTAGCTGCGGAATCGCGAAGCACTCGGCACTCTTTCCCGTTCACGAGGAGGTCTCGCATGTAAGGCTCGAGAAGCTTCATGTTCTCGTCAGTGCTGCATAAAGACAAAAACACGACTTTTGTTTTTGTTTCTGGACACTGCGCCGAAAAGTGACCCGGCTTCTGGCACGTATAACAAACGCGCGCTTGCCTCGTCTCGAACCGCTTTCTGCGTTCGGCTTCGGTTGCCGCCGTCTCCGTACGTTCGGTCGGACTGCCTTCACTCGCATCCGCACTACGTGTATCCCCCTTTGCTCTCATGGGTGTGAACTTCGGCCTCTCAAACTTGGAGCCAAATTCACCCTTTTGACCGTCCTTAGCTCCGCGAGCCCGACGCGTCACAAACTCCTCGGCTAACTCAGCGGCTCTAGCCACCGTACTAACGTCTGGCCTATCCAAGACCCAGTACCGCACGTTCTCAGGTAACCGACTATAAAACTGTTCTAGCCCGAAACACTGCAGAACTTTCTCGTGGTCACCAAACGCTTTCTCTTCTTTGAGCCACTCCTGCATGTTTGACATAAGCCTGTACGCAAACTCTGTATATGACTCACTTCTGCCTTTCTCATTTTCCCGAAACTTCCGACGGAACGCCTCCGCTGACAGCCTGTACTTTTTTAGCAGACTCGATTTCACTTTGTCGAAATCCTCTGCCTCCTCTCTCTCCAAGCGAGCGACTACGTCGGCCGCCTCGCCGGGTAGCAAAGTGAGCAAGGGCTGTGGCCACGTTTCCCGAGAGAACCCCTGCTTCTCGCACGTTCGCTCAAAGTTAACCAGGAACAAACCAATGTCCTCTCCAAGCTTAAACGGCCGCATCAGGTCAGTCATTTTGAACAATACTCGTTCTCCTGCACCGTGTGCCTGACTTCCATTACGAGCGCGTTCCATCTCTAACTCGAGACGCTTCATTTCCAAAGCGTGTTGACGGTCGCGCTCTTCTTTTTCTTTCTCTTTTTGTTCTTTAAGTTCACGCTCATCTTTCTCTTTCTGTTCTTTAAGTTCACGCTCCCTCTCCTCAATGGTCTCAAGGCATTCCGACAGCTCGTCATCCTCAGCTTCTAACTCAAGAATAGCCCTTAGCAGTTCTGGTTTTCTGAGTTTGTCTGAGACATCCAGACCCAACTCTCTTGCAAGCTCCAGCAATTTCGGTTTGCGCAACGACTTCAAATCCATGGCTGCTCTGAATGCTGCTTTCTCTACTGCCTACTATTGTCTTGCCACAAACTAACCCGGTAGCAACGACAACCACAATTACCAGCTCTGTTTCTAACACTAACAAAAGCCTGGCAAAACTCAGAAGAAGAAAGTCCCGCACTCACCAAACCTTGCAGCCAAGACTTCAGCGCAGTCGTTCCGCTGCAGGCAACCAGTCATCACACAGGGCTCGTTGCACTGCTCCCGGATGGTCGTTGTGCTGCTCAGCATACAGTCAACCGCATCTCTTCGCTGCTGGCCTCCGTTGTCGCGATCTCACCGCTGGCAATCAGTTGTAGTAATCGCACCGCTGGCACGAGTTGTTGGGGTCTCGGTGCTGACGCCCGTTATTGCCAATGGGTCGCAAGCCCCAAGGGTAGTGTTAGAATCGCACCGCTGGCACGAGTTGATGGGGTCTCGGTGCTGACGCCCGTTATTGCCAATGGGTCGCAAGCCCCAAGGGTAGCGTTGGCCTGGCGGCCTGGGGCACTGGAAGCATCCGAAGGTCCCGGCAAAGCATGAGAAGACTGGTAACAGAACAACTTGTTTATTCTAACATAGCAAAAGAGCGGCCGGTCAGGTCGACCGAAGTGGAGAGACGGGAGAGCACGTCACTCAACAGTACAAATCGGAGCCTCTCTCCTGGCGTCCGGGGGCAGCTGCTCTTATACCCTCGGCGTCGCGGTCCAAAAGAGAAGGTCACGGGATGAAGGTCACGGGATGAAGGTCACGGGACGGCGGAGCATGAGCCCACGACGGAGCGCACGGTCGAGCCGAGAGACCTGCTGAACCGAGTGCAGTGACGCATCGCCAACCCCCCCCCACACGACGGCGCGAACGGTTGAGCCGAGAGACCTCCAGGCTCCTCATTCGGGGAACTCCGCTCCCCGGCTGCCGCGCTTTGACAAGCGAGGGCACACACACACGCACACACGAAGACACGTGGCACTGAAACACGCCTGGACACGCTTGGCGGGTAGGCGTTGCGGCGGCGTCGGACGGGCCAAAATGTCCGCCGCTTTGAACAAAGCCCCGGCGTCCGTTGCATCCGCGCCGGCATTACCGCGCGTTGTAGGCGAAACGTAACAGACCGCCCCGCCGGGGGAAGGAGATCCCGATGGTCAGGGGACTGCATCCGCTGTCCGGAGGGATGTCGCTCGATGATGCTCATAACCGAAGTTGGGCGTCCTTGGGCGTTTCTTGAGCGCAGCGCACAGAGAAGGCCTCGTTCTCACGTTCAGGTGCACACAGGACACTGCAAAGTGACTTCGGGAGAGTTGACATTTTTGTTCTCGTTTCCGGCAAGCGTTAGAACCACGCCAAAAATCAACCGCTCAGTCAGCAAGCACGGCACAACCCTCACTAAGCCCTGCCAGGCTCTTTCCCCTTTTTTACTGCTGCCTAGTTCCTTACAGTAGTTTAGCAGCACTCAGAACGCGTCCACAAATCGGAAAATTGCACTAGAAAGCACATCATCACTTTGAAACACTACACAAAAGCAATAAGTTAAAAAAAATCCTGCCTCAGGAAGAAAAACATCAGTAACAAGCAATTTTGAGGCTGATTCCCACGTTAGGGGCTTCGACTTAAGCCATCGGCGTTACCGTTGAGACTCCCCTTTTTGTAACGCACCTCAAAGGAATATTGTTGCAAAGCGAGGCTCCAGCGCAGGAGGCGGCCATTTTTGGGAGAGATGGTCTGCAGCCATTGGAGAGGGCAGTGATCCGTTTCAATGATAAACCTCGAGCCGGCTAGGTAACATGGCAATTTCTGAACGGCCCACACGATACACGCACACTCTTTCTCGGTGGCGCTATACGCCTGCTCACGACTCGTCAGCTTACGACTAGCATACAGGACGGGGTGTTCTACTTCTCCATTTTCCCGTTGGCACAGTACAACGCCCATGCCTCGCTCACTAGCATCATACTGAACAACGAACCCTTTTGTGTAGTCGGGCGATCGTAGCACAGGCTGGCTTGTTAGGGCGCTCTTTAGGGCGCTAAAAGCTCTTTCCTTCGTCTCATCCCAGACGACTGTCTGCGGCTCTGTCTTTCTTAGAGCATCCGTCAAGGGAGCCGCGATATCAGAGTACCTGGGGATGTACCTCTGATAGTAGCCGGCGACACCTAAGAACGACCGAATATCGGTCTTCGTGCGCGGTTGCGGGAAGTCTCGCACAGCGGCCACCTTTATTTCAGAGGGGCGGCGACGACCCCGACCAATCACGTGTCCGAGGTAGACAACCTCGGCCTGTGCTAACTGGCACTTGGGAGCCTTGACTGTCAAGCCCGCATCGCGCAGGCGGGTTAGCACTGCCCGCAAGTGCGCCATATGCTCAGGCCAGGATGCGGAGAATATCGCTACGTCGTCTAGATACGGTAAAGCGAATTCTTGCTGTCCCCGCAACACTTTATCCATGAGGCTTGAAAAGCAGTATGGCGCGTTCTTCAAACCAAAACTCAAAACTTTAGGACGGAATGTCCCCATTGGTGAAATGAACGCCGCATACCTACTAGCCTCTTCTGTAAGTGGAACCTGCCAATAACCCCTGACAAGATCTAGGGTGGAAATAAACTGAGCGCTACTCACTCTCTCAAGGCGCTCCTCGATGTTAGGGATCGGATAAATTTGATCCTTAGTGATGGAATTAAGCCTGCGGTAGTCGACGCAAGGACGAGGTTCCTTGCCCGGTACCTCAACTAAAATCAAAGGGGAGGTATAATCACTCTCACCCGCTTCAATAACACCGAGCTGTAGCATTTTCTTTACCTCAGCCTCCATAATATCGCTCTGGCGGGGTGACACCCGGTACGCCTTGGATCGTACTGGCTCTGGGGAGGTAAGTTCTATGTCATGAGTAAGGACAGAAGTCCTACCAGGCCTCTCAGAGAACAGACCTTGAAACTCTTGTAAGAGCTGGTGTAGTTCGGTTTTCTGCTCAGGCGACAGCGATGCTTTACTTATTAAGTCACTAATGACTTGATCGGTGTCTTTCCTGTTCGTCACTGAGCCTAGTCCCGGAAGCTCGACCGGAAGCTCTTCGGGCACGTATAACACACGCGCGCTTGCCTCGTCTCGAACCGCTTTCTCATGGGCGTGAACTTCGGCCTCTCAAACTTAGAGCCAAATTCACCCTTTTGACCGTCCTTAGCTCCGCGAGCCCGACGCGTCACAAACTCCTCGGCTAACTCAGCGGCTCTAGCCACCGTACTAACGTCTGGCCTATCCAAGACCCAGTACCGCACGTTCTCAGGTAACCGACTATAAAACTGTTCTAGCCCGAAACACTGCAGAACTTTCTCATGGTCACCAAACGCTTTCTCTTCTTTGAGCCACTCCTGCATGTTTGACATAAGCCTGTACGCAAACTCTGTATATGACTCACTTCTGCCTTTCTCGTTTTCCCGAAACTTCCGACGGAACGCCTCCGCTGACAGCCGGTACTTTTTTAGCAGACTCGATTTCACTTTGTCGAAATCCTCTGCCTCCTCTCTCTCCAAGCGAGCGACTACGTCGGCCGCCTCGCCGGGTAGCAAAGTGAGCAAGCGCTGTGGCCACGTTTCCCGAGAGAACCCCTGCTTCTCGCACGTTCGCTCAAAGTTAACCAGGAACAAACCAATGTCCTCTCCAAGCTTAAACGGCCGCATCAGGTCAGTCATTTTGAACAATACTCGTTCTCCTGCACCGTGTGCTTGACTTCCATTACGAGCGCGTTCCATCTCTAACTCGAGACGCTTCATTTCCAAAGCGTGTTGACGGTCGCGCTCTTCTTTTTCTTTCTCTTTTTGTTCTTTAAGTTCGCGCTCATCTTTCTCTTTCTGTTCTTTACGTTCGCGCTCATCTTTCTCTTTCTGTTCTTTAAGTTCGCGCTCCTGTTTCTCTTTTTGCTCCTCCCTCTCCTCAATGGTCTCAAGGCATTCCGACAGCTCGTCATCCTCAGCTTCTAACTCAAGAATAGCCCTTAGCAGTTCTGGTTTTCTGAGTTTGTCTGAGACATCCAGACCCAACTCTCTCGCAAGCTCCAGCAATTTCGGTTTGCGCAACGACTTCAAATCCATGGCTGCTCTGAATGCTGCTTTCTCTACTGCCTACTATTGTCTTGCCGCAAACAACCCGGCAGCAACGACAACCACAATTACCAGCTCTGTTTCTAACACTAACAAAAGCCTGGCAAAACTCAGAAGAAGAAAGTCCCGCACTCACCAAACCTTGCAGCCAAGACTTCAGCGCAGTCGTTCCGCTGCAGGCAACCAGTCATCACACAGGGCTCGTTGCACTGCTCCCGGATGGTCGTTGTGCTGCTCAGCATACAGTCAACCGCATCTCTTCGCTGCTGGCCTCCGTTGTCGCGATCTCACCGCTGGCAACCAGATGTTGGAATCGCACCGCTGGCACGAGTTGATGGGGTCTCGGTGCTGACGCCCGTTATTGCCAATGGGTCGCAAGCCCCAAGGGTAGCGTTGGCCTGGCGGCCTGGGGCACTGGAAGCATCCGAAGGTCCCGGCAAAGCATGAGAAGACTGGTAACAGAACAACTTGTTTATTCTAACATAGCAAAAGAGCGGCCGGTCAGGTCGACCGAAGTGGAGAGACGGGAGAGCACGTCACTCAACAGTACAAATCGGAGCCTCTCTCCTGGCGTCCGGGGGCAGCTGCTCTTATACCCTCGGCGTCGCGGTCCAAAAGAGAAGGTCACGGGATGAAGGTCACGGGATGAAGGTCACGGGACGGCGGAGCATGAGCCCACGACGGAGCGCACGGTCGAGCCGAGAGACCTGCTGAACCGAGTGCAGTGACGCATCGCCAACCCCCCCCCACACGACGGCGCGAACGGTTGAGCCGAGAGACCTCCAGGCTCCTCATTCGGGGAACTCCGCTCCCCGGCTGCCGCGCTTTGACAAGCGAGGGCACACACACACACACGCACACACGAAGACACGTGGCACTGAAACACGCCTGGACACGCTTGGCGGGTAGGCGTTGCGGCGGCGTCGGACGGGCCAAAATGTCCGCCGCTTTGAACAAAGCCCCGGCGTCCGTTGCATCCGCGCCGGCATTACCGCGCGTTGTAGGCGAAACGTAACAGTAGCGTTGGCCTGGCGGCCTGGGGCACTGGAAGCATCTGAAGGTCCCGGCAAAGCAAGAGAAGACTGGTAACAGAACAACTTGTTTATTCTAACATAGCAAAAGAGCGGCCGGTCAGTTCGACCGAAGTGGAGAGACGGGAGAGCACGTCACTCAACAGTACAAATCGGAGCCTCTCTCCTGGCGTCCGGGGGCAGCTGCTCTTATACCCTCGGCGTCGCGGTCCAAAAGAGAAGGTCACGGGATGAAGGTCACGGGATGAAGGTCACGGGACGGCGGAGCATGAGCCCACGACGGAGCGCACGGTCGAGCCGAGAGACCTGCTGAACCGAGTGCAGTGACGCATCGCCAACCCCCCCCCACACGACGGCGCGAACGGTTGAGCCGAGAGACCTCCAGGCTCCTCATTCGGGGAACTCCGCTCCCCGGCTGCCGCGCTTTGACAAGCGAGGGCACACACACACACACGCACACACGAAGACACGTGGCACTGAAACACGCCTGGACACGCTTGGCGGGTAGGCGTTGCGGCGGCGTTGAACGGGCCAAAATGTCCGCCGCTTTGAACAAAGCCCCGGCGTCCGTTGCATCCGCGCCGGCATTACCGCGCGTTGTAGGCGAAACGTAACAGTCTGCAATTTCATTAATGATTAGTCCTTTATGGCCAGGCACCCAAATCAAACGCACGCTTCTCAAGTAACCAGGTACCAATGATTGAAATGTCCTCATCACGCGAGAATCACTAGAAGCAGTAAGGGATGAGCACAATGATAAAGAATCAGTGACTATCACGGCTGACGTAATTGATGGTCCTAATTTGCGTAATGCCAGCACCACGGCCATGAATTCAGCTAAAAAAATCGGTATGAAATCTGGCAGCCGAAGAGAAAATGTCCAATCGAGAATCAGGGAAAATATTCCTACACCTGACTTTTCTTCACATTGTGAAGCATCTGTAGCAATTACAACGTTTGTTTGAAGGTATTTCAGGTGATCTTGTAATATACCGTCGAGAATACGGTGTGGAAGTAATTTTGCATTATTAGGAAAGATGTCATCAAATTGAATATCCGTGGCAACAGCTCTGTCGGTAATAGGAAGTACATCGCATATGTGCACGCCCAAAGAGTCAAGTAATTGTTGCACGAATATAATTTGCGGTTTATGCAGTCGCGGCCAGATGACACCAAAAAACAACGCAGGTTGTGAAATAAAGATTATTTGGGTATGACGTAGTGGTGATTCGTAAATCTTTAAGAACGTCTGCACCGTCAAAAGCCGGAACCTGCACGAAAGTGGCGGAACGAAGACCATAGTAGAAGTCGGTAGGTTTTTCTTTCTCTTTCGAAGAGGGCAATATCCTTGTAGTACAGTAAAGAAAAGTAACTAATATTATATAAACGGTGTTCAGCCGCGCATCATACAGAAACTGCAGTACGCCGCCGTCATTCCCTTACCAAACGAAGAAGTGAACCAAAAGATTGCCTCCGGCCGGCTGCAGGTCGAATCCAATGTAGTCAATTTAGCGGGCAGCTGCAGCCGACAGGCCAACGGGCTTACCGAATCGACCTATAAAAATTTTCTTTCATTGTATTTGTTACAACGAGGAAATTAGATATGCAACCGATGTAAGCGCCCAACGACCAGCGAACAACGTACAAGTCCCATTGTGCCGTGCCGCCATTCGTGATGCAAGCCTATAACCAAAGCTGACCGGAAAGAGGGACAAAAATAAATGCGTCATCAATACGGCGTCTCAGTTACGTGTTTATTTCTGTCATACATGTCCCTCATGTGGATAATCGTTTGACTGAGCATAGGTAGTCCTCTACGAGTAGAAATATCTCGAACGGTGCGTCATGAGGATTAGTATCTGTTAGACAGTATTGTACCACGATGACTCAGGTGAACGTTTGTGTAGATATCATTTTCGGGACACTTCAAAAAATCGTAGTATACTTGTCGATAAAACTGTTTCGGTAACGTTGGAGTTAACCTGCCATAAATGCTTGAACAAAGGTAGGTTTGAAGATTTAGTATGTAGGAAACTAACGATTGCCAATCGTTAGTTTCGCAAGGGAACGGTTCGTAAATGCTAGTCGGCTTCTGAGGAGGAGCACTTTTGGGCAACTAGCCACTGTGCACGCGTATCACGGACAGGAAGTCTCAAAATAAATAAGACTTGGTTGAAGCGTATATGACAAGCATTCCCGAGCCACGGAACGCAGTTTCTCGGTATAATTAAAAAAGTATAGTCTACAATACCCATGAGACCCATGGTCGTGCATCATAGTCCATAACAATATTGACCTCTCATGGACACACAAGGCCACGACACCTTCAGCACAGTTAATTTGTGACTGCTGCTTAAGTCACCAGGATTGCTGCGCCCATAACGGTAGAGCTGCATGAACAGCTGTCTTTCGCGAACCCAACTTGATGCGCGGCTGCACGGAAGCCAAATAAAGCATTTGATGGCTGTGCCGGCTTAGGGATGGGGGATATAGCGGAGTTTTCCTTTTATAATATAGCAGTGAAAGTGGACAAGCGCATGCAGTGTCGTTGAGGCGTAAGAGGCGCTTCCAACAGCAGGACGGTTAATTTTCAAGAGAAAAACAATTTCAAATGGTAATCCGCTAATGACAACTTGACAACTTAGGTTAAGCCTCTGCTGTGGAAAAGCCATGCGCAATGCTCTTGCATGCAGTGCTGACACAATGTACCTGTTTAAAATGCGCATGAAAAGGAACTTTGTTGTTTCAGCATAAATGGTGCAGTGCAATTATTTACTAGCAATTCACATCAGGAGCAGTAAAGATCTGACACAGTCAGTCAGCCTATTCAGTCAGAGTGAAGCAGCGACCTGACTTCATGGTTTCAATTTTGCCGCCCCTTATCTCTCAATTTCACGAGCAGTCCCGAAGGTACCACTGAAACGTCATGTCGGCAGGGAACTTCACCAGCCGATGAACTTGCATCGAAAAAGGAATAGTCTATTTGAGAGGGAGACTCAATCACTGCTTGATCCGGGATGTGACGCTTGAACAAGGATTCATGGCTGCCCCGGTCGGATCGCCGCGAGCGGTGATTTTGTCAGCGTGTCGAAGCTTCCCGTCGTTCAATACGCATTTTTGTTTTCCGTCGAGAGAGGAGCGAGGACAGCCCGGGTCATGGCCGCATTACGAGAGCCCGCGTCGTCGAAGGTTGCCATCCCCCGCCTTTTCGAACTCCTGGAGCTGTAGCAGTCGGACGGGCTGCCCGCGTACTACAGGCCCACCGCACTCGTGCAGCTGCGAAGGGGTCCTTCACTCGAACACGACGGCCGTTTGCTAGAGACAAATGCGTGACACGCTGCGCGGGCTCCAGCCTCACCGCACTCGCTTGGCTGTGGGGAATTTTCAAGCGAAGAAGAGCTGGTAGAGGATGAGCACCAGCAGGATCGCGACAACGCTGACAACGGTTCGGGACCGACTGGTGTGCGGGAACTCGTTGAGAATGCAGCCGTTGGGGGGTCCCTGCTCCGCGTATCTCCTCTGCCTGTGCTCGTCGTGCTCGTTGGCCATCTCGGAATCGGCGAAGTAGTCCTCCTCGGTCGGCTGCCGACGACGGGGCTCAGCAACCATGACCCGCGGTAGCGGTGGCGGCCGCGACTGTACCTGCTGCGCCGATCTTCGTCTTCGCCGGCACGTGCGTTCCGTCATTCGCGACCGACTGCACGCGCCCGAGGCAATGGAACCGAGGAGAAATCGAGAGAAAATGCCCATGTACACTGACGTCTTGTAATTCACGTTACGTGAGAGGTGTCTAAGAGAGAGAGCAAACAATAGCAAATTGGGAAGGCTGCTCCCGCCTGAACTGCAATGTTAACTTAATTACGCGTCCGTTTTTTAGTCCAACTTGGCGGCATCAGGTGCTTGTGCTACTGAAGAGGAAGTTACTCTAGGCGAGTGTCTGCTGTATGAACTGAGCGCGCCAAGTAAGGCTCTACACTGCGTCTAAATGAACACAAGTTCTGTAGAGCTTTGAGGAGACGTTTATGTTTGTACAAACCGTTTAAGCTGCTGTTGCCTATTTGCCAAGTATCTCGCCAGGTATCGGAGAAGCATGCCATTTATGCTTTCAGCGCTAGGTCACAGGCTGTAAAAATACTATGAAGCGGGAACACATATGAGCATTAAAAACAAGACGCTGCCACCTATCCAACCCTGAAACTCCTAAAACTGGTACAGCGGAACATAGGAAGAAACAAGGCAAGCCGAGCTGGCTTGTTTCTTCCTTTCTATGTTGCGTTGTACCAGTTTTAGAATGCAATACTGCCTCGCCCAATCCTCAACTCTATAGATAGTGTACCTGAAACTCCGCCGCCAGCCGATATAACCACCCCCTATACCACTAACCATACGGCGGGAATCCCTTTAGTTGTGTTCATTGCTTAATGGCGCTACGGTCATTCAACTATGACGCTGTGAAAGCAAGGCTAAACTGCTAACTCTGTTGTTGTTGCTATGAAAATTATGACACGCAACCTTGTGGTTGTTGTTGTTGCTGCGACCTCAAAACATGGCTTACACCCACGACAGAGATTGACTACACGGATGCTAAGTACACACAACATGCGAGGACAAATGAAAGAAGCAAAAAAAAGGAAAAGCGGGTAATATAAGGACATTATTTCGATATGGCGTACTTCACAAAAATATAAGACGTACCACGATCCCGCTCCCCCTCATGCCCGTCTGAGAAGACGGCGTGTGTCCTCCCCGCCTTCCTACCTTGCGAGCGCGAGAAGATATCGATGCATCAAGCCACGATATTTCTCGGCTCACCTTGCAAGCTTTCTCTGGAACCTACAACATATACGGCGCGCGGCCACGATGTTATCGCATTTGAACTTTATACGGAACATCACGGCGACGGCGCCGCAGCCGCCGCTGCCTGTAGTTTCCATATAACTGATATCGCAGGAAAATCCTGTGCGAGGGGTATAGATGCCGGTAATCCACAGAGTTAATTACTGCGGAACCTGACGCTGCCTGCGTAATCACATCCTACGAAATATCGCAGCACATGCTTAAGAGACCGTTCGTTTATAGTGTCCCTGTGTATTGTGTCCCTCCCACACGCACTCAGTGCTTACGCTCTCCCTTTTTCCTCTTTCTATTCCCCTTTCCCCCCAGTGTAGGGTAGCAAACCGGGTACCCTTCTGGCTGACCTCCCTGCCTTTCCTGCCCTTGCTTGCTTTCTCTCTCTCGCAGCAATGACAGAAGCAGTCAAAGGACTAATTTGGAGGACGCTTAAGCTTCGCCTTTAAGAGTGGAATGCGAGATCATTCAAAGATCCCTGGCTACTTCTCGCACTTCCCGGCAACTGTAGCGTACGTAACCGTAATGTTTACCGGGAAACGCTGGCGACGAACGCTATGAACGAAGGCGGCTTTCTGATTGAAACGCGGCCTCTTGCGTGGGCCACGATGATGTGGCGGAGCTGAGAGTCATCTGGAGGTGTTGCAATCAACTGGGCGTACCGTGGCCTCCAAGATATTCGCGCGCCGGCGCGCGCGATCGACGGACACCGTGGCCGGTCTATGAATGGTATAAACGCTGGAAAAGGGTTTGCTTGAGTTCTCGCGTAACAGCAGTATGTTTTCTCGTATTTTCGAATTACAATCCGACGCTATCATGTCTGTTGGTTGTGTGTAAGTTGTACTCTACGATTTTTCTACGTATTATAGCTTGACAAAATCAATTAGTTCCATAACTTCCTCGAGCTACATGTAGGGCCTGGGTATGGGTGGTTCGAAAGTCAGTTTGCCGAAACGAACTCCTGCGCTGGACACCGGACGCCGAGGCGGGATGCCGATTCCAGATTTTCTGCGACACGGGGCCCTTGACGCTACCGCGTTAATACGGGAGCATCGGGTCGCTTACCGATGCCTTGGCTAGAGAATCTGCAATTTAACTTATAAATAGTCTTTTATGGCCAGGCAGCCAAATTAAACGCACCCTTTTCTAGTATCCGGGAAATAATGGATGAAACGTCCTCATTACACGAGAGTCACGAGAAGCAGCAATGGATGAGTACAACGATAACGAATCAGTGACTGTCACGGCTGATATACTTCATGAACTTAATTTGCGTAGAGCCAGCACCACTGCCATGAATTCAGGCATAAAAATGGGCATAAGACCTACGAGCTGAAGAGAAAAGATTCAGTCACGAATTGGGCAAAATATACCTTTTATTGCGAGCTGGTACTCTGGCACGCACTAAAGCATAACACGTTTGACGTTTGTGAAGTTATACCTAGGCTAATAGCCAGGAATGCGAGGCACATTCTGCGGAGGGAGGAGAAGCTTGTTTATTCCCTCGCAGAAGGTTCTGTTTGCTCTTCTTCAGGCCAATTACTGTGGCCTCAGTACATAGCCGTACACACACATGGTGCATTATTCGCTTTTGCCATATTATTATTATTTTTTTTTTGTAGCGTCAGAGGCTAACGGTTCGATCACGTCCTTCGTCCTCCGGGCATGCCGCGTCTCTTCTGTGAGCGGTTGATTTTTAACGACCAGTGCAGGCAGACGAAAAAAAAACGTATGATACTGAAACTTTGCAGGAATAGAGTAAATCTTATGTAGCAGACTGGTGAGAACCCCAACTAACGTGTGATAAGGTCCTAAAGCCAGTAATTTCATGAAAAATTTGCGGTGAAGCTTGATATAGCGCGCGTGAGCGCCTCTGCAGCCGCCAGAGAGCTATGCTCAAAGTTTGCGATGATCTTTAGTGCAAACTTCTTCATACTTCAGTGATCTCTGTGAACATTTCAGCACCAGCCAAAGATTTTCTTTGGAAATATTTGCGTGACATTAAGGATACGCACTCCACTGACGATGTTCTTGATGTCTTCCTGCTGGCAGTTGGTATAGATCTGCTAAAGCTTATCATTATTTTTTGTTGTTTTTCCACAGATGCTCACTTATTCGTTGACGCATTTTTACATTATTCTGACTGCAAGATGAAAATGAAAAAAAAAGGCGAGATGGCAAGGAGGGATGTGCGCCACCTCCTTCTCATAGGCCTTGAATGCCTGCGCTACAGATGCTCTAACGATGACGTGCGACGCGGAGCGCGATATCGTACCTGGCACTGTGGCCGGAGCTTTAAGTCGAAGCGATGTAAAATGCCTGCTAGTGAGGCAGCTTGGCGCGAAATGCCGACGGCGCCGGCGTCTTTAAAGAGTGCGGAAGAAGTACAGGTGTCTTTGCTCTTCGACTACGCCTCTCAATTGGCTTCGGTTCGCTCGGAAGTTGCCCATTGCAGCGGCTCTGCGGGTTCAGAAAACGGAACATCTCTCCAGGCGAAACGGCGAAAGGCTCCGCTGACCCGGGCGTTGTGGCTTCGACGAACAAGCAAGAATGAGAAAGCGCGCGTGATATCGCTTGCCATTTTCTCGAGTTTAGATCATTTAGGAGCTCAAGAGCTTTGTCGAGCGGAATGCAGCGAAAGGTTTTGCGCCCTTCACTGCTTGGCACGCGAAACTCGGAAGCACATGTATTGTGCGGATATCTTGAAAGCTAGAGTGGCTTTTATAAAAGGGGGAGGGTGAGAGAAATGAAGGAAGAAAGGAAAGCAAGCTCAAGACAGGAGAGGCCACTATAAGCGTAAATAATAACCCTGATTTCTTTTCATCCTAGAGATTACAACGAAGCGCAACGCAGGAAGTAGAAAGCTCTGAATCACTGGCGAGCTGTAGCTTATAGACTACGGCGTGGTCGGGAGTGCGCGACATCAAAGGGGATTTCACTAACTCCCCATCAAGCGCATTCTACTCTCGGCGAGAGACGTAACGACCAGAAAAAATAAAATAAAAAAGAAGTTAGAAGGCCTTCAAAAAAAAAAAAAAAAAGCAAAGAGCGCCGGAGACGATCGTTGCCGGCAGAACTGCACGGGCCATTTAACGGCTTCGAAGGAACTTCTTTCGCGTGGCAAAAAATATTGATTCTGGTCTCTACTTAGAAGTATATGTTTTCTTCTAGTGGTAATGTTGGGGTATACGTACGGGTGGGCACTATTTATTGACGATAGACCAGCGCTGAAGCTTCGCTTTCAGATTTCTATGCTTCCTCGATCCTTTTGTTGAAGCGAAATTTCTTGCGTCTCTTTGTGTGCGCGCACTTATATATGTGTGCGTGCGTTTGGGCATGTGAACAATGCGTCTGCATGCGTGTGAGTGGTCGCTTCTGTGCCTGGTAACTACGGCTATCACGCTTGCACTGAATGCACGACAGAGTGACCTTCCCTTTACCGCGTCCGTGTCAGTGTTGGTTAAGTCCCCGGCTGTGTTATGCACATGGCGTTCGGAAACGAGCGGTACAAACAGGACGCCTCGCAGCCCGTCAGAGAACCTGTAACCGCCAGCGTCTGTCTTCAGAACGGCTGAAAAGCTTTAGTTCGATGTGCGCCTGAAAGTTCGCGTGAATGCGGCTTCTTTGCAGACCTCTTGAAGTTGGAAGCTTATTGTGAGTTTTGACGATAGTTGATCATCGTGGCGCCGGAGCAAGAGGCGTGGCTGTGCACGCCAGACTAGACTCCTGGCGCCGCGAGCATAGCAGACAACAGCGCGAGAAAAAGATAATGTACATTGTATATGTTTATGATATAGTAATATGTAAGAATGTAATGTAAATATAATGTTGTTATGTGAGATAATACATTGTAGATATTATAACGAAGAGTTGGTAAGTCTTACATCTGATTCGCCAGTTACTGTGGTTACCAGCCTATACGTCATACTAGTACGCGTGGGCAAATTAAATTGTTTCTATGCACATAATAATGTTAGCAAATTGAAAACTCAGGAGCTCTAAGAAATCGTGTCGACTGCATATCGACTGCAGTCGTGTGTACTTGTAGCAAGTATTTTTTCATCACCAAGTATTAATGATTTTGCTTTCAAATAGTGAAGTTTTTAATTATTGCTTGAATCGCAAACATATCAATTACAAAGTTGTAGGGCACCTCAAATAACCACCAAATCAAGAATTTGTCTTGTGCTTAGCTTTGCCTCGTTGATTTTTCCAAGAGAAAAATTGGAGGACGCTTAAGCTTCGCCTTCAAGAGTGGAACGCGACAGCGTTCCCGTCGACCCGCCAAGGGGTGTAAAGGCGCAGATATACTCCGACGTAGCGTGCGCGCGCGCGCGCGTCGAACTCCGCGACGCCACGCTGGAGAAAAACTGGCATCTATACTCCGGCGACACGACGTTAGAAACAGCTCGTTTCTAAGGCAACACCGCGTTCACTAGAGGCGCTTTTGTACCACTTTGAAGCATCGAACTCGTGGCTCAGGTGAAGTCAAAATATTATCTTACGCCGACGACATAGCTGTTTTCTGTACCGATAGAGAAAGTGTAACAAATGCGATAAAAGATGCCACAGCTTTCTGTCAATACACAGGGAGCAGAATAAACTGGAATAAATGTCAGGGTTTCTGGCATGGTGAATGGGATAGTGTGCCAGTCACGTACGCCAACATTCAGTGGACGACTACTCCAAGTAAATACCTAGGCGTTCCACTACAACATTACAAGGATACACAAGAATACTGGAAAGAACAGACAGAAAAGGCTCGAGAGAAAACACAAAAATGGGGAGGACGAGACCTATCAATTTTTCCCGTGCCACAGTGTGTAACATTTTTATTATTGCTCGAGTATGGTATGTTTTGCAAGCGTTGCACATGTCGCGCATGAGTATTCAACGACTGCATAGAGTGTTGGCTGTTTTTGTATGGAACTCATCATGGGAAAGGGTGAGCCGCACAAATTTGTTCCTTCCAGTGCGATCGGGAGGACTGGGTTTGATTCATTTGTTCGTGAGACAAATTGTCTCTAGGTTCGTATATTATCGCAATCAAAGAAATCCTTTTTTAAGAAGTGTTATGCAAGTGAGATTGGCGAACGCATTGCCAGATGTCATTGTGTCATCATGCGCCCATATGCAACGCAATGTCCGCGGATACATGCATGAAATTGTTGCGGCTGTCCAGTTTCTAAAAGTAAGATTTTCAATGGAATACCTCAGCGAGGTCAAAAGAAAACGCCTCTACAAAGACCTAATTGATGTGATGATGCCTGTTCCCTTGTATCGAAGGATGTACAATCCTGGGCCAGGCAGCAATGTTTTAAAAAGGGTTAAAAGTATGACTATCCGATCGTCAGTCAAAACTTTCTTTTTCATGCTCCATAGTGGCACACCTTCTACAATACCGTGGCTAAAGGGAAAAGGGTTGTTAGTACCATGGTCGGTAGACTGTATAATATGCAAAAGGCCTGAAACAATCGAGCACATGTTTCTCGATTGTTACGATGCCGTATTCTTATGGGACATCTTGCAAAGAACCCTGAAAAAGGAACTGCCGCTTACACCCTACGGCATTCGATTTCTTCCCGTCGAAAGCGAAGGTGTGCCGTACGATATGCTAATGATTCTAGTAATGCACAGTGTTTGGAAAACCAGAATGTCAGTGCGTAATGCGGACGTCAACGCGAGGTCAGCCCGGGACAACTTCAACGAAAGCATTGCATATTTACGAGATGTGTACAAACAGAAGGAAGAAAAGCCAGATTGGTGTGTTTATCTGGACGAACTCCTGACAGTAAAGCGTTTTTTTACCCACTTATGCCAGCCAGACACAAGCTAGCATTTTTTATGTGATGTTGTGATGTTGTTTTTCACTGTATTGTGCCAAGTTGGCAATAAAGAGAAAAAAAAGCTCGTGGCTCAGTGGTAACGTCTCCGTCTCACACTCCGGAGACCCTGGTTCGATTCCCACCCAGCCCATCTTGCAAGTTGTTTTTTATTCATGAAGTGCCTGCTGAGATTTATCGCTCACGGCCAACGCCGCCGACGCCGACACCGACGCCGACGACACCGGCTTTTCTGCGACACGAGCTCCTTAACGCTGTCGCGTTAAAATCAGGAATTAACGCTTGGCGCAGCTGACCCTACGTATTTTGTTTCTATGAAAAGCAGTTTAACCCCCCCACACATGCACGCAAGCACGCACATACACACATGCACATGCGCGCGAACGCATATATATATATATATATATATATATATATATATATATATATATAACGCGGGGACCCCTAATTGGAGAGAAGAAACGGTGCTTAATTTCGATGTAACAGGATAGCTGTCAAGGCTTGATTCCAATGACTCATTCGTTTGTTTATAAAACGCTCAACGCGAAACATTGACTTCGAGGAACTTGTCGCAATGGGCGAATCAGAAAGCGGATGGGGACGGGAGGACATCGGCGCTCGGTGTCCGCGTGACCGCACCTCTCACTTTTCTTTCTAAAAAAAGTAGCGACACGCACGTACATTGCGAAGGTTAACGGCCCGAGCCGCACGTCGAGACCGCAGATGGAAAGACGAACGACTGAGCGGATAATGTGCAGCGCGACTACAGTAAACGAGGCGTTCGTCCTGCGTGGGCACAAAGGAAAGGATTTTTTTTTTTCTTTTTCGCGCGTCTCGGTAACGCGAGGCCGCTTGTATTTTTCCCAAAGCTTGGCATTAAAGGCCACCACACTGCGCTGGCTGCGCAATGTAACGGTGTTCTATCCCAGCCAGCGCTGTGAGCAAACAGAAGAAACGCGCATTAGACAAGCCGTAGTTCGATGCAGCAGCAGCGCAGATTGCAGAGATCCGAGCAGCAAAGACGAGTTGCACGCGTGGAGGCGGTTGAGCTTTTAAAGTAGATGGCGGAGGAACGAAGGCGTTCGTTGACTCGACGCTCCGCCGATGGAGATATAAGCCTCTGCCGAAGCGTGTGCTGGACGAGAAAGTGCATGGCGTAACCGCCGCTGAGGCGTATAAGCTCGCCGCGCGGGCTCAGTGGCTGTGACATGCTCCTGTTTGAGAAACAGGTTGCGGGTTCGATTCTGAATAATGGAGGCTGCATTTCGTTGCCGTTTCAGAACACAAAAGAAGAAGAGGAATGTAATTCCGCCCGTTGGCACACAATTACAGAGAAAAGTTTGAAGACCATTGGCGCAGCTTAAAGCATTGTTATTGCGCATTCTATACGCATGTAGCGGGGCCCCAGGTGGTACTATAAGCATGCGCCTAATCGATCATTGTGCAGTGTAATGTCATAGTTCTTGGCCAGCACGGTGGTACTCACAGAAAATTAACTTCTTCGCTGCTGCCGTGTGGGCCTTCAGGCGTTCGCTGGCGACACTATCCTATATCCTGTGTTGTTTCTCACATTGTGTTGCTTTATGATCAAGCACGATGTCCTATATCGTACATGCCGTTCGTCGTTGTCCTTATTGGTGTTGTCTTTCGTATGCAAGCCAGTGCAGTAAAGTGAATGACATCTATATGAGCAATTGTTATGGCATCGATCATAAGTACGTAACATATGTTTACTTGTCATCGGCTAGGTATCACTAGTCATCGGCTAGGCTAGGTTGGTGCTAAACCAAGGACAGAAAGAAGCTGTGAATTGGATTTAGTTCTGAGGCAGACGGCTAGCATCAGTAAGAAGCATATAGTCTCTCTCTCTCCCTCTCTCTTTGCCAGACAACGGCTGTGTGTTTACGTATACCCACCGTGCACTCGAGTAAACTAGGGGCGCAATTCCGGATTTTGTGCACTTTCCTTTCTCGACTAATCAGCAAGTAAGGCGACAATCAGGGGCAACGGATGTAATAGCTTCACTCGTGCATTTAACTTTTGACACAGGTTAGGCAGCGTCACGCGCTTAAAATCACTAGGCAGGTCCCCGTTCTGACCCGTACCTCACGGCCGAGTTCGGGATGTGGAGACACATCAATTACTTTTTTTCTTGGTTACCTTGAACTTAAGCATGACGGTATAAATTACTTTATTTGATTCACGGGGTTTAATGTTCCAAAGCAACGCTGGAGCTTTTCGAAACGTCGCAGTGGAAGGCTCTGGATTAATGGGGCATACTGCGGTTCTTTAACGTGCGCCTAACGTCGCGGCCGGAAATGGCATTAAAGGAGAACGAGCGATGGAGGAAAAAGCGAGGGAGTACAATCAACCGTGCCTACGTTTTGCAGCTACACCAAAAAAGGACGTTTGGGCAAGAGAGAGAGACATAGAGACAGAGATAAACATTTAATGGAAACAAAGGCAGAGGAGTATAGCTGTAGTGTATATTTCTATAGCCAGTTACTATGCGCGCCGGGAAGAAGAAGAGGGAAAGAAAATGAACAAGATGGATGACGATGACGACACACACACATACACGCGCACGCACGCACGCGCACACGCACAGAGAGAGAGAGAGAGAGAGAGAGAGAGAGAGAGAGAGAGATAACTACATTTACGGCATAACGAGGTCGTTAAGTTAGCTTACCGGTGGTCCGAAGGGTGGGTAGTGGTCAATTTCTTGCCCCGACCGTTTCGGATAAAACACATTGTGATCAAGTCTACTCACAACTTATAGTCAAGGCCTAAACGGTCTGAAAACAAGATATATAGTCACGACAAAGGCCCAGCGATAGAGAAGGACAGACGGAATAGAATGAGCATTGTGCGCGTGTTCGTGGATGCCCAGTGAAGAAAGAGAATTGGAAAGCAGAGCGCGAAGAGTAGAATAAGAAGAAAAAGAAGGAGACGAAGGCTTGAATTTATGACTTTAGGAAACGATCGATAAAGAAGATCACAGGAAATCAACCTTATAGCTGTTGTCGGTTCGTCTTTTTCTCTCGCGAGCGATCATTAAAAAACTTCGGCCCGCACGGTGGCAAGCGAGTTGCGCGGCCTTCCCTCAGGCGTGGATCAGCGATCCGCGTTCGTTCGTGCACACACAGCTGGATGAATCCCTGCTCACAGCATCGCCCTAAACTGCGCTTAAGAGCTCGCGCGTTAAAAGCCGGGAGTGAAATATCGTAACACGAGGGAAAGTGAAGCACGGTGTATTTAAAAGTGAGGCGAACTCGCCGACGATACCGGCGTTCATTGCCCTGCTTTTGACGGCTTCTTTATTAAATCCGACAGGGCGCTCGCGGCGCCTCCGAGGTCGACCGTCCGATTTTTACTTCCTGGAATTTTAACGCCGGCGAGCAAAAATATATACGCGTATTTCGGGGCACCAGAGAGTGAGCCCAACGATGGCTCCGGGCGGCGACGCTTTGTGAGTGCTCAGCGGCGCAGGAAATCAACGGAGGGCCGTTATCAACCTCGCAAATTGTTTCCCGCGAAAGACGGCGGACGGGAAGAATCGCGGGCCGTTTCCTCCCTTCGCAAGCGAGCTCCCGCGGAGTTTGAAACCACCGGCGTTCTCGGTGTGCGGCGCCAGCTACTATGCGCAGGAGTTGGGGGCCCCGTCGCCATCCTCATTCACTGCATTGCCACTGCATGGGTGCCGAGAGCGAGAAAGAAAAAGAAGTATACAAGTGAGGGAAGGAGGGCGGTGAGTAAATGAGGCAGCCTGGCAAGGCCGAGAATACGGCGGTAGGAGCGCACGATGCGGCGAAGAATTCTCGGAAGCTTCGCGCACTGGTGCAGGGTTGCTAAATTGTCGAAGCAAGCAAGGCCCGCGTATCGCTGCCTTGCACGCTGCCTGCTTCGCACAGCGCGGCTGCCTCGCGCCGTCAAAGTGCTGATCTGTCAAAACGGCGCCCCACTTCCGCCCGAGGAATAGGGAGGAAAGAAAGCAGAGACAAAATGTTATTGAAGAATGCCAGAGCGGCGTAAAAAATAGAATTCGACGGATGCAACGCCGACGCCGCAGTTCTGCGAAGAAACCGGCGGCTTCACGGGGTGCCCAGTTTTCTCTAGGTAGAGTGTACAGCGCATTGAGGCACAGTGCAGCTCCCGTCCCAGGAAATAACGGGCGTTAACGGCGCAGTAGTGTAGGAGACGGGGCTTCCGTATATTCCGTATAGAAAATGTAGCGCACACAGGCCGAGCCCTTGTTGGGAAAGCGAGAAGGGCCATCGAATGCTGTTCACGTACGCCTCCACGCGTCCGGCTCACTGGAGGAGCACTGAAGAGGGTTGCTGCCCACTTTGCCCCGGATAGTCACTCTCTTGGAGTGCTGCCCCCGAGTCGCCGTCTCCTTGATGTCCGGGAGCGGAGGCATCGTGAGTCTGGGTCTGCTCGTAATCAGCTTGGAGCAGCCATCCTCTGCGCGATGACCGTGCGTACTGGTGAACTCGAGGAAGCGTGTTGTGCGCCGGTAATTACGGGAAGCGAGTGATCAAATTCTTACGTTGTCGGTGTGACTTGTGAAGAAAGCTCGCACTATCGCTGTTTTTGCAGTAGAACTAAACTTGTCGATGCGGCCAAGTGAGTTCTATAAGTAAGCTACCTCAAGTGGTGAGAAACGACAGCCATGAAAAGAACACACACGACCGCACCCGACCCGTCATGCACCCGAAGCACCCGACCCGGCACCCGACATGAAAGCGAGCCAATGGCCGCAGTGACGGCCAATCAGAGACCACACGTTTACACGTAAAAGAAGTTTCGTGAATACTTGCGCTTATTGCCCAGTCATTTGGTAATTGGGTCGTTTTAAGAAAGTCACATAGGAGTTAGACGAACAAACACCCAGTACAGTGTACAACTCTGCTTCTCATTGCAGCGTTTTTTATTGAGGCAAAAATAAATAGAGGAGACTGTCGTCGTTCGCTTACCAGCCAACCCTTTTACACTTGGCTATTAAATTTCAATCAATGAAGGATACATACATACATACATACATACATACATACATACATACATACATACATACATACATACATACATACATACATACATACATACATACATACATACATACATACATACATACATACATACATACATACATACATACATACATACATACATACATACATACATACATACATACATACATACATACATACATACATACATACATAGGACGACTAAACGCCGATAAAGTCTCACAGAAAACAACCCATTGATCTCCCAATCTTGTTGTATGGCGACGGATGACAGCGTTTATCCTGTTATATTCACTTTTCGCAGAGGGATTTTCTTTTTTCTCGTTAGTTTCCGCTACGCTCTCCTACGCATTGCGCAGATGTTCTTTAGTTTCCCAGTCAGGAGTAGGGAAATGATCTGGCAGTTTCAACACCGAAGTAGCCACTATCTTGCTCCCCAACATATCTGCGCACAGCTCACCAGGGCATTCATCCAACGCTTTTCTGTATGTGTACCAGCGTGTCACAGCACATAGTTTTCGACCAGCAGTCCGAAATCCGGTGATGCCTGTGAAAATGGGGAAATGGTCACTGCCCAGCCTTTCCAGGGCCATTGTAGTTGATGCCAAAAGGTCCGTAGAATGTAACACAATGTCTATGGCACTCCGTGAATCTGGTGGCCTGAAGAAAGTCGCTTTACCATCGTTCGCCACACATAAGTCAGCAGCATTCACGGCTGCTACAAGTTCCTTGCCTCGAAAATCGGCAATGTTAGCTCCACAGAGCGAATGATGTGCGTCAAAATCGCCACAGATTGTTCTAGGAGGGGCACGACCAATGCAAAGGTCCTATAGAGACGTCTCCATGGAGAGTTTCCTTCGTGGACTTATGTACACTGACACCAGACTGAGTTTTCGGTTTGCTTGGCATACTTGCACAGACACGACTTCCAAGGAGGTAGAACAAAGGCCTTGCACTGGTAAAGCGACATGAGGAATTTGTCGCGTAATGTATATCATGGCAGTTTCATTTGCAAATGGTGATATACTCGGGTTGCCGTGTGTTATGTATCCTAAGATCGTCTTTTCATTTGAGAGACCGGCCTCCGAGAGGGCTAGAATTGGTATAGGGATGTCTTGACGGAAAAGGCTAAGTTCGCACAGACGTTGTAGAATACCCGCTGTTCTCCGCGACTCCTCGGATGTAGCACCTTGCTGTACTGGTAGCGGCTTCTGCTGTGGCTCTTTTGCTGGTCGTGCACACGTAAGTGGCGGCCATTCCTTTGTAGAGGAAGATCTGGCAGTGTACTTTCTGGCAACATCGGTGTTTGTGGTGCTGGAAACTTCCGCTGACGGTGCTGCTTGACGAGTCGACTTTTTTTGAAAGGTTCATATTTTCTGTCCTGAGGACCTTTCGTGGGGACTTCCTCGCCGGACTTTCTCCGCAGCCTCTTTGTGGTCAGAGCTGTCTCTCGCCATTTGTTTAAGTATGGAGATCTCTTTCTTGATCTGGGGACAGCCTTTAGAAGAGGTACAGTGATCACCTTGACAGTTAGGACACTTCAACGTGGCTGCGCTGTTGTCTTCTGAGTGGGGTTCGGCGCATCGAGGGCACACTGCGGAATTTCTGCAAACACCCTTCAGATGGCCAATCTTGTGACAGTTGAAGTGCATTGGTCTTGGAATAAATGGTTGAACCTGATGACGAAAGTAGCCAACCTTGCCATTACCCTACTTAGCGTATGTGGAAGTAGAGCACAGTATTACTGACTCAAGAGCCAGCACTACTTCCAGCAGTGCTTCGTTGAACTCGCAGGCATCTTCGCAACGTGTGAGCGTAGTGCCGCTAACAAAGCGCGTATCACATGCTGGCAGTTTTCCTGCTGACTGCTTCCAAGTGGTACCTGAGGTCGATTCAGTGCGGCCGCATAGGTGCGTTTTTCGAACTCTTTTGGAACAGCGGCGCTGAGCATTTGCGTTGGCTAAATAACTTCCTTTGTTGGTTTGAGACAGAGGAAATTCGATGACAAGGATATGGTGAATAATCAAGAGCCTTTTTTGAAAGATTCGCCCGCACCGGCCATTCTAAGCAATTGCTTTAAAGCAAGGGAAATATTTACAAACCCTTCCAGGAGATTTCACGTATGTACACGCATCTGGCAGATCAGCAGGAATGGCGAATCCTCTATCATCTCAATCCTTCCATAAGATGGATACGCCATTCATCTTTCGTGAGTTGGATTTGGCCCTTAGGAAATTAAGAAGACGCAGTGCTGTGGGTCCTGATTTGATCAGCAATCGGATGCTGACAAATCTGCCGTACGAGCAAAGACGTGCACTTCTGGACATAACTAATCACGTCTGGAGCACAGGAGAGATCCCAGAGGCGTGGAAGACAGCGCAGGTGGGGCCAGTGCTCAAGTCCGGAAAGGATCCTGCGACCCTTGCCTCATATCGGCTAGGATCACTAACATCGTGTGTATGAACGTTAATGGAAAGATGCATTTTTACCAGGTCAACTTGGTATCACGAACAAGGAAGTAGACTGCCACCGTGTATGACTGGACTTCGTATCAAAGCCACCTACAAGTTTACACAGGTTGGTCGGTGTGTGCAAAGACAGACAGCTGCGCAGCGGAATTCTGCATACGCTCCCTTGATGTGACATGGCCCGCCGCCTGGATCTAGTACTTTCGTCTACAACAGTTGAAAGCGCCGCAATTACCGCGGCTTTGCGAAAACTACGGGTCTATTCTGCACGAGATGTCGTGGTGCGAACGGTCTCAAAGTCAGCGTTACAACAATCACATCGTGGCCTACCTCGAAAGCGGTTTACAAGGCAATCTATGGCACTGATTAAAGATCTAATGAGCAAGGAATTTAACGTAAAATTCAGGTGAACCCCATCCGACGTAGAAATTGAAGGAAATTAAAGAGCTGACGCTCTTGCACGCTTAGCGCTGACATGTTACCCAAAAGTGAGAGCGCCAAACATTTTCCAGAACTCTAAGGATGCGATCCGTAATCACTTTAGAGCGATCCACAAGACTCCAGATCAAGCCTGTGTGATCAATGCAGTTACTCGCGAGGAAGTGACGCTGTCGTAGCGCATCAGAACCGACTCCACGTGCACCTCGGCTTGGTTATTGAAGACTGGACGATGCGCTTCCCCGCTCTCTGCCTTTCTTTATTTTTATTTATATGATATAAGAAGATGTTGACGCACAACTTAAGGCGCCGGCTAAATAAGGACTTGAATGAGTCTAGCCTACAACATACAGGGTTCAAGATTACATATCAAATAACCTTTTTGTACAAGCACCAGGACTTGTCAAGCAACGTTTTCAGAGTAACACTATGGCGAAAGAAATATATGGTGCATATAATATACAAGTTAACCGAGTCAACAGTTCTGTAGAAGAAAGTATCAAAATACAAATGATACTGTCGCCTGATAATACAGTCTCTAGTCAGCATATGGGAGATGCATCGTATAAATGCATTATCACATATAGTCACACCAGAACAGTCAACATAATCCCCAAACACAAACATATATACAGCGATATTGAAATGAAAGGAACATTAAAAGCGTTAATGATGGCCAACAATGTCGCCGTCTTCGAGAAAAGTGTTTAGTGCTTTTAAAGCGCTCTTCTGCAAGGCCATTGTTGGCCAAGGACCCAAAAGTTTATTTAAACATAAAGGTGTGCGGTGTAATGTAATTACGGTGGATTTTAGTCGGCTTCTTGGTGTGTCGTTGTGTGGGCAATTTAGAAGGAGGTGGTGTATATCTTCATCTACAAATCCACAATCACATTCGGGGGTTTCCGCACGGCCAATTTTATGTAAGAAATGTTTTGTCTAGGCAGTGCCTAGCCTTAATCGATGAATAAGGGTTTCCATATTTCAGTGTAATGACAATGCAAATTTGAATTGAATAAACGGATCAATATGATACAAATTCGAGCTCTTAGAATTCTGGTCAAACCACGTATTTCTGCACATTTCGAAAGATGTCCTTATAATGCACAGTATATTGGGAACGGAACCACGTCATCTTTGAGATGTGCTTGTCGTGCTGCTTCCATGTGGCGATATCGGCAACATTGAACATTTTAATTGGCTATGCCCGCAGTTCGACACAGAAAGGAAAGCGATGGTCGATCGACAGCACGCAAAAGAGTGGCTTTACGCACAGGACCTTTGAAGACGTCGTTATCCTCGGAGGGCCCGCGGATAACAGGAAGAGTGTGCAACGACTACTGATTGCCTTCCTGCGGCACGCACGCACGCACGCACGCACGCACGCACGCACGCACGCACGCACGCACGCACGCACGCACGCACGCACGCACGCACGCACGCACGCACGCACGCACGCGCGCGCGCGCGCGCACACACACACACACACACACACGCACACGCACACGCACACGCACACGCACACGCACACGCACACACACACACACACACACACACACACACACACACACACACAGAGACAGAGACAGACAGACACACACACAGAGACAGACAGACAGACAGACAGACGCACGCACGCACACGCTCACGCGCACGCACTGTTAGCTTCTTACGACCGTTTCTTAAGCGAGCTTTAAAATATTTTGCCCACACATTACCTTGATGATTCAAGAACCACGATCTAGCATATCTTTAATGTTTTTAATGTCCGGTAGAAACATGCAGATATGAAATGCAACCCAAAATATTTTCATCGGCATAATTAATCGACGACATCAAATCACCCAACTTCTCCAAGTTAACATGCTAAATATGAGAGCTTAGATGGCAATTTTATAACGAAAAAAATATTAAATCAGACCACCTCCTGCTCACTGCTCGACACATTTTGCGCAATCACGATACAAAACAAACCGCCATACATTGAGTTGTGCAGACTGGGCGTGGAAGCTGTATCGCAGAAGAAAGAATTGTTCAGTAAGGAGCATGCAGGCTGGAAGAGGCGCGAATAATTGCGTTACAGCGACGAGAGCACGAGGCAGGAAGCAAGGGACGCTGTGACGAAACAGGGTGGAAAATCACGAGCCGCAAAGTAAACGGTAATACGCTGGCACTTCAACTGCAGTTTCCTTCACAAACGTTAAAAGAAGAAAACTTCTCAAGAGCACATAAAAGATAAATAAAAAGCCGCGGTGCTGCCGAGAGGAGATGAGCCACTCTTTGCGCCCTCACACGCTGAAGAGAAAGTGCGACCCCAAACCGGAGGACTCGGAAGGAGGGCCGGAAGCTGGAGGATAGCGGAAATTAAATCTAAAGCGGGCGGTGGTGGCAGAAAGGCTAAGGGGACGAAGAGGCCGAGTCACCTCCGGTGGGCTGAGTGGTACGAGGGTCGACTGCCGAATGCTGGCAGCCTCGAGTGCAGCGCGGTCGACCGCTGAGGCGCGGAGCACGGAAAATGACGTGGAAGAAAATGATGTTGGCCGCGTGGTTTTTAATGCAAGAAGCCATAAGTTGCCAGGGGAAAAAGGATAAAGAAAGACGAGGAGGGGATAGTTTCAAGACCCAACGTAACCGCAGAAACAAGACCAAACCCAGAAGAGAAAAATAAAGAAAGTATGATATGAAACAATGTGGTGCTGTACGACGTGGTAAGCGTGTCGAAAGGTAATTTCTTGCGGCAGTGCCGCTAGATTACTGTACAATATGTGAGACGAAATGAGCCTTTTGTTGTTGAAGTCGTCCTCGCTCCCTGCATGAGAATCTGCCGAGAACATTTTTGTTCAAGGCTTTATACCATAAAATTTTCAGAAGACATGCTGTATGGCCAGACGGTGTCGTAACGAAGACGACTCGTGTCGTAGCCCACTGCGAAAACAATGAGCAATTTCGCTTCAGCTTGAAGCTCGTATATATAAAATGCGCCTCTACCATGTGTCGTTGAGTGACAGAAAAATAACGTTCAGTGAGTGAGTGAGTGAGTGAGTGAGTGAGTGAGTGAAACACCTTTTGTGTTTCTGTTTCTTTTGTGTTTTGCGTGCTGTTACATGACGGAATCACATGTTCATTTAGACATATTCAGCCTGCTCGCAAAGCACGTAAACGCGCACATTTAATGCTTCTTGCTTCGCCAACCTGCCCAGCAAATCGCACAAGCAGCAGTACCTTAACATACCAGGTGCCTCGGTAGTCGTAACGGAAATGACCTTTTGCGCGACGATCGGCAATTTTCCCAGCGAGCATATACCTTATTCAATGCGTGGTCACGCCAGCCAAGTGTTCGTGTACAGTTTGCAGCGTTACGTACGTACGCCTCCAACAGCCCAACACATGCACCACGCACACAGAGCTTTCCCATACGAGTGCTAGAGGGAACTATTCCGGCAATAGCTAGCACCTATAGTTTTCGTGCGAGCAGGATGCTCGAGGTCAGGTTAACTATGCATGCCTATAGCATTGGCATGGACGTGACTTCTTTGCGCTGATGACGCGCAAGACGTAGTACTGGATGTCTGGAAATTGTTGCCTGATATTCTTGGCCCGATAAAGCAAGGGTCTCTGTTAATAGCGTGCAACTCTTGCGGTAATGAAATCACTGGAGGCGATGGAAGTGCAGTGCCATTGCAGTAGTTACAGCCTGTCTCCATAGTCACCTTGCACCGGCCAAGGGGACACTACAACATTTACATTTATCACCCCAGCGTCGCTGACACAATCCGCTATTGGAATGCGAAGAAAACGAGGCCAAATGCAACGAAAGATGCTTCTTCGCTCGTCCGAGTGTTAGGCACTCAGCTTCGCCGAATTAAACCTCAGGAATGTTCGCGCTTATAATCTCGATCGCAAACATGCCCGGTCATACATGCAGAGCATGCACACTTCGACATTTTGACCTCTCAGACACTGTTGCCTCGTGATAAGCAATCGGAAGTGTCATGACGAATGTGTCTTGACCCTCCCATCTCATTATACTACTCCTCGCGAGGCTGCTTGTTTTGGCGCTGCTTTCAGCTCTCCAAAACTGACTAGCATGGCTTGTCTTTTTCAAGGCTTTGAAGAAGACAAGACCACTTGTCGACACTTGGTTCCTGCTTTTACCTTGTTCTCGTTTTGCTCATTGTCTTTGAAAGCAAGTGCGTTTAAAGTAACACGAGAAAAAGAAATACGTGCATTAAATTGCGGTAAGAAACGCTGTTCGTATGCAGTGAAATTTAAAAAAAATTTCTGCTATACTGCATTAGAGATCCAATGTCCACACAGATGGATATTCATTCCTCTTCGAAATACGAACAAGTAAAAATATGTTGCTCCATAAATGGTCCATCTAAGTTCCAGAAATTAATTTAAGAGCGTTAATCGAATAATACAACCCGTAAGGTTTCTCTCGGGACCTACGAGGTCTAAATGACTAGCTTTGTTTGGCTCATTCGTCCCGTTTTTGTGGTTGTCAGTGGTGGTCGGATTTTCATCGCCGATGCAAAGTCGTCGATGAAAAGGGCGCGTTCCGCACAACCGAGTCCTTCGTCGTCGATACCAACTTTTCTAGCTATTTGAGACACATGAGCTGTTGCGTATCTATACTAACGTTCCAAATTACACAGTGAAACAACAAGCTCAACAACACTCAAACAACAAACAACAAAGCACATCATTAGTAAAGAGAACTGCTTCCTAAAAGCGTTCGGCCATTCGCTTGCAATGACAATCATCACCAATGGCTTCCGCACAATTTTGTCCTTCTTTTCTTGTCAAAAGGAACAAGACTTCCTATTACGATTTCTCATTGTCCTGTCATCCCCATTTTCACTAAAAAAGCAGATGTCCTAAGAGACCGTTTCCGGATTTCTATAGTTAATGAACTTCTTAATCCCCTCTGTCTTGAGTAATTGCAGTTTCGGGCCGTAAGACAAAACTTAAAAACGTAATGACAGTTTAAGCCATTTGCATTCAACAGGTCGCGCTCTGCATAATACAGAAACTGCAATTAGGCCGCCGTCTAGAGCACAATTCAGTCAAGGTTAAGACGCCTTAGAGGCAGCGGATTCAGTAGCTTTGGTTTAATTTATCTCCTCCCAAAAGAAATCACCAGAATTGCAGGAAAAGTTGAAGGAGCTCTCCAAGATCGGGGACTCATTTTTCTGTCTCCGCATGCTGCAGCTGTTGTCGACGCGAGTGAGGAAATTAAAGTGAAAACTGATGTGTCGGGACCATTTTAATCTTGCTCTTTGGAGCTATCGCAGCGATATGAACTCTAGGAGCAAAGTGCTGAAAAATTGCTTTCAGCGCATCGTCAGCGCCATTAAATACAGGCTGCACAAAAGTTGTGGGTAAAAGGAAACATTTCAATGACTTTGATTAAGTGCAAACATGTAAACTCTGTGCCTCAACAATAATAAAAAAGATGCATCATTTCCGAACAATATGCCTAGACTCGTACTCAGTGTATTGTGAAGACATCCTAGGCACCTACAGGCTCTAGAACTATTTTTATTATTTTAAAGCGATTGCTTTCTTTAGCGTCTTCGCCTACTGTGGATGGACGTCGGCCGATCTCGCACACTAATCACCGGGAGGGAAGTAAAGGGCAGAGAGAGAAAACGTTGGCCCAAATGGGGAGGAAAGCAAGACACCTGATTGGCTGGCGCGCGCGCGCTGACGTCACGCACTAGGGTCGGAGGAGGAGGCTCCATTGCGATGAAGTTGAATCCAGCATACGATAGAGATGGTTGGTGTTGCTACAGGGTTTCGAATAGGGTGCTGCGATTACAAGATATAATGTGTCGTGGTATCATTTGGCGTTGTGCTTGGCAGCCGGATTGCCGCTTGGTGTCTCTGCTGAAGTGCTCATATGGTTTCGTGATTCGAGGTTAGCATATGACGCCGCAGGTTGCACAAAAAGCTATCGCTGACGTTGACAATCATCTTCGATGCTTTCTACCACAATCTTTCCGTAAACATGAAAATAAGGATATCTTTCAATCATCGTTTACGGCTGGACGGCGGACTACGTGTTTCGGCTTTTGCAGATCGTGGGAAACGTGTCAACCTCCAGCTGCCCCTAATTCGACGCCCCAGACGCTTCTGCGGAGAACCGTGGACTGTCCACAATACTATTCCCAACAGCGAGCCTATCAAATCTCTTAGATAAACTGCTCAGAGGCTTCATCTTTCTGTAACCAAACTATTTGATCTTCGGCCAAGCCCCACTAAAGGAACATGTACTTTGGCAGCTCTACGAAATTTTCTTGTAGACAGCAAGCTCACTGATTTTACTTTATGTGTAGGTTCTCGCGAACTCTGCTTCTAATCAGTGTTTTATTTCACGACTACTTGACCAATTACATACATTTGTGCGCTTACTATAATATTTTTATTAGTAGTAGGCAGGAACCTTTATGTGAATGTACGTGGGACGCTTTTTCCGGTTAGCTTCATGTTTGGTCTCGTTTGTGTGACTTTCTTTTTTTTTTAACTCAGTAAATGGTATGGAGTCCCGTAGGTTCAAGGTTGGCTGTAAAATAAGGCTTTGGTCGTCGTGTCGAGGACAGATGCATAAGAGGTGCTCGATGACGTCCTCGCATTTATAGGAACGCACGTCGGTCTATCGGCCATTCCACTACGCTAAGGATACGCATTCTTGAATGCTACTCCCAGCCATAGGGGTACAGCAATGTTGCTTTGCATCATTACAAGTCTTACTTCCTCTGTTGTTTACATTTACGTTCTTTTTGTAGACCTGGTGCGCTTTAGGTATGTCTGTGCTTGTTACATGGAGTAGCCTCAGTTGATTAACTGTGCATTGTGTTAGCTGTCTCTAATGCTTACTCTCTCAATATGTCTGCCGCTATTAAACAAGAAACAATCCGCAAGCTAGAATCTTTGGATCACTGCTACATGTATATCGTACGCTGGGCAGATCACCACAGCACTCGCCGTAGTATTACAAATTCACCTCTATTCCTACTCATCCTTTCCCTGTCTCATCCCGTCTCTTTACTCAAGTTGTAGGTTAGCAAGCTCGCAGCACGCGGCTACGGACCACCTCTCGACCTTTTCCATTATTAAACTTGTATCTCTTTCTTTATTTCTCGCAACGCTTGTCTTTGGCGCAAAAAGCAAGTCGAGCACTGCAGCATTTCTTCAAGAGGACCGACCTGCAGTGACTGTCTAATATGTGTATACTAACGCCGTGGTGTGTGATATGTTGCTGCGTGCACGGTATTCATTCTCTTCCTGTTCTCCGCGCCCTTTCCTTTCCTCGCGCATAAATTTGCAAACTGAACTTAGCTTACTTTATTTTATTTTATTTTATTTCTCTTCCCTGTGGCTTTTTTTTTTTTTTAGGCGGAAGCCTTATGTGGCTCATAGGTAGAAAGATCCGATGTCCGGTGTTATCGAAAAAATTGGCCGTCGCGCGTTATGGCACCAACACTGATGAGAATTGAACCCACGACCTTTGATGGGATTCAAATCCACGATCTTTGGTGCTAATTAAGGGAAAGATATTCAAGGCACACTTAATGATGATTTAGGTAATTAAGGCAAATGAGCCTACGACCTTTGGGAGTTGCACCAACAACCTTTGGGGATAATTAGGGCAAAGTTAATTAAGGCGCTAGAACCCACAACCTTTGGTGCGAGTCGAACCCTCGATCATTGGTGGGACCAAAATTCGATAGCGCCAAAATTGATGATGCTACCATTGATGGTCGAACCCGCGGTTATTAGTGGGAGCCAAACCCACGACCTTTGGTGTTAAGGAGAAGTGAATTAAGGCACAGTTAATTAACATAAAGTTAATTAAGATAATCGAACCCGCGACCTTTAGTGCGAGAGAATAGGTAATAGGAAGTAACAACGTATTCGAAAGAGAACGCCAAGTTATTTAATGAATGCCTCGTGAGCGCGCAGGCTTTCGCCTTCATCCTCTTTAGCGTACGCTAAAGCGACTGTCAACTTCTTTCTTTCTCAAGCGCTCCTGTAGCGATCTTTGAGCACGCAATAAAGGAACCCAGATCATCAAAGTTAACCCCCGAGACCCCCTCAGTTATAGGGCGTAAACACAACCTGTGAATCTGGGACCTGAAACTGCAAAACTGATTGTTGCCAGAGACTTTGCCAAACATAAATAATCACTGACAAAAATTGCCCAAACAAAATCCCCTACGTGACCACGTACAATGTGAAGCGCACTTGGCTAGCGTGGTCGAGCGGCCATCTGCGCACTACGCGAGCGTCCGCAGCAGCGCAGCCGTATAGCTGCTAGGTTCGACTTGTTTGTTCTAAAGCGCATGCACCGAGCATGCGGCGTGACTACGCGTGGTTTTGTTGCCCTGTGTCTTCTTCTTTTTTTTTTTTTTTTGATGATAGACGGCGACCAAATTGAGCAGTTGTCGACTCTGTAGACTAGTGCGATTCGCATTGTCGCCGACGTCAATTGCGCAGACGTCCATCCACCCGCGCTTCTTTATGGCCCACTTCGGACGTGCTAAATCAATTTCGCGTTGTCAGAAATGCCTTAATGAGATTACTGCAACTCCTTTTAATGTCATCCCCATTCTTAGGAAACTTCAGGGACTTTCCGGTATCCATCGATGTCCGTATCTAACTGTTTTCCTTTAAGGTCAACTTGGCCACAGGGTCTCTGCAACTGTGGGTGTGCCGCTCTTCATAATAATCGTCATAAATATATGAATCGTACCCCCCCCCTCCCCCCTCCCCCCCCCCCCCCCTAAAGCACCATTTACACACCCGTCAAAATATGGATTGCTAGTCCCATTAAGGTCGCCAATCGTCGCCAAAGGATAGAGACGCCACCAATCTTTTTTTTTTTCTCTTCAGCTCTGCGTAATGACTCTGAGGTGTCCAAATCTGATATTTTAGTTGCTGATATTTTATCTAATTCAGCAAGCAGCATCCACTGCTCTTGTTCTAATTTTCTCCTCCATCAAAGTGGCATGGGCCGAGATGCTAACGCAGCTCATGCATAGAAGATGACAGGTGGGTGACGCAGTGTACAAGGAACCTTTTTAGACTACACAAAATTTCTTTTAAGTGGCTATAGTATCGAACGTGGCGTTCTTGCAGATGAGTTGTAAGCCGAAGCGGCCATAATTGGCCCCGCTAATAACACAATTTTGAGAAGACTGCTAACAACAATTGTTTATATGGCAAATTTCATTAGCCCCACTTTCTTTTTCTATCATGAAAGCTGCACCCTAGTCGAGATGTGCATTATTGAATTTCAAGTTCCATTCAGGCAAACGCGAAACCGAGCTCGCCGGATGTTCCTGAAAGGCAGCCCCGCTACACGCCTTACGGCAACGTCCCGTGACTGACGAAGTGGATTACGAAGTTTGAATGGTGGAATGTCGCAGCAAATACTGATAGGCACGTTTCGCCTGGATAGCATCTGTCGCGAGATGCCGTCATTCAAAGTTCGTCACGCACTTCGCCACGGGGTGTTCCCACCTGACGTGACATTGGCTGGGTGGAGCGTTGACATTGACTGATTATAATATACCGAATTAAGTGCCATTTTCAATCTATTAAAAAATAGGGGCGCATTAAGATATGAGTGCCTTTAAGTTTACCACAAAAACTGCAACTGTTGTTGTGACAAAAAATGTTAACACATTTTTGTTAAATGATTTTTTCGAGCTTACTTTAATAGCGGCAAAGTATGTCCGCCTCACCTGGCAACTCCTCTGCAAAAACGTCACGTTCGCTATGCCCGTAACATTTCTATGAAAAAATCTTCATAGCCCAAAAAAAGGTTGCACCCTAGATACCCACCACCTCCTAACGCAATAAATAATGGAACACGTTTCGAATGCAGCCATAACGTAACTTGCAGCCGACTTAATTGAGCCACGTCGAAATAAAAAAGAAAAAAAAAACCTATGAGGTTTTACATGCCAAAACCACTTTCTGATAATGAGGCACGCTGTAGTGGAGGACTCCGGAAATTTCGACCACCTGGGGTTCTTTAACGTGCTCCTAAATCTAAGTACACGGGTGTTCTCGCATTTCGCCTCCATTGAAATGCGGCCGACGTGGCCGGGACTCAATCCCGGGATCTCGCGCTCCGCAGCCCAACACCATAGCCACTGAACAACCACGGCGGGTACGCCGAATTCAGTAAGCCACGCGCACGAGCGCAGGCGCTCCGTACAAATTTCGGTGCCCTACTACGGGGCACCGAAATAAACATTCCTGACTGTATACACGCCACTTCAACTTCCATGTCCGGGTAGTACCGTATTCGTTGTCCGTTATCACGATTAGCAGGTCGTCGAACTTCCCTTCTGCTCTTTTGCAGCGAGGGAAAGTATGTACGTAGAACAAATACGAAACGAGCTGCGCAAACTGTAGGTTCGGCGTACGCGCTACCACTGGGTGATTAGGACACAGGCCAACTTCTTCGAGCGGCCCCGATATGCGAAGCGTGGGAGGGCTTCTTGTGGCCATGCGAGGCCTGCTTTTCGTGCATGCAAGGTCATCTAGCGGGGTGCGTGCAACAGCTTTCGCACAGTTGACTCGACAGCAGACGCGGTCGCCCGCCGCGGTACCGCGACCCCGACCGCGCACGCACCCGGGCCCGATGTAGTAGCAGGTACGGGGCTGGCACAACGACGTTGCTACGCGCAAGCGACATAAAGAAGTTGCAAGGCAGTGGCCATCAAGAAGGTAAAATAAGAGGCAAGCAGATTGAGGAGCGCGCCTAATCGAAGGCGCAGCGAGGCCAAGCTCCGGACTGCACGGAAACGTTTGCGTGGCGTGTGACGACCTTTCCGAATTCGTGTTTTGCTTTGCGCGCCTCTATCTATCTATCTATCTATCTATCTATCTATCTATCTATCTATCTATCTATCTATCTATCTATCTATCTATCTATCTATCTATCTATCTATCTATCTATCTATCTATCTATCTATCTCTATCTATCTATCTATCTATCTATCTATCTATCTATCTATCTATCTATCTATCTATCTATCTATCTATCTATCTATCTATCTATCTATCTATCTATCTATCTATCTATCTATCTATCTATCTATCTATCTATCTATCTATCTATCTATCTAATCTAATCTAATCTAATCTAATCTAATCTAATCTAATCTAATCTAATCTAATCTACCTGCCATGCCTGACTGACTGTGTCTCCCTATTTTGGAACGTCTCCCGTTTTCCATTGAATCGTGTTTGTACGCTGGCAGTAATGACACGCATGAAAGCGTTGACACAACTGCACTATTTATTATTGGGAAAAGTGAAACGCGCGAGAATTGCTGGAGTTTGCGCCAGATGGAGGCCGCGTGTGCTGGGGCGAGCGACGTTTCCAATTGATCGTTCCTACTATACTCGCACGTTGCATTCTCGCGAGCTTCGCGTAATTTCTCTTTGTATAAAGCTTGAGAACTAGAGAACGAGGACGTAGGGCTAGCCAAGCTCTTTCTAATGCAGCTTTTTTTCCTCGTCCCAACCATTTATGTGAAACTCCATGTATGTGACAAAATAAATGAACTCAACTCAACTATCTTTCTGCTTCCAGTTTATTTTCTCTAGCAAAAGGCTCAAGAGTGACAGCATTCATTGAAAACATTGGTAGAGATTGCAGCGTTGAGTTAGATCGGTCCCGAAACAGAGCCCGTCTTGCATTTCTGTACGTATATGAGCGGTAGGTATTATATGGAGACTGAAAGAATTGGATCGCGAGTTGATTGTAGCGTTTTTGCCAGTAAGTGTTGCATGAGAAGCAAACCAACTGACAATGGCTCGGTGTCGAGCTGAGGTCCTCTCGATTCTGCGGCCGGCGTTCAAGTGATCATCAGAAGGTCGGATAGGCTATCACTGGACAATCTCTCAACCATTCTTATTGAACGCTGCTGAATTTGAAATAAATAAATAAATAAATAAATAAATAAATAAATAAATAAATAAATAAATAAATAAATAAATAAATAAATAAATAGTGCTGGCTGACGGTCGTAGAATTTTTATTTAGACACCAAATATGTTACAATGTTTGATGGAAGTTGCAAGAAGTATTGGAACACCAAATGCAGCATACTTTGAACAAACTGATAAACAAACATCTAACGAAATAACTAGTAAATATGGCAGCAAGGCCTAGTGCGCACCTTACTGAGAAACGGCAGGGAACACGATCCAATGAGGCATGTGGCTGGGCTACTTGGCGCATGAAGCGCATGGTAAATGTTGGGCAGAAATTGGGACAACATTTCTTCTCGTTTTTAACAGCGGAGATGCTTAAGCTTTTAGTTCCGCCGTGGAGCGTTAGCAGAAAACTCAGCCCAGCTGTGCGCCCCCTCGCGTTGCCTAGCAACCACCTGCTAGAGCGCCGAGCCACGTAACCTCCTCGCACTCCACGTGTATAGGGCGGAGTTGTGACGTCACAGGCGAGTAAAAGTTCGGAACAACTGGCGCAGCGACACACCTCTCGCCTCCTCTACTCCGTGCGTATGTGCTGCTGGGATGGGAAGACCGAATAAAGTGCGGACGCACGAAGAAGAAGCGGCTTACCAGGAGGAGCGCCGTACTGCCAAGCGAGAAGTGTTGTGTCGCCGCCGAGCTGATCTCGAACACCTCGCCAAAGCTACGGCTGTGAAGAGGCGAAGCCGAGTCGAGGATACCGGCTTTCAGTCCAGTGAACGCGAGAGTCGGCGCCTGAACGCTCGACGTCGCCGAGAAAGCGATCCCGGCCTGCGACTGCTCGAAAACTTCCAGCGTCAAGCCCGCCGAGACAACAACTTAGCGAAAACTAGCATGACCTCGCAAAACCTAGAAACAACTTAGGCAAGACACGTAAAAGCTAGGTGACAACAAGCTCCGCTGTTGACTCCATCCTTGCACCACTAGTGCAAGCTGCGCACGTTCTTCCTCTTCTTTTTGTCTTATATCAGCTGAGTAATAAGTTTTACAACATCAGTTTATTCAACTGCACAAGAAAGTTGTCCGAACGGTGGCTTCTGATATTTGTCAATTCGCGCCTTGTGAATCTGAGCTAACTTCGTTAGTTCACAACTGACGATGACATGATCGTTACTTTCAAAAAAGCGATGAGTGGTTTTAAAAGAACCCGCCGTGGTTGCTTAGTGGCTATGGTGTTGCGTTGCTAAGCACGATGTCGCAGGATCGAATTCCGGTGACGGCGGCCGCATTGCAATGGGGGCGAAATGCGAGAACACCCGTGTACTTAGATTTAGGTGCACGTTAAAGAACCCCAGGTGGTTTAAATTTCCGGAGTCGCCCAGTACGGCGTGCCTCATAATCAGATTGTGGTTTTGGCACGTAAAACGCCATAGCTTGGAGCAAGCCATCTACCCGGGCCACCGCTATCTCTACATGCGCCGATTTAAGCGTCAGTAAACGTAGCTTTCCCGGTAGTCTAACGCCTAACTATAGGGCCCGCGTGTAGCCATTTCTGCGTACAAATCTTTGTTTTACGGGTCTCCGATTGGACGAACAACGAGAATAAACGAATAAAATGAGACCCCGTAAATTGCAGTGCCACGTGGAAGCGTGTGAGCGCCCACTGAGAGTCGGCTATAAAGGCGCGTTCAATGCTCAGGTAGAGGCAGCTGCCATAGCAACCGTAAAAGCCGCCGAGCAGCGTCAACAACCAATACGTCGCGCTCGCGGAACCTGAAATGGTGGAGTATGGAGTGTTTTTCTCTTTATATTATAAGGCTCTATTTCAGCAAGCCTCGTCTGCTGTCTCATTTATAACAACCAGGAGCCCACGTCGCGTCGGAACCGTTAGACCCCTGTGTCAGAGGAAATAAGAAAAGGCAGCGAGCGCGTGCGCGTCTCGTCACTTCGACCATAAAGCGAGAAGCTGCGAACATTGCAGCCGTGGAAATCCTAGGCGCGTGGCCACGATGCGTCGACTCCGCACTCAGGTTGGCGTGCATGTGTTTAGCCGAGTCCTTCGACCCCACAGGGGGGCACAGTCGATTGTTGCACTGGCTGCGCCGGAGATTTCAAAGACACGCCAATTAGAGCACGCTAGAGAAGAAAATAAGACACAAATACGAGAGAACGATGTCCTCGCTTTTGCAAGCTGATCGTTTTCGACGTCCTATGCGTCGGGCTCTCCCGAGAACTACACGTTAGCCATAAAGAGAACGACTTTATTTGCATGGATGTTCCGCGCGGTGAAGCTTTAGCAGTTGGATGGCTGCGACGTATTACGACTGCGCGTATACGTCTCGTTCGGGCCACTTTATTCAAATGACAGTACATGCTGAGATGTGCGCGTGTGTCTTACAGCATTCAAACAAAATACAACAAGTGCGTTAGCGCAAAGAAAGAAATAAACAGTATGTTTGCTGGAGATTGTGAAATATCCCTCAACATCTTGCACACAGAGCTCAGCTTTCAGATGCCGGCAGCGAGCGTCAGAATCAGTCGTGCGCTGAGACATATCGTTTAGAATTAGGACGCTGTGGAGGAAGCGCAGAAGCACACGTTGCCCGCCTGAACCTCGTTGTAGGGCCCACTAGCGAGCGCCGACGCGCAGGCAAGCAAGAAAAAAAAATGGTTGAAAAAAAAAAAGAAACAGGGCTTCGAATGTTCTGCTGCTCCACAGCTCACGAGACAAACGAAACAACCAATTTTTGTCCCCCTCGAGTTTCAAACGTTAAGAAAGACGCATACTGATTTGTAAATTTCTTTCGCTCCTTAGTTTGACAAACGAAAGTGCCGACCGATACAAACAGCTAAAACATGGCGCTTTGTGATGCAAAACGTCTACTTCTAGATGCCTTGTGTCAGATAAATGACAGTGGAAGAAGCTGAATATTGGGCTGCCCTCGAAGCTATAAGCGTCAACTAAGGCTTGGGTTGGGGCTACTTGAAATAACGTTGTTGGGATACAGCGCTGCGAAAGTTTACGAGACCCACAATATAGGAACACAAACACGAACGAGAATGCGTCGAGACAAGGCAAGCATGCGGCCTTATAAAAGGGGCCTCAGACGCCCTTCAGATGAAGTAACTATTACTTTTTATTTAAGGCCCCTTTGTTTTCACTATGGAAATGGTCTAAAGATGAAACAAAATAAAATATGAGTGATAAAATTATCTATGTTGTATGCAAATTAATCGCCTCATTTCATTCAGTGAGGATTAAGGCATAGACTTCAATGATATTCATAACGTTAGACTTGCCGGAGATGCATTTCACAATAACGTCGATATATATGTACTTTGCAGGTACAAGTATGCTGAATAAGCAGATTTGCTTTTAACACCACAGGCTGCATTTTGCCGAACGCGCGACAACATCGTAAAACGCACAGAACATAATAATAATAAAAAAAGAAATGTTCTCGCCTCAGAAGCGTGTTATTGCTTTAGAGAAAGGTTGAAAAATGGTGGAACAATAACAATGAAAAGACGCGTGAGTGACTATGGCGTGCTTTCGTGCGATGAATAAAATTCCCGAAGCTTGGACATAATAAACCCATTTTAACCCCCCGGATGTTTACAGGGTATACTGTAGCATAGCGCGAAGATTTGCGCCGCGATAGCGAAATTTACGATGGGATACGTTTTTTAACGTTACGTTGCTTAACTTGCATATGAAGAGAGGCGAAAGAGCAGACGCATCGTTATGGCGATAGCTACAGCATGCATACGTGTTCTACGCATCAGCTATCGAGGCAGTTTTGCAAGAGCCCTTGTCGTGTCTCATTCTTCGCTCAATGCATGCGCCGGAATGATCGATGCCATACAGCCAATGTCATGCTGCAAGTTCGGCGCAGCGAAAACAGGTCTGCATACTGTTTACATTAGAACCTGATGATGGCCCTTCGGAAGAGCACACAGAAAACGATTTCCGCGAGGGTGAATAAGAAATTCAAGGTTTTCATGCCTGTATATTCAAGACGATTCTAGGTACTCGTGAAAAGAGACTACAAAACACAAGAGTATCTCGTAATGCCAAAGACATAGCTACGTATAGGCCAAACGTGAGCAAAAAAAAAAATTGCATAGATCTAAAGTCGTGTCCTGCGTTCTCCTTGATCTCGTCCCACTCCTTTACAGTGCTAGTTAAGTACGTCTCAAGTGTGCATATATTGTTGTAATGAATGCTATGCGAAAACGTATACTCGTATTACATGCTATATGAAGATACCATATAGACTATAGATATAGTAGATATGGGATATAGATACATGAAGCGGCGTAAGTTAGTTCAGGCCGAGCGCCATGAGTGCACGAACGCGAGCTGGTCAGAACAAAACACTGCGCCATAAATGTATTCGGAAATGCGACCTGCGCATGAAAATAAGCCTTGGCAGCGGAAAAAGCCCAATGTATACGTCGCAGCGAGAACGGCGATGTTGTATTTTGTATAAACAATATCTCTCGTGTTCTGTCGCATACAGAAAACGTAAGCGTAGGCATCATTTTTACGAATGGGCAGACTCTTTCACATATGTACATTCATGACCTCCGGTTCCATTGGTAATTTTATATATAGGTACGGAAGGAGTCGAAACACAGTGTTGTGTCGAACAACTATCATCGCTGTTCACACACTAGTTTCAACAATACAAAACGTTATGTAATTCCCCGAACAGTGTCTAAAAATGTAATTATTAAAAGAAATATGACCAACTTAGGTTTATGTTAGCCCGTTTTTATCTGTAATAGTATGTTAACTTGTATGTGACTGAGCTATAAGTGACTAAAGTGGGGGCTAATTTCATTACCTTAAGTATTCTCCCAGTAATTACACAATAAATAAATGTACAGTTATTTCATGATAATTGACAATAAAAATGCATAACTGTAAGAGAATGGTGTCCAAGTACCAATCTACCGTTTGAATAAGTGTTAGAAGAACGAATACAAGACTATCTCCTTGACGAGCGTACAGTGCTAGTTAGTGTGCAGTGTGGGCTTGTTAACAATTACCTGTGCTCTCTTCTTTAGAATCTGTGTAATTAAGATGGTTAACTGGCTCAGTAGGCCTGCATTCATCGTTAGGAAAAGCGTGAATGAACAAAGACGAGAAAAAGAACACAGGACGAGCACTTACTATCAGCCGAAAAGGTGTTACTAGAGAGGCGCTACTCAAACTGGACTCTTTCAGTGCCGTCGCAATATAGATCACTGCAAAGAAGCGTTCGAGATACGCTAATATCCTTGCCAAAAGTTTGCAGATGTAGATGCCACTTTGGCACTGTACACAGCCCCTGCGAGGTAAGCTACACGTAGGGGCTTGAGAGTGATTCCTCTTTGTGGGTGAGCCTGTTCATGTTCAATTTTACCGAAAGACAAAAATAGTCTTTCCTTACATCAGTCATCAAAATAAAAAAAAGAGAGAGAGAAGAAGAAAAAGGAGAAGAAAGGAAATAAGCTATAAGCAAGAAACAACAGAAGGTTTGAGACACAACTGTGACGAGCTTATAGAACAGTCATTGTCTTTTTGGATGCTGAACGCACGGTTGAAGCTGTATTGCAAAAGCTTTTATTTATTAGTTTGTAGCGCCCTATTCCTACGTGACAGCGGGTCGCGAAAAGCGTTAAAATTCCCCTGCAGAAAACAATCGACCCTTAATATAACGTGCGCGAACGGAGCGTTTCGGATCACTTAATTTTAAGCTAGTAGAGAAAACCGCTTTACAACGGGAAGCTCGAAAAAAAGAAACCAATTACGCCGCAGTCAGAAGAGCTATAGGGATTACCGCGGAATTGATGCGTTCCGTGTTCAAGCTCAGAAAAAGGGGACGAAATGGGTGAAAGGGAGGCGAGGCGGGCGTGGTTGCAGTTCTATACGCTGCGCTCAACGCTAGGCGAAGCTTCTCGGGGGGCGCAGTTTCTCGGTGTCTGAAAGTGCGGCCGTCTCCCGCTAATCGACGTGCCCTGAGCATTGGCTGAAACAACCGACGCGCCGATAACCCAGTTGATTAAACCGCTCAGGCGATTTGCAGACATCCACCGCGGCCGCCAGCGATACAGGGACGCCATCCGACGGGAGCGAGCCTCCCGGCGTTCGCCAACTCTTATTAGGGCGAAACGGGAGCTGCGGCGGACCTTGCCGATGCCCCTTCGTGCACGCTTGTTCTACACTGAAGGGGGAGGAAGAGTATATGCACAGTGTATTTTCGTTGTGCCAGGCGTACATTAGAGCCCCGCGCTGTCCGTTTTGGGCCGCCGCGCGGCTGGGTCCTGCAGTGGCAGGCAGCCTATCAGGCAAGAAGCCAGCAGCTCATTTTCTGCTCCGCAGCGGACGGACGATGGATGACCGCGGTTCGTATGCGATCGGGCCTGGCACGGACGGCGCGGCTGAGCCCCAAGGAAAACGGGCTCAATTAGAGCACGCTAGTGGCTGACGATGCGGAGTGGAGGAGGTGCGGTGCTTCCCGCTTAATGTCACCAAGTCCAGCGGCGACCGATGCTCCAAGAGGTTATAAGCAGAGTCCGGCGCGCGGTCATGGGACGTCTGTACGCGTCACACTGTCCGGAGCGCGACTCTTTTTTATGTGTCACACGCAGGAGCCTCCGGATCTCCTGCTTCGGAAGCTGATTAGGTTTGCGTGAGCGCCATTAGCTAGGACGCGCGTGCTCGCTTGCCTCTTACTGGACGGCATGCAGTCGCCCTGACGCGAGCTTACTTCTGTGCGCGGGTGTCGCACTCTGAAAACTCTGTGCGTACTATACCTATAGCTGTCTATTGCACTCGTGAGAGTGTAAGTGCCAGTTTAACTAAAAAGCTTGTTACCGCGTACCTTTGAGGAGTCAGTCCCGATGCAACGGAGTGCCAAGCCAGTGAAAGCTAACACCGACGAACATTCAACTCCCGGCCATGATACGCGTTGTACTTCCATTATCGCATCGGTGGGAAATGATCAGGCTATAGTGTTGCGGCTCCGCGAGCTCTGGTGTCGGGTTTAGAAAAGTATGTTGCCTTCTAGATATGTATAATAACTTACTGCAGATATGTAAAAGAAATAAATTCTTCTGCATCGCGGGAACTAAACTTTTGCTGAGGGTGCGTAACAACGGAGCTCTGCTACAAGGGGCATCGTTGCGGGTTCATTTCTTTTTAAATTTTTCGCCGCGGCTGCCGCATTTGCGATGGAAACTGCGTGCAAAAGGGCTCGCCGGCCTAGCTTTGCGTGCATATTAGAAGACTCGAGCCTGTCAAAATTAATCCGAAGCTGTCCACGATAGCGTGAGGAGGCAGACGAAGATAGCGTTGCTCGCCGTAGGTGGAGATGTAGTTTTACAAAAACGATACCGATTATTGCTCCACCTGGGCGCCAAATATCAAGTTGACGGCAGAGCCCGAAGTCGGTCGTAAGGAAGGAATTGGAAGCAGCAGTAGACGGAAAGACAGGGAGCTTAGACAGTTCTCAGATCGGCTGGCTACCTTGTGCTGGGGATAGTCCGTCGTAATGCGTATAGAGGACGACATGGTTAGCCAGGGCGCAACAGTGTGTGCGTAGTCTATTCGACCTCGTCCTTATGGCCCCCGTCCACAAAGCTCATCATTCAAACCATTCAGACTCCAGCTTTGTATCGTGGAGGAGCCTGAACACTTCCCTTACAAATATTTCGCACTTGCCTCTCTCAGAGCTCATGTGTTGCTTTGGTTCGTCAAAAATCCACCGATCAACATGGTGAGAAGTTACATTTACCTTTCCAAGACAGATGCTGAGTTGTTTTAACAAAGCATACTCCCGCAACACTACAAACATATTGACAAATGAGAGTATCATCGAGCAATGCACGAACATGACAGAGTGACTAAAATAAGTGCGCCGCTATATGTTACAAACGAGAGAGAGAGAGAAAGAGAGACATAGAGAAACTTCATCTTTAACCGAATTCAAGTCCGAGTCGTTGTTTGGAGTCCAGCTTGGTCTCCAGTTGTGCAGCAAACGAGAGGCTTAGCACGCTTTACTAATGCACGTTCTTGATAGCTGTACAAGGCTGCGCTGTACAAAACTGGAGACGTGAATTTCAAATCAGCATGACAAATAATTTCTGGTTGAGATTTGTTGAAGGCGTTGTAAATTATATTCATTCGTATACGCGCCTCCGGTGGCATTGGATGAGGAAGGAAGCAGAAGTATGAAGTGGTAGCATAAAGAGATGCTCTTCTACGCTTACCTCATGCGCAAGTGATCTCCTGAAAGCGGCGCTTAAGGTTTATCTATCTTGCTGACAGAACACTATCGTTATCGCGTATAACTCCTGACCAGCGGCATCAGTCATTGGCTTAATTTGCCAGAGCTGTGGTACACGTAAGGCACACTATAGCGAAGCGGGACGGGTGTATAGGTAATCGGTCGTCCCTGTTGAGGGCCGTGTACGCAACCGTGCCCACCTTCTCCCCTTGCACTGTCGAGCGTTGGCTCAGGTTCCCTCGCTAGCGCTGCTTGGCTCACTCACTTAGGGACGAGGCCGACGGGACGGACGGCCAAATTCAATTGCCCCAGGCGAGCTTGTATGTTCCCCGCGACCCGCCGAGATGTTTCCGGGTTGGCAGCCGGGTTAAGCATGCGGCGTGGGCGGCCCCGCTTCGAGGCATGCTCCGGCCGCACTGCGAGGCGCACACTGTTTGCTTGGATCGGTGACTGACGCGCGTACCAGAGGTGGCGTTATTATACGCTGCAACCGCAAGAACAACAAAAGGGGAAAAAAGCAGCATGCCTTGCTCTATTATGCTCATCGAGGAATAAGCGAGAAATCTATAAGCGAGAAATCGTGGGCTCTGGACAGGAGAAAAAGGATATGTTGCGGCTATGACAAATAAGGCCAACGCAAAAAAACTTGCAGTGTACTCAAATTAAAAGAAGGCCTAAGAGCGACAATAATTGCGGAGTGCTTGGTACTAGCCGCGTTTACGTGAATGCGACAACTGGCGCATCGCATCGCATCACATCGTCTTTCATGTGCATCGCATCCGTGTAAACGGGGCTAATACGCTAGGAAAGCGCGTCACGTTAATGCGCCAGACAGGGTGGATTGAGTAAGTCGACTTTCGCGGTGCATGTAAACGTAATCGCATCGCATTAGGAATTATGGGAAATGCAATTTGCTGCGGAAGCGTCTGATACGTGATGCGCTACATGTAAACGCTGGCGCATCGCCCTTATCGTCGCGATGCGCTAGAAAATGCGATGCGCTAGCTGTCGCATTCTGTCGCATTCATGTAAGCGCGGCTACTGGAGGGATATTGCGTGTACACGATGATTACGATGATGTGTATATATCTTGAATGAGCCATTCCTATCTTCATCTTCCTTTATATAGCTTTTATACTATGTTGTACTTTTTGTAGTGTATACTTTGGTGGGTAGGTACCTGTCGCTCCTCTTTTCGGGCCTCTTCAACAAAGAAAACCTATGTTTCCAATGGCGGGATTGAACCGGTGTACAGCAACACAAGAGCCCAATGGTTAAATCACGTCACACATGTGCCTGCCTTACACAAACATGCTAGTCACCTCGCAACGCTCTGCAAAATCTTTCCTTCCCTTCCCCCAGTGTAAGGTAGCCGACCGGACTCAGTGTTGGCTAACCTCCCTGCCTTTCATTTATCATTTTCTCCCTCTCTCGTTCAGGCGAAGTTGCATAGCAAGATACTTGCAAAATACTTTCGCATAACATGTCTTACCACAGTGGTTGGAATTGGCATTACTTTTTATGTAATCTTTTTGAAGAACTGTGAGGTCTCCTTGATTAAAATGTATGTGTTACGATCTGCAATGTGCTTGTTAGAATCTTGTGTCTTAATACCAATCCTTCTCCCTCTTAGTCGTCTCAGTAGCACAAGGATGCCTCCTGTTGCTTCGCAATGTAATATGAAAGCCATCTTTGGCCATCTTGCTTTCGTATCAGATCAGAGCACGTTCGCGAGTGTATTCGCAAGACATGAAAAAATGAAGGTATAAATAGTGAAATGTGGTCACGCATCGATGAGAGGGCGTTACGGGCATTGCACAAGCTCAGTCAAAACCTTCCTTGCACCGGCAAACACGCTTTCTGTGATGCTTTTTAGCACGCTCTCTTTGTAAATGGCTCATTACCTCCTCGTGTTCGTGGTCGTGATTTGCCTCGTAGTGCTAGAGCACTGTTAGTGAAATTAAGAGTTGGCTCTGTGTTGGTGCGCGGACGCTTGTATCGTCAAGGACGTGTGGACAGTCCGTCGTGTATGTCCTGTGGCTCCTGTGAGACACTTGAACACCTTATATTGGAGTGTCCCGCATTCGTCAAACAACGTACAGTGTTAATGAAGGAATATGGACTGATTGGACTCAAGTGTACGACCCTTGATGATTGCCTGTTTCCTAGAGGGAATGCTGCTCAACGTGACCAGGCCCATAGATCTAGCCTTGTTAACTTTCACGCAGAAAAGTGACTTGGCCTCCCGTTTATAGACATTTTTTCCGTGTTCTTACTTTCTTTCATCCGTGTCTCTGTCATTTGTTTATTTCCTATTTTCTTTCCTATTTCTTTGTTTCCTATATTCTTCTCCTCTTATCATCTTTTGATTCCCTCCTCTCGACAAAGTAGACAGGCGTTTTGCCCCTCTCGGTGGCAGTTGTCACCTTGCTCCCTCCCTGTTTCCTTTGTGTGCCTGTATTTCCATAACTAATAATAATAATAATAATAATAATAATAATAATAATAATAATAATAATAATAATAATAATAATAATAATAATAATAATAGTAATAATCGATGATGTCTCATGTTTTTCGTACGGTGTCGCAAATGTATGTGAAACCTCAACTATTTTTCCTTATTTTCTTGTCTAATGTGACTATCCTGGAAGCGTTTGTAAACGCTAGAAGACTGAATTTTACGGTAGATATCTCAGACTATGCGTATAGTGATGTATTTCATTTCCTGTCATATTTCTTTTTTAATTGCAAGAGGCTGCCCCGCGTTTGGTAGCGAACTGCTTATAGCTCACAAGTTTTCACTCGACCTATCATCACCCTTGACTCACACAACCATTTAACGTTGTGCAGAAACATTTTCAATCAATCGATCGATCGATCGATCGATCGCTTAATCAATCGATCATGCAATCAACCAATCGATGCTTCGGAGGCTAACAAACTGCGCCTCTGAAACACCATGCGACACCGAAACTCCATGGAAGCGTGAAATGAGGACATTTTGAGGCATGTCTGCAAAGCGACGTGGTAACGAATAAGGTTCCTCATGAAACGGTGGCATGTTCCAAAGTCGACTTCACAGCGACACAGACAAAGTTGTATCACACGCACCTGCACGCGTAAAGAACTGAAAGAGACGCGATTCAAATTGGGCCTAAAGAAACGAGCCTTGCAAAACCAAGGTCTGCGTGCGGCGCGAGTGCCTCGCGGCGAAAGCATCGGGCCGAGATGGACGACTGAAAACAGTGGAACCCGGCGGCGGCCCAGACAGATTGTGATGGATGATGATGACGGCAGGCTGTATAGTACTTCGGCCGCGGGTAGCTGCTGCAGCATTAGGACTGCCGCATGTCGGGAACGTATCCGCCCTAATATTTCGAAGCGGGAGTCCCGTCGGCAAAACGGAATAAAAACGGAAGGTAATGCTGAAAGCATCGTTTTGGTCAAATTTGCACAACAGGGGTCGTCGTTCAAACGGCGGCTTCGAGGAAGCAAGAACTGATTCTTTTCCTCGAGAATTGTAGCAGAAGAACTTGTGGAACGCAGAGGCAGCAAAAAAAAAAAAAAAACACGAATAGACGTAGACGCAGCTGCATTGTCAATTGATTTCTTTATTGAAATGGCCGCGCATTTTATTTCGTCGCCACATCTCGTCCCTCTTATCTACCTGAGGCTTCTCTCAAAAAGGCGATTTCATTTCTTGTCAAGGCCAGTGACGGTGTCCTTACGCATTGCGCTCCTCGAAGAATGAACGAACTAGCTCAGTGAAGCACCCTTTTGATTCCTTTTTTCTGTTCATGCTTACACATGTAATGGTTTGCCCTAACGCTCAAACTAAAGAAGACTGATATTACTCGGTCATGTAATGAGAACAGGCAAGAGCTCCATCAGCAAGAAGTTAGCAAGCACCGTGTGAAGCAAAGGGCAAGGAGGCGGCTGAAGAAGTGTTGCAGGAAACAGTTGAGACTCATCTCAAGAAGGAAAACTTGAGGAAAGAAAGTACAATTGAGAGCGACACGAGAAAAGACAAAAAGAAAAAGGAAAGAAAGAAAATGAGAGACACCGCATACTTAGGGAGTGCAGCTGTTGGAACATCAAGACGAAGAGATAGGGGGGCAAGGTGGAGGGCGAATAAGAGGGAGAGGAAGTGAAGTTAAATGGCGGCGAGAGATAGAGAAAGAAAGAGAAAGAAGTGATAGGGGATAGACAGGGAGGCTAACTAGGCTGAGCCCCGTCGGAAAGGACGGCAAGAATTTCAATCTTACTTACTTCCACTGGTTTCGCGTGCTGACGATACTGCGCCTTTTAGATAGCAAAGCTCCCAGCTCGCTTACGCCTGATTAAAGAATCGAGCCAGGCCCGGCAGGGTAGCTGTGTAAATATGTAGTTGAAAGCGCTGTCAGCCTTCCCTCTGCAGCAAGAACATCAGGGAATCATGCTTGTTACTTTGACTTCGCTCAAATATTATGGACCGCACATTCATTACGGAAAAATACTAGGGCGCAGGCAAGTCAGGAAAAGAAGAGGAGAAAGGAAACAAAAGACTGAGAGTCAAGAATCTACCTCCACGCAAACCTGTGGTGGTTACGCTGATTATTTTTGTGCGTGCCGCGATAGGATTTATCAGGGAACGAGATGATGCCTTATTCCCACTCTCCGTTCACGCGAAACAGTACTCTTGTTTGTCTTTTATCCGCCCGTCGACTTGTTACACTGGTTCACCTTGTATTACGAAGCGAAAAACTTGGGGAGACAGATAGAGAGAGAGAGAAAGAGGGAGACCACGCGTATGTTTGCCTCACATCTGGAAAGAAATGAGCCGTAACAGTGCTCAGAAAGTTCGCGGAGATAAAGCCACGCCAGAGTGAACAAGGGCGAGAACGCAATTTCGATCACTGACGCGCGGACGCACCTTCGGTCGGCTTAAAGCTGTGCAGACTATATGGAAACTGTGCGGAGCGAGCTCGGACTCGTGAAGATAAGTCTGTGCATTCCGTAGGCATGTTATAGGCTACTCTTTAAAGCGAAGCTTTCTTGGCCTACTCTCTCGGATTTTGCGTAGCTGCTTCCACTGCTGTTTGTTGCTCTCTGCTGCTGGGCCGGTCGGTGTGTGTGTGTGTGTGTGTGAAAACTTTTATTGTAATGAGGTCCGGAGGCTCGACTTCTTAAGCCAAGGTGGGCCGCTCCCACGTTGGCACTGTCAGGCCCAGCCTTTCAGCGACATCATGGGCCCTCTGGACTGCCCTTAGTTGGTCTTGAAACAATGGGCTTTGAATCCTTTTCTCCCACTGTGTCCATTCTTCAACGAGGTTGGGGAGAGTTGCGGGACACCCCACCAGCATATCTCTGATTCCAATGATGCGATTACAATCATTGCAGTCCATCTTAATCTCTCTCTCTGGATATATTTTATTAATGCTATACGGTGTGGGATATGTACCTGTTTGCAATAAGCGTAGTGAGACTGCCTGAGCCCTGTTCAGTTTTGAATGAGGCAATGGGAATTGTCTGCGTCCTAAATAATAATGTTTGGTAACTTCACTGTATGTTATTAAATGATCTCTAGATTCCCTGGCTTGATGGTCAATGGCTCGGTTGTGACTGTCACGGTTGGCAAGTCCTCGTGCCAAGTCATGAGCAGCCTCACTGAGGTTTACCCGAGTCTCGTCCACTTTCCCCATATGCGCAGGAAACCATCGGATTTCAGTTCTCATAATCCCAATGTTTTCAAAAAGTTTAGCTGCAACTCCAGCTACGTAGCCTTTATCAAAACACTTTACAGCGGATTTCGAATCACTGTAAATGCAGGCCCACTTATTACTCCTGATGGTTAGAGCAATTGCCGCTTGTTCCGCCACCATGGGGTCCTTGGTAAAAATAGTGAGAGCGTCTTGTACCTTCCCTTGATAATTTGATACAATGGCCGTATATGCTTCTTTACCTTTCACCCAGGCAACATCAACTATAGCTGCCAGTTGGTTCTGCCGCTCTATTTCCTGCAAGAGTGCTTTAGCTCTTGCCTTTCTCCTTTCGACATTATATTCTGGATGCATGTTTCTGGGGAGATGGTTGGTTCTGATCTTGTTCCTAACTTCAGTCCTTAATTCTACTTCAGCCTCTATTGGGCTCCTTGATGTATTCAATTCTGCACCTATTGCCTGTAATATGGTCGGTCGGTATCGCGGCGAATATATTCCAAGGTATATAAACGAATGTTTTTAATGCAAGTACCAGCATAGGAGCCTATACGACCCCTGTGTGCTAACAGACCACGTAGTGCCAGTAAGTGCACGTCTATTGTGCGTAATAAAAAAAGAAGGTAGCGTATCCAATGGGTGGGAATCTATATGCAGCGAAGCTTTGTGGGAGAGCATGAAGAGACGAAACACGAGTTTGTGTTTATTGAAAGTCCGCAGAAAGCGACATGGAAGGCTTTATTCAGGCATTGTATAGAGCTTAATGCAATGCCGCTGCCGCGTCTGTGGGGTGGATGGATGGATGTTATGAGCGTCCCCTTTGGAACGGGGCGGTGGGTTGCGCCACCAAGCTATTGCTATTATACTGCCTAATGTGCTACCTAGGGTAAAAAAGAAAAAAAAAAAACCTATGAACTCCCACAACCAAATTTTGTGACCCCCTATAGCAAACTTTGGTTTTGTACGTCTCCGTTTTTTGTCGTTTCCCTAATTTTCTTCCACCAATCTTCCAATCGCCTCTTACTAATCTGTATTGCGGACATGTTTACTTTTCTACTGCTCTAGCAGAAACCAAGAGCTTCAAGGAGGCCAGTGGTGTCTAAATCGACCGCTGGGCAGACGTCTTCACGTTCTAATAAAACATGCCCCATCGTTTCCCTGCAGGATCTGCAGGACTTCATTGAAGTTTTACCATACCATACCATACCATACCATACCATACCATACCATACCATACCATACCATACCATACCATACCATACCATACCATCTATACCATACCATACCATCGTTTCCCGAGCTTTATCGCAGCAAGCACAAGCTTCTTCTTCCTTCTTATATCTCGCTTTATAGGTGCGTGTTCTAACGCGGATGCGCGGAGGCGAGCGCTATCTGGTGGTGGTGCAAGGAACCCAGCGGCGCATGTCCTCTGCTGCGAATGGTTGACCTATTTGGCTAGAGAAGAGCCACGCCGCAGCATCCGCGGCCACGAAAACCCGGCGAGGTTCGCAAAGCAAAGCTTCGCTTTTAAATAAACGCTTACGCAAAAGCTGTCCATATAATGCTTTCTTGTAGGCATACATTTAAAGCACACCAACATCCTAACGCAGTAGCGCATAATATTCGTCGCTTTTATTTATACATTTGGTATGCACCACTGGGTGCGTGCCCATTTCTTGAAAAACTTTCGCGAGCGGGTATTTGTCAATGTGACACAATGGGCACCGAATCCTTAAATGTAGCTAGATATGTGTCGTACTTCTCCGTGCATAAACCTGTTATCTCCATTCTTTTCTCAACAAACATCACACATCGCCTTCGTCCTCGACACATTGCTGCGTAGACGTATGACACTGCGTCCGCCTGATTTGGTGTTTACATTTCTCTTGTGAGTGGTGTAATGCATAGACATAAACACTGCAGAACATTAAGGGTATGACGTCGTGTGGTGCATAAGCATACACATTATCCATCCATCCGCCTATCCATCCATCCATCCATCCATCCATCCATCCATCCATCCATCCATCCATCCATCCATCCATCCATCCATCCATCCATCCATCCATCCATCCATCCATCCATCCATCCATCCATCCACCATCCGCCTTGCCATCCATCCATCCATCCATCCATCCATCCATCCATCCATCCATCCATCCATCCATCCATCCATCCATCCATCCATCCATCCATCCATCCATCCATCCATCCATCCATCCATCTGCCCATCCATCCATCCATCCATCCATCCATCCATCCATCCATCCATCCATTCATCCACCCACCCACCCAGCCACCCACTCACATCGTATGACGTTACAGATCCGCCCTGGTTGCTTTGGCATTGCGCTGCCAAGCACGACGTTGCGGGATCAAATGCCGCATTTCGATCGAGGCGAAATGAGAAAATTTCTATGTACCATGCATTGGGTGAGTGTTAAAGAACTCCAGACGGTAAAAGTTAACGCGGAGTCCCCCAGGATGGCGTGTTTCATAATCAGATCATGTTTTTCGCACATAAACCCCAGTATTAAAGAGAAAAAGACATTACACGTTGCGTAGCATGAAAATAAACAGTTATATATGGACCACAAATAATTGTACATCATTTAATAACCGCTTCTCTGAAGTTACGCTACTCACAAGCGGTTAATATGTAAAACGGTACTTCACATATTGGACTCCAGCATGTGCATTCGGATCTGCATATTCTTTTTAGTATTTCTTTTCGTATCATCCCTACTGTATCATATGAAGTGGCAAGGCTTACATACAGCAGTGCGACGTCTTCAGCGTTCATTAAGTTCTCTTGTACACCTTAAGACGAAGCTTTAGCTCGGGCCCAACTCCGACGCGGCCTGACATAACCCCTGGACCGATTTTAATGAAATTTGTTGCATTTGAGAGGGAAAGTTAAATTCTAGTAACTGTTGGAAGCGGAATTTCTATTTAGGGCATGAACTTTGTTAAACAAATTTTCCAAAGTTAGAAAAACGTAGAAGCACGAATTTTACAAATTAATAGCTCTGCATCAAGAAGAGATATCGCGGTTCTGTGAATGGCATCCATTAGATCATTCAAAGCGAACAAATTAAGTATGTCAATTTATATGTTACGTGAATTCGTTACGTTGTTTACAAGGGTTCTGCAAAAGCTGTATTTCCATATTACTCCTTACATTCATGTGTAACATATCAATTTTGTCCGATTTATATGTACTATAACATGCAATTCACATATTTGTGATGTCATTTTTCATTGCTGAGTTACAGAGTTGTAAACTTGATACGTATCCTGAAAATTTGCGATTTTTGCCTATCTTTAATAAAACATTGACGACCTAACTGAAAAATTCGAAGCCAATAGTCACCAGATATTAAGTTTTTCTTTTAAATGCGACAAACATCGTCAAATTTGGTGCAGTGGTTGCCGAGAGAAACGGATTCTCCTTTTTCACGTATTGAGATAGGAGCGCCCGAGCTAAAGCTTCGTGTTCCATGTCCTCACATGCGCTCCTTATGCTCTATCTCCAAGAACACGGTGTACACACGTGGGACTCATCAGCCGGGAAGGAAAGTGTCGAGTTCGTTGCCAACCGCTCTTCCGATTTCGCCTACGCGGGCTCCACAGCTCCTGAAAACGCTGCGTGCACAGATTCGGTGAAACCGTGCGCCCAGTCGGGCAGGCGCCGAACGCGGACGGGACGGTTCGTTCCGTCGTGTCCGCCGGGTTTCCGGATCGCGAGCGCACGTCTCCTTCGCTCTCGCCGTCACTGGGCCGCCCGAATTTGTGTGCGGATTCGGAGGAATGTTCGGCACACGCGACTCGAGAAATGTAGAACGCGAACCGCTGGTTTCGTCCACGCGGAATCCCTCTCATTTCGCGAAGGCGCATATGATATACATACACGAATTCTCGGGCTTGAGGTGAAGGCGCGTTTCCGTCGGATACGCGCGTCTTCCCCGAGCATATCTCGTGTGTCCGCTGCCCCTGTGTCGTCCTCGGTTTTGCGAGATTTGCGAGCAAGCGATTCTTCTCGAGCGGACTGACTCGGTGATGTTGCACGCGTCGTCGGTGGAAGAATTACCCGATTTCCTGTAGAACTCGCCCAGCCGTTTGGCCGCTCCAACCCTGCGGTTGCCGTACATGATCCACAACAGCCGCAATGTCCACGAACATTCCCTGAGAGCGGTACGATTGTTTCTGTTGATTTTTTTCTTCCCAGGTCTTTCAGACTTTCCAGTTCCGTTTTCTCGGAATTCGAGAGAGGCAAATATATATATAACTCGCTGCACGGGTATTTTCCTTTCTTCTTTTTTTTTCTCAGCACGGGTTTTCTTTTTTTTTTCTCACAATATTTCTCTGCGTTCGATCGAGTGCGGCATTCCCTACAATCAGTTTTTATAACGCGACAACCTTTTTCGAAACAGCGGCTTCACTCATTCCATAGCGTACTTATTCTCTGAATACTTGAGTATTTCATATTAAATATCGCGTCAGGTGGCCTTAGCAATGCGCAAGCAAACTCTTTGCATGGAAATGAAAGATTCCTCGCATGTTCGCTGCATGAAAAAAGACCTTGAATTAGAAGCACGCGATTTGTCGTACTGAGATAAATGAGGTTTAGCGCATCGATAGTTTGTTCGCGGTGATTTTAATGCAGTGAATCATATATATATATATATATATATATATACACGTTACATCTTCTGCGAATGATTTCTAATATATTCTCGCCGATGTCGCGAAAGTGGCACGCCAAGTTGCACTTCGTAGACTAAATGCAGGAAAAAAGTCTCCCTGTCGGATTGCCTTTCAGCTGCATAGAAGAAGAAAAGTAATCAAAAAATACCTAACTAACCCAGCTTTTGAAACAAACTAGGTTCCAGAGAAAAAGCCAAGGTTAGCTTTTTGAGTTTCGCCATTCGAAGGCAAGTATAAGTGCAAAAAAATAAAGTGCAGCGCATATTACAGTGCGGCAGAGAGATGTGTAATGACGTTCTGGTATACCTGAGCGCCGTCCACATTGGATTCAATATTGCGCACAGCGAAGTGGAACGTATCGTGTACGATATGTTGCAATTCATAGGAGCACAGCGTATAACAACATAACCGTCATCTTGAAGTGCTCCCCGGTACGAAGAAATGCCGAGCGTTTGATTAATAACGACTGTAAGAGTAGTAAAACACAAGTGGCGCACGCCTTTGTGGTTTTCAGAAGATAGTGCAAGCAGCAAAGCTTCTGACATCTGTGGAATGAAAGATGCCTTGTGTCTACAGAAGGAAAAATAGATACCGACGCAGGAAGGAGTGCCGTTAATCACAGCAGTGGACAAATAGAACTGCGGTTACATTGTGTGTTGGGATGACTGTAACGCAGCGAAAAATACCCGGCTCCCTTTATTACTAGACCTCGCGAACACGTATGAATGAAAGCAAGAAGTCCACCCAGATATATATTGTAGGCATGTCAGATTGTATCTTCGTGCAGTAAAAGTACAATGAGAACCGCAGTCTCGTAATTATGAGCACAATTTCTCAGCGATGAAGACTGACACCAAGTATAATTTGTTGGCCGGCATATCTTTCTTTTCTGTATCGGTCGGTCATGTTGCGGTTCAGCACCGTTCTGCTGTCCTCATCTTGACTCAGTGCTACACAACCTAAGAAGATTTCTCGCTGTCATTTTTCTGAAATGCTGTCCCTGTAACGTGTCTACTATTGCTCGTGGAGTATGAAGATACGATCTGACATGCCTGAAATACATTATTTGTCTATTTGCGCTTATATATACATGCTCAAAGCCTATGTACGAGCACTACCGCTTTACGTCTTGGTCTTTCTTTTCTCAAGACTCAGGTGACGGTGAAGTCGGCGATCTGAGATATTTATGCTTTCTTTTGTTCATAGATCTACCACGTTTAAAATGAGTCTACTTTTCATTAACTGTGCTGTACAGCAGGGGCGTAGCCAGGGGGGGGGGGGGGGGGGGGGGGGGGCTTATGGGGATTCAGCTTGCCCCCTCCCGAAATTTTTTCGTGCTGTCATGCGCCGCCGAATAAAACAACCCCCGGCGCCGGAAATCATGTTCGATTTCGCCTAGAATGTTCTTTTCACGCTCAAAAAGAGATTTTAGCGCGAACATTGCGCAATTGGTCTGGATTTTGCGGCAACGCCAATGCACCGGGAGTCACATATTGTAACACCCAAGGAGCTCCATCTGAGCACAAAGCTTCAAAGGCGTTTTAATGGCTCTTCGGGCTTGTCGCGGCATCTCACGCAGGCTGCGGAATCTAGGGAGCGCTTGGATTTCAATTCTGAAACTTTATGAGTATAAAGTTCTCGTAAACTTTTGATGCGAAAGGTGCACTGGCATTTCCAAAGTCGTGCTTTTGGTTTTAAATTCCGGAGCTTTGCGGTTAATGTTGTTATAAACACTTCACGCCAAAGGTGCATTGAGTTTTCTAAAAAGTCGTACGTCGGATCATACAATGAGACAAACCAGGTCAACACTCTGTCCGAAAAGTTTGCAAAGTACGCAGCGAGGCCCTATGAGTCGAAGCGTTGTGGTGGTTCGTCTGCGCCGCCATGTCATAGAAAAGAATATCAACATTTTTTCACCTGCGCCAAAGCATCCATGTCAAGACACTAAAGCCAGCAAAGGTAACTACGTTCTTATTCATTTTTCGACTTTGACTTTTATTCGCGAGTACACATTGAGCCTCTTCAATTTTCTTGTTCTCTCTAGCCGCGGGCTCCCAGAGCCAGCCAGAGCGCATGCGTTTTTCTCGTCCTGCTCCGACCACCGCGTGGCGCATTTTGGGGCGCCACGCGGATTTTTGCCTGGCAGAGTTTTGGACGTTTTCTTGCTAGCAGACGAGTAAAAGAAACAATTACTGGTCACTCGCTGCTATCACTGTGGGGACTCGACGGATTGCAACGCGTTCGCTTGAGCGCAGTCTGTCCGGAAAGTCTTGTCTCGCCAGTGTAGGATGCCGAGGAGTATGCGTATGGTAATTCTCTGTGGGACAAGCGTCCCATGCTTTCTTCGATATACCTTCGGTAGCCACATGAGGTGCCCAAAGTAGACATTCGATTGTGGCAAACATACTTTCCTTTGCATTTTTTCGTTTCGGTGCCCCCGCCCCACAAAAGAAAAAAAAATACATTGTTGCGGCGCAGTGAATTGCCGCATGGTGAAAGTTCGATTTCGTTACTTCTTTTGCGGAGGGTAAAAGGCCACGGGACGTTTCAGTAGCCGGGTGCTCTTATTACATTATTGTGATAGCAGTTATATAGACACTCCAGGCGCATTCCTGCCGTCGCCGTCACCTTCATGTTCCGTATGATGTCCAAGGGCGATAACATCGCGACCGCGCTCCGCATGCTGTATGTGCGAGTGAAAGTGTAAAGGGGCACAAAGGCAGTATGGGTGAGCCGACGATGGTGGCTCAGTCTTGTGTGCGCAAGGGAGAAAATCGGGGATGAAGCGCGCCGCCTTCCATCGCGCAAGCTACATCAGGGGGAGTGGAGTGATAGGGAGCTGTGATCTGTGAATCTGTGGTTGCGCAACATGTTTATTGGCCTTGTTTGACGCATCATATATAGTGACTTTTTCGTACATACGGAGATTTATTGGAGACTTATACTTATATTTAAATATCTTGCTTCGAGGTTTTGTGTATATGTGCAGTGAACTTTGTTTCCACTGACACTTTTCTGTCCTATAGCTGTATCTTCGCATTTTTGTATTGCATTGCATCTTCGTATTTCTAGTATACGAAGGCGAGTAAATGAAAGTGAACCAACCCCCCCTGCGGAATAATGGCTCGGTTCATTGTCTGCGAGGCATGCGCGTGGCACAGAGGCATCTCCGATTTACAAAAGTGACACGCAGGTGTGAGGATCAAGGTTCATTAATGCTCTCATACACTGGGTTGAACATGGTTGCGTGACATAATGGACACTCCAAAAGTTGAACAGCGGGGCGTCGGGAGGTTTCTGACAGATGAAGATGTTTCCCAAAAAGAAATTCGTCGTCGTATGGCTGCCGCGTGCGTTGAACATTGCATTTGATTGGCCACTGTGAAACGTTAGTGCAACGGATCAAAAAAGGACATGAAAGTTGCAAAGTCGATCCAAGACCGAGATAAAGCCACCGCTCAATCACCCCCAACACAGTTGCAAAGGCTGATTAGACAAGAACGGAGGATAAGCATCGATGAATTGGCAGGGCGTGTGAATATGAGTCACGATTCGGGTCTCACCATACACTCTAAAACAAAATTACACCCTTTGGGTCGTATCTTCCACAAAACAATAAACGTCATCTGTCTAGTCCGCATTTCCTTTCTTTAACGCTGCGAGCCCGGTACTTCCCAGTAACGAACGGCATGCGCGTTATCAGCATGACATAGCATTCCCGATGGGAAAGTAGGGGGCGCGGCGTTTTCAAGAAAGGAAACGCAAGCAAGGCAGATGACGATTATTGTTCTGCGGAAGATATACACCCCAAAGGGTGTACCTTTGTCTAATAGTGTAATTCATGAATATCTCGGTTATCAGCTCTTGAGTGCGCAATGGATGGCAGAGATTTTGAACCACCGCCGGAAGACGGAGAGGTTCGGCGCTGCCTTGACTCATCTAATCCGGTATCACGATGAGCGTGACGACTTTTTGTCTGCTATTGTCACCGGGCACGAATCATGGTGCCACTACTAAGAGTGGGAAACACAACGGCAAAGCTTACAGTGCAAACATTTGAATTCAGCACCCCCAAGGAAAGCAAAAGGCGTCATTGCTGCCGGAAATGTGTTGTTGACTTTTCTTTTTCGACCATCAGGGGCCATTATTGATCGAATTTGCTAAACCTGAAGAGACTATCAATCGTTTCCGATATTGTGAAATGTCGAATCGGCTGCGTGTCGCAATCAAGAACAACCAACGTGGAAAATTGAGGAATGGGGTCATTTTGCTCCACGACAGTGCCCGTCCCCACGTCGCTGTTGTGGTGAATACAAAACTGGCAAAGTTCAAGTGGGAAACGCTGCAACATCTGCCATGCAGCCCAGACTTGCCGCCTTGCGACTTCCACATTTTGGAGCATTCGAAATAACAGCTCAAGGGAACCAGATTTGTGTCGGACAATGACGTTAGTCAGTCGCAGACATTTTGAAGCAGCAACCCAAGGGACTTTATGAGACAGGAATTACCCGACTCGTTAGTCTGTGGGACATATGTATAAATGCTCAAGGAGAGTATTTAAAAAAAAAGTGCCCCGTTTGTCATATATTCGCATTGACTCACTTTCATTTGACTCGCCCTCGTATATTTTTTAGAAATCCTGCTTTTTATATTTCTCTCCGTTGCGACTATAGTTTCGGAGCAATTACAATACACGACCGGTGACAGCTGCTCCTGCGCAATACATTCTTACAAAGGACAGCGTCATTGAAATTTTTCCCTGGCCGTTGCATATGTACAAAAATGTAAACAAGGTTCTTGAATGACAGAGCTCTCTCTCTCTCTCTCTCTCTCTCTCTGTCATTCAAGAACCTTGTTTACATGTTGAGAAAGGCAAGGAGGCTAACAAAGTTTTATTAAAATATTTGTCCTCAACTTGTTCATTTCATGGCCTTTAGATTTTTCATATTAGCGGCATGCGCTGCTTTGCTGGTTTCAACCTGATATAGTTCTAAAGTTCGTGTGATATTAGCTTTACTTATTAAATACACAGAAAACATGGAATCACTGATATCCATTACTTCGGGCGGAATTTTTGAGACATACGTGTATAATCTCTTATGAAAAAAATACATATTTAACTTGTCTTGACAGTGTGTAGCGTTCAAGAATTCGTTTGCAGCAGATTTGGAAAGGGCAACGCATTTATTATTAATGTTTAATGTATTTGATCGCTCGACAATTTCTATAAGGAGTAGGCCGAGCTGCAAAGTGAGCCCCCACCCCGAACGAAATTTCTTGCTAGGCCACTGCTGCACAGCCATGCTTGAAGTGCCGGATTCTTTAGACTGAGGCAATTATTCGCGACTTCCTCGCTCCCCGCACGATTCTTTGACTCCGTGCAAGCAGCTTTTTTCTTCCTGGCGCGACGCGAGCGACATCGACGATAGGAATTCCGACAATTTCGAAGCTTTCGTGTTTCTAAAAGGCATTCTTGCATTCGTCCTATTGAAAACACTTTCTAACGTGAAACTGAAGAAAAGCGTTTTTTTTTTCTTTCGCAGTGACCTGTAAGCACGGCACAGAAAGTCATTCGCTCCCACTTTGTACGCGAAATGGAAGTAGATTACGTAGCATTCTACAACGCATTCCACTGAAGTAGCTTACCTCACATGCACCATTGTTAGACGCGTAAAGTGTAACGGTAATAAATCATAGGTTTGTTAATGCACACTTGTCCGTACAAGGCTCCTAAACCGGCTATAATATCTTATATTAGCACGTGAATTCACAGTAGTAAGAACGCATCGAGGAGTCACGGCCCCGACTATGTAAATCTGATCGTCAACTGCCTCATTCTTAAAGCCATTGAAGCGGCATTATCGTTTGCGCGACAGCAGTCTACGATGAGAGGCGTGCTTGTTCGCTACTCCGTTGTACTTAATGCAGTCCGGTAAAGAGGATTGAGCTTGAGCTCAAAAAATAGTATAAAAGGCGAGGTCGTGTGGGAGTAGAAAGGAGAAGGGCCCGCGTCTTTTTGAAATTTATGTCCCGGCAGCGAGCGCATGCCATCGGCGCAGCTTTCGCGACCCATCAAACTCTTTAGAGTGCCTAATTGTTGCGAACTGCTCCTCTGTGGTCATGGTACTCCAGAGGTTCCTACTGATTCCACGAACAAAACACTCAGCGGAAGGAAAGCGCCCCTGGGCTGTATTACCGCGCGCCCTGGTAAAGTACTTCCTGCTCTCCTGACAAAAAGTATTTCGTCGGTGACTCGAACGCTTCGTAAGACCTGCATATCTAGTTGGGGTCACGCCAAGAAAACGATTTCGTCGTCACATATTTACCAGGGATGCGAATTCTTTATACGTTTTATACCTGTTGTCACATCTTTGTGCGTGTGTTCCGAACACATTAAAGAATATCGTCTGTCGCAAATAGCAGTTTCGACTGTAGAAGTGGATTACTGCATTATGGCAGTGAATTGAAGTGGAGGTGCTCTGGGCTGCGAGCTGCAGCGTACCTTGCTCACCGATGCAACATTCAAGCCCTGCTCTGTGCTGAAGTCCACCCATGCGTGGCCGCCATACGGCCTTCTATTCTGCATATGACTTGTCTTTTTTAGCGCGATTTCGAGCGTTCACAAAGCGGCTTTCCCTTAGACATGCTCTCCGCGTGCTTAGAAACATAAGATGGTCGTCTGAATACGTGCTGACGCTGCCCAGCTCATAGTCTAATGAATAGAGCATCAAATTCTCAACTCAAATCTATAACTCGATTCCCGGCAGGTGAATGCGGGCCTGCGAGCATTTGGTGTCCTAAAGTCAGCGAAGATAAAGATAAGAAATGGGCAAGTTGGAGCACAATACAAAGAGCCAGGTCAATGTGAAGCCACAAATAGATACAGAAAGTTACCACACCTGACTCTGCAATCTGCAGCTTGTGCCTGTCACAAGAGCCGCAGGTTCACCTGCAGGTTGGCTCTACAGCTGCCATTGGTCCCAGAAACAGAGTATGAATGGGCCTTGAAATCTTTACGCATATAAACTGTGTTAAATGAGAGTTCGGTCTCAGCTCAAGCCATACGTCCCGACGCCATATGTGAACACGCGTTGATACGGCTGACGAGTCTTGGTTGTTTCACAGTGTTGCAGGAATGGTGTCGTATACTTACATGACACATCACTGCGTGGTACCCTTCGAGCATCTCCGAGAATATAACTGTCATGCTGTTTTGTCTCTTGCCTTGAATCAGCAGAAGCTGAACGTGATTTTTGTACTGTGTAGAGTTACTTAAAGTAAGCCCATGCCGACTGGCTCTCTGCTCACTACGAGTCCATAAGGCAAAGTGATGTAAAGGGAAACGTGAAAACCGTGCCACATATCAAGTCACGAGCAGATCAGAAGACGGAGAACGCAAACGACAAGAAATGATTGGGGTATAGGTTGCTTTCATCCGAAGGGGCAAAGCTCGACCGGAGCAGTAAAACTATGAAAGCGGGCGTCCTCTGCTCTACACTGTCTCGATAGTTATCAATAGGCTCTGACGGGCAGTAGTAACGCGCAACATAGCGCAAAAATAACACGAAGTAGGGAAAAAATATAGGCCATGGAATTGGGACGGGGGTGCGCGCGCTGTAGGCCGCTAGGCTTTTGCGAGCCGACTGGGCTCCTCGAAATGCTCGTCGCGTCGAAAGAGAGGCGGCTGATAAGCCGATTAAGCTCTGCGTGAGCGCCTTTCATTCTGAGAATCTTATCCGAACGCTATTGTTGACTTGGATGATGCGCGGCTGCTTCTCTCGTTGCTCTCGAGATGACGAGTTGGAGGATAAAGGGAGTACGAGAAATAAAAGAACAAAGGACTTTGGTGAATGTCCAAGTAGCCTTATAATAGAGCGTATATATAAGACGAAACAGCGCCAGGGACGTTGTGCACGTAGAACGCTGTTGGACATCGCTTGCGAGTAAAAGAGGCAAGAGTAGCTCATTCGCCTTACAACTCCATCGCGTAATCTCGACAAGCTCTCTATACAGTATACGGTGGATTCGTGCTGTTTTTGTCTTCTTTCCGTACCCAAGCTTCCCGAGTGGTGTATTGTAATATTCATGCCGGATCTCCGCTGTAACGCGAACTTTCTCCGTACAAAACTGGGGTTGCGCTCTTCCTACACTGCGAGTCAGAGCTCACATACAGAGTGAAAAGGGAGGAAAGAAAAAGCGAAATGAGAGAAGAAAAGTGCGGCGAAGAATCTCTGACCTAGCGGCACCACTGCGGCGGTGCGTGAAATCCGGCATAACAGCGTTGCAACTCCAACTTTGCTTCGTATGGCCAGTGAGCAAGCAGTACAGCGTCAGAGGCGCAAAATCATTTGCATCTTGTATCAGGCAACGCCAAGGAAGCGCTGAGCTGTTCTCGAATACACGCGCTCTGGTGGGGGCGGGGGCTCGAGAGGAAGGGGGAGCGGGGCTGCGGTGCTATGTACCGCGGATCGTAAACACACGTGGTCGTGCGCAGCAGCCACAGTATACTGGCGGTGTTCCGAACGAGTCTTGAGGAGAGAAGAGCGCAATCATCATAGTTTTCTAGTTGTTTTTCTTCCGCAAAATACCCAAACGAGGCGCTCCCCATCTGCGAATCTTCAATCTCGATGCGGAATAAGCCGCCATACAGACGGCCGGTTTGGACGCCTTCCATGTATGAACCGCGCAGGCTTGGCTTCCATTAAAGAAGAAAGAAAACAGAAAATAATAGAAAACTGTGGCTGCGCTGCATCAGATACTCTTTTGGGCCGCAGCAACGGAGGGAAGAATTAAATCCGGGAAAGAAAGCTCGGGTGAAAGCGGATGCACACAGCCGAGCTGAAAATATGGCCTGTCTTTTCTTTTTTTCTTCACTTCTCTCTCTCTATATCTTTTGTTCGTGTGTGCATACACGTGTTATGCACAGAGGCCGGACGGCCTGTTGCGGCGCCAGATGCGCGGTGTTCCGTATAACTTCGGAGAGCAAGTTTTACGACTGCCGGGGCCCTCTTCTCGTCAGATTTTAAGGAAGCCTCGCTAAGCTCTTTTTCTATACCCAGAGTCTGGCGAGGGAGATCCGGGGCAGACGCAAAGGGGCCCGTGGCGGAAAGAAGAGAAGGAGGGGGCGGGACCGAGTCGAGGATGCAGCAAGCGTCCGCAGAATTGGCTCCCTCGGATGAAGAGGCTCCCTGCGATGCGCGCTTCGCAGCCGGCCGGCCAGCCTGCTCTCTACAGCGCCACATCCTCCCTTTCTCCTTTTTTCTTCTTCTTCTTATTTTTCTAGTAAGCGAGGAATGTGCACGCTGACGATTGCGGAAAACAAAGCAGCGTCGTCCGCGGAGCGTTATGCGGTTATATGACTCCGGGTGGCGCCACAGCGCCTTCAATGGGAAACTTGGGCGCCCTCATCGGGCCTCCGCTGCTCCTGGTGGTGGGCGGGAAGACGCGGACGTCGGGAAAAGCGAGGGACGAAATTGCCGCCACGACTGAGAAGTGGTGTCAGCTCGGAGAATAGATGGGGCTCATTTGTATACGCAATGGGTGAAATTTGCTTAACGTTAAAGGGAGCTGGATGAGCGGTAAGACACGTGGAGACAGACCATCGCTGCGCGTGAGTGTAATCTAATAAGCCTATGCGACGCTTGAAGCCCTGATCGGAATAACCTGTCACGTCGTATTAATGCCAACGAAAATGTCACATTTCGTTTTCTTTAAAATGTGCCCTTTTGTCAATAAGGTGTAAACTTAAGAGCGCTAGCTACAGCCTAGCTGCCGACTTCAGAAAAGAGGTCACTTTTGTTCGTGTGTTTTTCTGTACGAATAGATCGTCAGCATTGAAGGAATCGAAAGCGTCATTGTGGCGCGTCGTAACAGGATCAATGCTCGAGCAATCGGCGAGCGTAGATCTATATTTTTCTTCACTTTGGGATCTACCGCGTGCATGCGTGCGCAGTGCTCTTGTTAGCGAATTCAGCAGACCAATCGGGGCAAGTCATGACTCTTCGGCTGAGGTTAGGCGAGACGGTCACGGAAAGTTTTTATAAATTTGACCGCACACTGCCGGCGCGAGTGAGTGGTGAGAATTCGCAGTGGAGCACAAACAAGTGAGAATACTGAAATGAAGGTAATAGGCTTATCCGGTTCTTGCGACGTCACTGCGAACACGATCTCTGAGCCCTTTACCGATTACAAGGACACAAGACCAGTTGTATCCCGCAAAGAAACTTCACGTCTCCTTATCGCATTCTTAAGACAGACTGGTCTGATGGACATGTGGTGAAGCACCACAGTGATTATATAAGAGACGCTCGGGCGAGGCAATTGCCGTCCTTGATCGCCAGGCTAAACCCGCCTGCTGCTACAACTCACCAACACCACTACAACTTTTCAACTATGCATGCATTTATCATATTTCTCGAAACTGGCGCTATGCGCAGGAATTCTGCTGAATAGATGTGACACCATAGTCCCTCGGATTTAATTGAGCACTTGGGACAGGTCACTCAGTGAATAATTAGAATGTTAATTATTAATTTTCTTTAATTCGCTAAGGTCGCACTGAGATTCGACGTGCAAGTAAATGTCGCCCCTTAAGCAAGCTAGCCGATGTGTCAGAATCGAGCTATATATCTGCCAGAAATATGTTTACTGAGCCAATTTCCACTAAAGATCATCCGTTTCTATTTTCTTTTTGTCAAGTCGATTGTGTTGCTACACTGCATGATGTAGGAACGAAATTATTTAAGCAAGGATGCTCGTTTTGTGCCGATACTGCAACAGCGCCTTATAAAATGTATTGTTCATGAACCAACGTTCATAGCCTTCAGGTTCGTCACTTCTTAACTACATATCCCGAAGTACGTTTTCGTGGACTGCCTTGTCCCAGGGCAAGTGCAAAGTAGATGGCGGGCATCACGCTGTATAGACGCAGGAGTGGAACACTTCCGGCAAAGGACGTTGGCGTCATAAAGTCGACTTCGAGTACAAGTGAAGGCATGCTATAAGGGCCGTCCCAGCGCGTAGTTTCCGGAGATGGGCTCCCACCGCCTGAGAAAGATTGTGGGGAAGTGAGCAGGCACGTGGGGGCACGAGGGCACGAGTGTGCCGCTCGCGAGCAGATTTTCGGGTATTGAGGACCGAGCGATAGCCCGGAGAGGGAAGGGAACGAGGAGGAGTTGCAGGTGCCGAGGAAGAGGGAGCATTGCGGTCAGCGAGCTCATTCTTATGGTCGTGACCACGTGCCTGCACCCTGTGGACAGTGATGCTGGCACGTGAGTACTTGTTAGGTCTGGGAACCTGGTCACAAACACGCCGCATTCATTTCACCTCACTAAGCTGCTTAACTGCGCTGAGGCTGTCAGTACAGATGTGTCGAATTTCTCGACCGCGGACTCACTAACCTTACCGCGCACTTGGTTAGGAAAACTAGGTTTGGTCGACAGCGGCCCGCGAATGTGCCACTGTGGACCAGAAACACGCGACGCAAAGTAAGGCACACGCGTACGCTCGCCCTAAGCGGCTCCCACGCAAGAAGGCGCAATCGCGAACATGGGGGGAGCTAACAGAAACACAATCTTCCTTATTGAAAAGCCCTTATACTCTCTCGACGACACAGGCTATACCGTACACAGGTGTGGTCGTAAAACGCCGGGCTCGAGGCGGAGGAAGATGCCTGCGGTCAGCGAAGGTGTCGATCCTGGGCTGGCGGCGAGGATGCAGGCATGCGGACCGCCCATTGCGGGACTGTCTCCGCAATATCTACGACTCACCTCGCTTTCTGAGAAAAAGCGGGGCCCGCTGGTGACGGCGCCGTGTTCGTTGCCTACAGATGTAAGCTTCGTTCTGACGTTAGCCAAGTTGACGATCGAGCGCTTCGATTGCATCGTGTATGGCCTGCAGCTCTAACAATAACGAATCTGAAAACGTCAATTGCACAGCCGCCGGTAGCTTGGATCTCAGGTTGTGCCAGACGACCACCCGGCGTGCATATTCCATATGGGTGCGCGAATATTCGTAGTTTTGAATACGAATCAAATATTACACACCAGCTATTCATAAGCATATTCAAAAAAGAAGTATTCGGTAATCTCTAATATTGAAAACTAACCAAATATTTCGCAACAACCGGCTGTTAAAGTCTGCTTACTGTTCTCCGCCTGCTAAACAATGTTTCGCAAAATATCAAAACTGAAACAACGCACACGTTTTTGAAGCAATACAGAAACAGAATGGGCAATGCAAGTTTTGTTTTCTGTTGCTCGGCGGGAAGCCTACTTGACAACCTGTGATTTTTGCTTATAGTCATGTCATTTAGTGCTTTTGCAGTCTAATCACGTAGCATCTTATAGTTCTGCAGTACAGCCAGTGATATTTTCCTTGCAACGTGCCATTTTACATGCGTCTACGGCACACAAGTCCTTCAGCAGTTATTCTTCTTTTATCTTCTTCAACAGCTTCTGATCTTCTTTTGGCAACCATTTATTTAACGTTTATAAGAAGTGCCACACAACCACCATTAATCCTTGGAAATCGTGTTTGCAACCAGGCTCTACAGATGCTGAGAGGTCGTTCGTGCAGTTTTTTAATGACAGTTAGTGAACTTGTGTTCGAAACTAACCGTTTGTTCCTTATAATTAGCTGTCGTTTTTGAACTAGTCAATACAAGGGTGGTACCTAAATAAAGCGCAGTAAATATTCCTACTGTAAGTGCGTATATGCGTCTGTACTTGCATATTCGATATTCGACTCTATATTAGATATCTACTTTATCTGTAATCGATTTGTATAAAAAGAAGAATGTTGATATTCGCCCGCCTCTAATATTCCCATATGCGTAGCTACGTAAAAGAAATCACATAAGAAAGAAAAAAATACAGGAAAGAAAGTCAAATAAGGAAGGTTGGGTAACATCAGACGGCCATTTGCTCTAGATTGTTACTTTAGATCAAAAGTGCGCACAATATTCTTTTTTTTTTCTTTCCAGACATTGCAATGCTCACGTTGATAGATGGTGCCGTGCCGCATCATCAGCTTCGCCTAGGTGACAGTGCTTCGGTAGTTAAGAACTGTCATGCATCTGGGAACCACCTTTACAAAGCGCGCGTGTTAGAAGCATACGCAGCTTGCCGGCTTTGCTCGCCTCGTTCGTACCAGACAGCCGAAACCAAAGCAACGACAACAACACGACCCAACCGCCAACGTCATGTGCGAACACTCACTTTCTGACAGGACCGAGCCGAGCGACGAGCGGCTTAGAACAGCAGAGGACCAAAATATTTTGCGAATTGCCGCAAGCCTGGCGGGATGCCGGGACTAACTTTAGAGCTGCCCGTGGTCGAGAGCCTACTGCGCGAAGTGGGCGTTTCGTTGGCCCGTGCATGGCATTCCGACTACACTTTGAGCGGCCGGTTATCGGCTCCAGTCTCGACGGCGAAATGAATGTGCAGTAAGCGCCGGCGAAATGAACGGCAACGTGTGTTTTCGCGTATACAAGGCCCGTAACTACTGATGGCTGGGCTCGAACGGAAGCAGTTTACGCCGTTGCGTCAGGAGCAGAGCTGAGAAAAGTTAGCCGCGCGGGCTGCCCGTCGGCGCAAACTTAAGGAGTTCGGCCGCGTTTGGAGTTGCGAAACGCGACAGACAGTGAGCATCAGGGGCCTCTGAAAGCGATGCAGCAATAGGCTCGGTTCGTGCAATATTGCAGGTGTAGGATAACATGTTTCGACATCGGCGAAGGGGATTTCCACTTTCGCGCCCTATATACGCCAGTGCTTGCGTGCCTGCGTTGCTATGTATTCAAGCGCCTTTTGCCGTGGCCGTATATGTGTACTTGCGCTACAATGTGAATAAAACAACGGTGCAGGCGGATGGTCACGTGATGTTTGAACGAGATAGAAATTTGTTTGCTCCTTGGCTTACGTCGTATACGGCTTCTGGCTTCATATATATTGTTTCTGTACACTATCCTGTGTTGCAAGCCGTGCATCAGAACAAATGAAAGAAGAAAGCGGTTGCAACAGCAAATGACATTTTCGTGGCCGTCAGCGATTCGTCTCCGAGGCACCGTAAACGTCTGTGCCGATTCGCGCACTCTTACGTTCAGGGTCGAAGCCCTATAAGCGAAAAAACAGATTGAACGGTCCGCAACAATGTCACTGTGCAGACTCCCTTGGAATCTTCCCATTTTGTTCAAGCGTTTGTGCAATATCTCCGACACTGTACTGAACTGAATGGGAAATTTCATTACTGGACCGTGTGTATAGTCGCTCCCTCGTGGTCCTGCGCTGCAAACGCGCGCGGTGCGCTGCAGACAGAACACTATCCCCATTGGCAGACCACATTCCTGCTAGATTTATCGCGAACGGGAGCTGTAGAGGACAAGAGATTTGGACGGCTTGTGACTGTCACACTCTACATTCGGGCGCTCTGCCCCGCGCTTTCACTCCCAGGCGTGCAAACAACGTTTCAAGCACTGCAAACAACACAGTTGCGTCGGCGTGCAGATGCAGTGAACTTCGCTGCCCCTTTTGTACCGATTCAAGGTAGCCCGCTGGCGGCGGGTTGCTAAACAGCGTCAATTTGCACTAAGCCGGCTGCAACGCTTCCTTTTCGCTCAGCGCGCAAGTTAGGTTTCCTTCCACGGTGATCGTTTGCACCGGATTATACGATGAAGGTGCAACCTTGCGGCAAAGAGCTGAAGCTTCCCCGCCGTTCCGGCGCAGGAGCTGCTTAGTTGCGTTACGCCTTCGAGGCGCGCTCACATTATAGGAAAGGCTTATAACGAGAATTCGCCACGCATGCATGAGCATCCCCAGACGGATCGGCTTTGCGTTCCGTCGCCTCTCCGGTTATTATTTCTTTAAATGCTTTTTTCTTTCTTCTTTCTGGCTCATCTGCGCAAGCAACTTCAAGGCTGTTAAGAGAGTTCCTGTTCACAAACGTTTTCGTAACACACCCGAAAGTTACGCGAAACACACGAATAAATAACGCAAGTAAATATTTCACTGTGGGCTATCGTGTCACATGTTGTATCTAGCGCTTTCGTTCGGAAAGGCGTGCCGCAAAGCCTGTTTCGCAAGCCGATTTGTCAGAGCGATGGAGATTAAAAAATGAAAAAGAATTATTCCGTCCCAATGAAATCTAAGGGCCTTAACGGCTCGGTCTACACTTTTTTCTCTCGCGCAACAAGCGCGCTCGATGATGCGCGGCACGCGCTTCTGAAAATCGCTGCGCTTGCGTGCATCCACTTGTGCATTAGCCAGCTCGGTGTGGAGATTTTGATATCCTTCGAATCTCATTGTATGATCGTCGTAACAGGAGGTGATTCCGACGACGGAACTCTCTGAAATCTCATGCGTCGGCGCACCACATCTTGACCACACGTTCAGACAGTCTTTATGTAACCATGAAATTTTCTGTGACGTAGTTACTAGCGCAAGCAAGACTACCGAAAAAAGGTGGGACAGAGCGCTAGCGCCCTGTCCTATCCCACCTTTTTTCCTTAGTCTTGTTTGCGCTAGTCACTATGTCACAGCAAATGCATCAACACCAACTAGCCCAACTTTCTGCGTAAATGATGACACTTCGTAGGTCATAATCACATCATGCGACGTCGAACCATTGGTGCCGGAATCGCGAATCCGTGATGGCTACGAATGAATTGTTGCCGTTTTTGTGGACAGAAAACCTGAACAAGCGATTTCAGTACTGACAAGCGTTAACTGTTATCCTGTGCTGTGTACTGAAGTGTTCGCATGCTCTCTCGCTCTCTCTCTTTTCTTCATATCTGTCCTCTTTCCTCACTTCCAAGCATATATGTTGGCATACTTACTCGCGAGTTTACTGACTGATACTCATTTCACAAACATGAAACAAAGCGTTTGCGAACGGAGGTGAAGTTTATGAACGAGTGTGAGTTCTGACGAGTGCGAGTGGACGTCAGTATGGACAGGAGCGAGTGCCGGTTAACGTGAATACGAGCGAGAGTCAGTGATTTCGAGTGGATGTGCGTGTGAACGCGAGTGACTGTCGGCGTGCATGAGTGGACGTGAATATTCATGCGAGTGGCTGCCGGCAAGTGCGAGTGGAAGTGACTAGGAACGCGAGCGACTATTGGCCAGTACGAGTAGGCGCGAGTTGGTATGAGGGCCGACGGGTGTGAGTGCCCATCAGTCTGAGTTAGTAAACGTAAATATTGGTGGGTTGGTATGGGTGAGTATCCGCCCATTCTGCCACGCTGCTCTGGATGCTGCTTGAGTAGGACGCGTGCGGATAGGACGCAAAGGCGCTAAAGACTTAAAGCTCTTTCTTTCTGCATTTTTCTTTCTGTACCTGCCGCAGTGAATCAAGAAGAGAACAACTGAAGACATTACAGGCGCAGCCTGCATTCCCAGCACATCATCGAAGAGCACGGACGCAGCTACTTTGTAGCACAAAGTGGTAGCCCGTGGGAAAGTGTCGATTCAACTGCGACTCCAATGTGGCGCCAGCGCGACAACATAAGTACGTCATGGCTGGAAACTTCGTACGGAGACGTGGCCAGTGAAAAGCGTTCTGGCTGGAAGGACGCAGTGTGCAACTACGTGGAAATTGGAGTAGCGTGCCGAAGGCTTTGCAATTGGCTGCTAGTCTTTGCGGTTTGCAATAGACTTTGTTCTCTCTCGAGTGAAATTTATTTAAGCATAACCTTTAGTGCGTTCATCGTCTGCAGGCGCGAAATTGCGCGCCGACAGCACGCCGAAGTTGCAGCTGAGAAGCCATGCCTGCGACTTGCCGTTTGAATAGGCTGGAGGTTCTTGTTGGAGTGGTTGGTGTATCTCTTTGGTAAAGGAATTCGCTATGCAAATTAAGAATACACATTGTTGCTATCCTTTGTTTAGACGGACACTGACGAAAACTATTAACGTAAGCTACATTGGCAGATTGCGCTTCTGAACTAACAATTTTATCATTTTAACAGAGAGCGGGATCTTCGTTAGCCAGGAAAAGACGTGAAAGCTAGAGACTACTTGGTATTTATTGGGAAAATTGGGAACTGGTATTAATGGGAAAGAAAATATTTGATTGTATTTGAAGTTAAGCGAAAATGCAGAATGACAACCATTACCTAAACATCGCGCAAAGAAGCAGACACAAATTTGCGAAAGTGCTGGGAAAGTCTTGACGTCCTATACTGACTCCATCGACGCTGCAGCGTTTTATGTAGGAGACAAAGAATGCAAAGTATGGACATTTTTTTGCTCCCGTGATAATCCATACTTGTCGGTAATCCATAAGCCATATATTGTCGAACAGGAGAAGAGAGGACATACGAAAGAGAGAAAGCAGGACTGTTTACCTGGAGTGGGTCTGGTTGGCAACCCTTCGCTTGGGGAGAGAAAATTCTAATAGAGAGAGAGAGAGAGAGAGTCAGCCCTTCATTGGGGATGACATTTTGCCGTAATTGTGCGAAATAGCTTCATTACGGCCCGGACAGCGGATAGTGAGAGGCTGACTGTCGCGCGATCCATCGGCACAATACTTTGACGACTAGATAGGCACGTACATAGCTGCTCCATCTCTGTAGCGCGTCGGGAATAGGGGAGAAGCCAGCTTGCAAGAGGTTGGGTACGACCTGGCCCTCAAGGGACAATCTTATGATACAGCGGGTCCGGGCTTAGTTGTGTAGAACGGCCGAGCTCGCGTCGACGTCTGCTAGCATACGAACAGAAAGGTAAGAGAGACAGAGAGAAAAGAAAGACGCGGTGAATGCCTGCACGTGCGTGCACACCGTACCGCAGTCCAACACGTTCAGAAATGCCAGTCATCCAAGAAGCTCAAGGACGCCTTCATTGCCTTGCGGGCCGACGAGCGATGAGGGCGGTGTCTGAATAGGTAATCGTTAAAGGTGACCACAGCAGTCTGGCCTGGTGAAGTGTTTGCCTTCGACATAGTTTTGTTTTCGTCTCTGCCCGTTTAGCATGAGGACGCCGGCACATCAGTCGGATACCGGCGTGCTGGATCGTAAGTGGACCATGCGAAGTGTGGGATCTCGGAGTCTAAGGTAACTCCCCTATTCATTAAACAGACATCGGCACGAAGCCCTCCCTTCCTGTAAGACTCACGGATTGTATAGACAACATTGCCCCTCGACTGTAGTCACTGTACAATACGATACAAAAAGGCTCCTCAGCGATTTCTCCGATTACGGGTTGCTTGAGAAACAAGTATCCGCTAGCGTAGCGGTTGAGATAACTTTATAGTACGTGAATAGGTGCCGGTAGCTTACTAAATTCAAGCAAGGACGCTAGGACAAAATGAGCGATGCGCTCACACAGAGCGCTACGTGTGCCCATGTCGCTTCTGTTCTTGTTGTTGGTACGTTAGCATGCACCGTACCACGTTTCCGTTCCGGCACCTTCGAGTAGACGTTGTAAGTGCCCCGTTAGGAAAGGCTGGCTCAGGAACATTCGAGTAACGTTGCGGAAGTGGACTGCCGTTTCAGACAAAGTGAAGCGTAGGGACCTTGAGAAGTTGCCGTGGAGCAGCGTGCGATCGCGGAGCGTCAAATAATGCCGAGTTAGGTGTCGAGACGAGTGACAATGAAGGCTCGATAGCTGCCACTATCTCGAGATGGTCAAGCTATCGGAAGCTCTGGTACTCATGTTAGTCCTTGCAAAGCAACAGCGGTGGCAACAAGGACAAGTAATCGAAAAAAATAACGAAAGCTTCTAGCGCTCGCATTGTAAGTCGGTGGATTAGAAAAGTATTAACCATGCGATGCTGGATAACTCTTTTAGCCTCGCGACTATCATCGCTCCAATCTTGGCGTCTGTGAGGCATAGCTTAAAGCAGTGGCGGTGGCTCTCTATGGACGCGCAGCAATTAATATTACCTCGCTATTACTTCAGCTCGGATAATCCACAACTGTTGCTCATTCGAATCAATCCCAAAAAGAGTTGCTTAGCCAATGTAAATAACTACGTAAAAATAATACACACGCGCACACGCACGCACAAATGGAAGGACAAATGCGAAAAAGAAAACCAGCAAATACAGCTTTCTATATGCCAATTCCAGGAAAAATAACTGTCAAATATCTCAGTCTCAGTTCACTGCACACAACTAATCCCAGTGCTCATTAGTCAAGAAAGATTAACGCTGCGAATGTTGCGCGCTTGTCAGAGTTAGAAGCTTCTTTGCTAAACTATCCACTAACGTGAGAAGCTGTAATTAAGACTAGAAGTAAAAGGAGGAAACGCCATCGTTACGCGTCAGACAAAAAAAATCGCCGTAATGCTGGTGCTCGTGGCGGCAGTCATGAGTTATCCTTGACTACGAGGCCGTGGTAGTGGTATTAACAAATAAACTAAAGACATTAGCAAGTGCATCGTTGCGATAAACAAAGTATTCAGACTGTATGGTCAGGAAGCGAATCGCAGAAATGTGTTAACAGCCTAATTAAGTCAGGTCCACACGTTTCCTTATATGTAATGTAGTTAGGTGTGCCCGTGTAACCTCCCTGGCTTCTTTTCCCTCTCCCTTTTCCCCTTGTAGACATAGGGTTAGATAAATATGCGTTACATACGTGGGGTAGTACAACAATGCCCTCGCTTGCCGCTTTGTATTGCGAATTCTGGGCAATATCTGAAATCAGTTGTGTGTTTTGACTTTCTATAGTAAATGCAAGTCCTTGACCGTTTAAATACTGTAAAATTAATTCTGTATTTTTGCGGTACACAGGAGCACTGATATCCGTTGAAATTTGCGATGGCAACAACAACGTATTTATTTTTAAAACGTATTTCCTTTTTCTTTATTTCTCGTAAGAAAGATCTCTCTAAATATTTTCACTGCCACAAAATACGCTAGAAGAGAAAAAAGAAACTCTAGGAGTTTGATGCCTATCCCGCGGAAGGTTCGAGCGACCTTTGGCCAAAAAATTATCAACACACGCTGCCGCAAGACACGACTCCAGTTCCGCTGAAAGCGCAGAGCAACGTTTTCTACCGAGACCTAAATGCGGCACGATGAGGGAAAGAGTATACGCTACGGTTTACACGCATCTGCCTTCGCGACGAAACTGAAGCTGCGCTTAGACGACAGCAAATGCTCTCCGCATTTTTGGCTACTAACCGCATGTCTTCTCGGTTAAGTCGCTTCCACTTTCCCATCGCGCTTCATTCGACAGTGCCGTTGAGTCTAGCGTTCTTTCGTGAACGCGGTGATAGACTTATTACGGGGACGCACCTGTGCGGTACCGGAGGTGAGAAAGCCTACGGGAATGAGCTCGAGTATACGTGCCCTCTGGTGCTGGAGAGAGCACGTGCTTCTTCCTCCTGTCGCACCCGCACTTGCGGCCGGCGCTCCAATCTCTCAGTGTAGCTCCGCGCTACAAAGAAGGTCGACTACAAAGAAGCGCTGGCGCCTCATTTTCGTGCCACCTTTTCAATTACACCCGAGGAGCGGCGGCGAACTGAGTTCCCCCGCACACGTGGCTATTTCGACGAGGCTCATTTGAATAACGATCCTTAAGTCGCCATTGCATGTACGCGAGGAGCCGTACGCGCCCAAAGTTGAAAACATCTTTCTTCGTGCCTTTTCTTTTTCTTTTTCTTTTTCTTTAGCGTATTCGCTCATCTTTATGCTCGTCGAATGCGTAATAGGGCTTCTTTTATACTTTACTGATAAAGTAAACCGAGTGACAATCATTCGATGAAAAGAAGCTCCCCGCAGTAGGCAATCGCAGCCTGCCAGTTTGTTATCACTTTTATTTGCAGAAAATCTTCGAAGAAGTGGAAAAACCATATGTCTCAAAACGCTTTCGGTGTTCGTGGTTGCGCATGCTTTGACATAATGCAACCACATAGGTAATTCATGAGGCACATGCTGATAAAGCAAATGCATGAATTCTGTTGGCTTTGCAGACTCGTATTCATGAATATACTAGAAATGAGCAAGAAGAATAAAATAATCTCCCAGAGTCTAAGCAGCCTTAAAAGCAGCGCATCCTTGCTGTATTATGTGAGTGATTAGCATAACTTGCAAAATAGTTTAGTTATTTTAACTGGAGAAGTGAATTTGGCGTCAAACTGATGAAATGATCAGCTAAAAAAAACATGCGATAATGATGACTTAATGAGTGAGAAGTTTACCAAAACATGGCAATTGCTTTTAAGGAAGTATAAGCACATTCTTCAGATAGTGGATACTGGCGACACTAAACAGTAAATTATATGTTTTTTAAGGTTCATTGAAGACATTCCGCGGGTGAGTGAGAAGAGATCGATTGAATGAATGAATGAATGACCGATTGATTGATTGATTGATTGATTGATTGATTGATTGATTGATTGATTGATTGATTGATTGATTGATTGATTGATTGATTGAATAAAGTTGGTTAATGGAACCTATGTTAGTCCGTATAGATTACAGTTGAGCATATAGCGTATTTCGCGGAACGGTAGTAGTAGTAGAAAACGTTTATTCACAAAAGAGGGAGAAAATACGGAGAAATAAATGTACAATGAGTGGAGTCCTCATTTGAAAACCCCAGTGGCCTTGGCTGCTGCTCTCGCCTGGGTTACCAGTCCACGCTGGGTCTCTAAATCTGGGCTGGACAGGGTGGCCTCCCACTGCTCCTCCGGCTGTTGTGTTTGTATGTCTGGCGGTTTGGAGCCCGTACACCCCCACGTGACGTGGTAGGCAGTGGGCTGTTTGTTACACCAGGGGTGTGCGTCTTTGTAATGTTCTGAGAAGATGCTGCACTTGTGCTGCACCAACACTTTCCCCAACTTACACAAGTGTAAGTTGGGGAAAGTGTTGGTCTGGAGCTGTCTCCAGTGCGGCGCTTCCTGTGCGTTTAGCCCCTTGTAAGGCGCTCACAGATGAGAGGCGAAGAAAGAAATAAGAAACTAAGAAAAGAAAATGAGCTCCCAAGATGCCATCAGACGCCCGTAGTGATTGTTAAAGTCTTTCACGCACCCTATAAACATTGTAGAAAAGCGCAACAGCCCGCTAAGCGCAGTTTGTGCAGATGCTAGTAGATACAAGCATCCATTCTGCTTCAAGAACTATGGCTTTTCCAACTTCGCAAGTGCAGTCAGGCGCGTTTTCTGTGTTTATTTTTGCTCACTGAAGTTAGTTGCAGTTACGACGAATTATGATCATCTTGCCACTGGCCCCACAGAGGGAGCTGTTATTGGAATGGCTGTCTGCCATTCTAATATGAAAGAAATAGTCACTGGTGAACGCAAAGCCAATCAAGAGTGTCAGTGAGCAAATGTTTTTGAAGCAACAGCGGTGTTTCTTCTGCGATGAACCGCAAAAATAACATATTGGAAAAGATCGAGTGTAGTGCGCTTCGTCTCTACTTAAATGTTTGCTCCTTGTAACTTCTGTTCAGCCCATATACGACACGTCATCGGGGAACCTCTTGGGTCCACTATAGCGGTGATCACAGCGTCGCAATTTCTTCGCCATGTGTGGCGAGAAGCGGCAACAGCCGCCAGATGACTTCGTTTCGAGCCAATTTTCATTAGTCCCGCGCAAACAGTCCGGTCCCTGCTCGGCAGACTATCAGTGTAGATTTTTTTCTTATTGCTCTCTTGGGCAAGGCGAAATTCTCTGCTTGGAGCATGAGGCACGTACCAACCGTTAGGCTGTCTATATTTCCGCAATCCTAAGCTCATCTATTTGCAACACGCATCTCGCCCTGATGACTAGTCGCACCATGCGATCACTCTCCGGCTGTGTAGCTCTCCTCATTGCCACCAGGGGATCGGGCGCCACCGCAATGGGTCACGTAAACAGTGCCTCCACGTGAACACACTCTCGCCCTTACCGAGTACGTGAGCGAAATTTGCGGATGAGAGAGAGAAAAAAGAAGAGGAAGAAGCACTGAGCGACAAATCGAGCGTTCTTGTCGGCAGGGGTAACGATCCGTTTGCGTGCTCACCGCCGCACCAAAGTGTAAAGCAAATCTGTCACTATATAGTTGTCGTTGATACAGCGAGGCACGATCCTTCACTCGTATACTTTGTTTTCTTCTCTTTTGTCTGCTGCCGTTTCCCTCTGAAAGTACAAGATTAGGTTCGTCTACCTGCGTGACGCAAACGAAATAAAGGAAAGGAAGGTGAACTTGATTATAGCCGCGGGCTTGGGTGTACAGGTACGCCGAGGGAGATGTCACGTTGCAGCAGACGGTTCGAAGCCGCTCGAGCTCTGTGATTGGAGTGGCAGAGGCGGATAGCGCACTCTAGACGACTTTGGGAGGAGTTCGTCAGCGGCAAAAGAAACATATAATGTAACGGTGGCACTGAAAAGCGAAAGGTTCGCCGAGGTGTCACTGATTTAAGCACGGCGATCAACAGGGAAACGCGGGTCAAGCAGCAAGCGAGGGTAACAGCGAAAAGAGATCGCGAAAAGCGCTTCAACACACGCGTCGCGCGTAACGAGCTCACAGAAACTGTGACAAGCGCGGCTTCTCGTTAAGTTCCGTTAGCGAATAACGCGTGTTTAGCGCAAGTGTCGCTTTCTGTATTGTCATGTCTTCTCATTGTCTTTGAGGTTGTGCACACATTGAGAGACTCACGACGCTGTTGAATAAAGAGAACAGCCTTGAAGTTCCCGCAGGGCTGTTCACTGCAACCGAGGCTGTCCGCTACATCGCAAGCAAATGTTCAAGGATAGCGACATCATTAAACAAGCTCTGCTAGCATCTCAGATGTGCTGAACTCGCATCTTTATATTTGTTTATTTGATTTTTAAGGAGGCGGTCGCGCCTTTAGTGGCGCCGCATACTCCGCTTTGAAGTGTCGACAAAAATGAAGGCAGAAAAATACTGCAAAGCAACTAAAGACAGTCAAATATGACGAATATTTGCGAAGGTACTCAAGCGGTACCCACAAGGAAGGCGCAGAAGTTGCGCTGCTTCTCTGTAAAATACCACGGCGCATTCTTTCCGTGCCTGCTTTGGGTCGCAGCTTGGCGAAAGTAATAAGCAAAGAAGTTCAGTTTGGCCTAGTTGGTGTTTACACATATCGTATTGACCGCTATTAAGGACGTCTTTATTAGCGGTCAATGTGATATGTAATAAACAAAAACCACAATTATTTGCCACTATAGTGCTTGATTTTACAGTAGCGTGACGCTTATTTTAACAAATCAGTAAATCGAAAAAAGGCTTCCTGGCTTGCCCCGTCAGAAGGGGTTGTTCTTTTGTTTAATGACTACGTACCAACTGATCAAGAGAAGGAAATTCACAGAAGAATAAAAATGGGTTGGGTTGCATACGGCAGACATCGCTAGCTCCTGACTGGAAGCTTACCGTTATCATTGAAAAGGAAGGTATACAATTAGTCCGTGTTACCGGTGCTGACATATGGGGCAGAGACTTGGAGACTGACAAAGAAGCTTGAAAACAAGTTTAGGACCACGCAAAGAACGATGGAACGAAGGATGCTATAGGCATAAATTTAAGAGACAGAAAGAGAGCAGTTCTGGATCAGAGAGCAAATGGGTATAGACGATATTCTAATTGACATTAAGAGAAAATAATGGCGCTGGGAAGGTCATGTAGTGCGCAGATTAGATAACCCTTGGACGTATTAGGGTGACAGAATGGTATACCAAGAGAAGGGAAGCGCAGTAGAGGACGGCAGAAGACTAAGTGGTGCGACGAAATGAGGTAATTTGCGGGTGCTAGCTGGAATCGGTTGGAGTATAGGACAGGGGTAATTGGAGATCGCAGGGAGAGGCCTTCGTCCTGCAGTGGACATCAAATGGGATGATGATGATGAGTACGATTATTATTATTATTATATTATTATTATTATTATTATTATTATTATTATTATTATTATTATTATTATTATTATTATTATTATTATTATTATTATTATTATTATTATTATTGTGATGACGATCAACTAGCCCAGCACGAAAGTCTTCTAGAGTAACGAATGATCCATTGAGCGTACTCTTGAGGATCGTGCTTTGTTTTCTACCACATATCTCAGTTTTCCTTTCTCTCTCTCTCTATCTGTTTTTCGCGACCCTTCATATTCCCTTTAAGACTAAAGCATGGTGCTCAATGCATTTCTCTCTCCCTCTCTTTCTGCCTTTGCGGGTGTGTGGGCGTCGCCTCTTATTTCTTTATTGCTCACTACGCTAGGCCAGGCTAACATCTCCACTTTTAGTTGAGAACGCTGCATTTCTCCCCGTTTCAGGGTTGCTTCTGCAGGCATTTTCCACAATTCAAAACCGCTCATCAGTGGAAAAAGCGGAAGAAAAAGCGCGATGGGTCGAGAGTATGACTGCTCATCAAATCTCTTTGTGTATAGTGCATTGGAGTTGCACACAGTCGGTACACGGAACCTTGAATGACGTCGCATGATGCCTTTTGACGCGATGTATGTATTTTCGTCGAACTTGTTTACTAGTCCATCGGCCAACACGCCCGTTCATTACTGCTGATTCAGCTATGACAGAGAGGTGTGTTATAGACCTGATAGCCACTGCCATTTTTTTCTCTTAAGGATGCTATTTATAGGTTGCATAAAGTTAACTTAATGCTTGTCGTGTTTGGAAGGCAACGATTATATGCCTGCATGGCCGCATCGTATCTTTTTATAAATTATACAACAGTGAACGTCGTACGCAAGGAGCAGTGCTAGAACCGGGGCGCGATATTACATTTCAATACCACCAGGACACAGCAATTAGTCCTTATACCGAAACTGAAGTCGAGTTCAATGGGCCGCATACGACTGTTAATTATTGCATCAGCACCAGGCTTTAGTAACATTTTTCATTAATGAGACTTCGGGCGTAGCTACTGCGGCGGACTCCAGTGCATTAAACACGAGATTAATTAACAAAGCTACGCGACGAGCAGTGACTGAAATAGAGGCTGAGTCTTCCTTTCCCTTTGCATCCCTCTTTTCCCGGGAAATAAACGTAATATCATAAACAGAACCAAGCCACTGCCTTGTACGCCATAGAGCTTCGCATATGGTATACGTTGTGAAGTTGAAGGCCTGCGAACAGAGCAGCGCCGAGTAAGACCAATTAATTTCTCTCTCTCTCTCTCTCTCTCTCTCTCTCTCGCCGGAGTTGTCTCTCGAAAGAAATGAACCCCGGGCTCGACGTAGAGCAAAGCCGGAAGCTTAAGAGGCGCTGTGAAGAAAGAAATCATAGTGCAAATCAAATGGCCTTGGAAAAATGCCAGAAGAGGAGAACGCAACAGAGACGGCATACAGCGGCACTGCAAGCCGCAGTTTGTCGACTCGCGCGCGTTTCTTCCCATTGGTTCTATTATTTTCTTTCCTCTTTTTTTCCCTACTTGCTTTTCAGCCCGTGCTCTGCTTTTGTTCTCGCGAACGGCACAACTAACGAGCTAATCTGGAAAATGCGCCGCCCCCACACAGTATATGTATACACTCGCGGCCGTCCGCTTCTCCCCATTAGAGCCTCCGAGCTACTCCGATTGTCTTTGCAACGCCCAACACGAGTGGCAAAGACAAACCGCCAGAGAGCTTCTCAACACTCGGCAAGAACATTTATACATGTGAGGCGGTGCGGGAGGAATACAGTCGGTGCTTGGAGCTGAGTTCGAACGCAGATACACCCACAGCTGATAAGCGGGTGACGAACTTTCTTTTTTACCCTGCGCTGTGGCAGCACTGTGTCAGTGACCCTAGAGGGCTCCCGCTCACACGTCCTCGCTCCCTAAGTCTGCCAAGGAAAGGAATGTATGTTGCCCCGTAGCCGACTGTTGGTGCACGTTCTTGATGTGGCCAGTTATAAGAAACCGTGCCTCTTGCGTCGAGCTCACTTCGAGCCCACCCCTTTTTTGAAGTGTTATGCGGTGTGGCTATCACGCTACTTGAATCCATTTGCACTAATTCGGTACCATGTAACTGGAGCAAAGCTGTCAGTATCCCTTTGTTTAATAGGGCTGTTCGAATGTCTACAAACTATTACCGACCGATTTGACTTACATCCATTAGCTACAAAACATTAAAACACGTCATAGCCAAGCACATTATCGTGTTCCTAGAAAGCGAAAATCTTGTTATTTTTATCGGTATGCTTTCAGGGGCGGTATTTCAACTACAAGGCGGCTTATTGAAAGGATTCATGACTTTCCGACTATCTTGTACATGCAACGACAACCTGATGTCATATGTGTAGATTTTTCTAAGGCTGTCGATAAGGTGCCTCACGACAGACTGGTTATTAAACTGCGTCTTTACGTCCTTAATCAATCAGTACTGTGTTGGATTGAAGCGTACTTGAATAGTAGGAAGCAATACGTGAAAATAGATGATGTCGTTTCTGGTTCACTTGAAGTATTTTAAGGAGTCCCGCAAGGCTCAGTTCTCGGGTCGTTATTATTTTTTATATATGTTAATGATTTCGCCGAGATAGCAAAACCTCCTGTAAAGCTCAAACTGATTGCTAATGATTGTTTAATTTACGCATAAAGCTAATGGGAATGATCAGCTGAAAATTAACCAGTGTCTACAGGCGTTATACCCGTGGTTTCAAACTTGGGGAATGGAAATAAATTACTCAAAGTCATCAATTACCCATATTTCTAAAAAGAAAAAGATATTTCCACCTGGATACCGCATCGGGAATTGCGCCTTGTTAACAGTAGATGCTTTTGAGTACTTGGGTGTTATAATTACGCATAACTTAAAAGTGGCATACACATACTGATAACGTATGCTCCGAAGCATCACGGATGCCATACTTTCTAAGGAAAAACTGCTAGGTGCAAGTAGGGACGTAAAACTTATTGCTTTTAAGACGTTTATACGACCGGTACTTGAATATGGCAGCGTTGTCTGGAGTCCTAATCAGAAAATATTGAAAAATAAATGAGAAAGAATACTTAACGTCTTGCCAAATTATATGTTCACGGTATACAAAGGGTGACTCACTTACAGTGATGCTAAGATTGTGTGATTTTAATCGCTAAGCAAACACAAGCTTGGAAGTAGGGTCAAGTTCCTTTTTCAGTTGATGAAAGGCGATTTTAGTACTAACAAAAAACGACTACTCACGATTACTTGCGAGACGAAGTGGCAGGGCTAATCATACACGAGTCCTTCAGCCTTACTTTGCTCGAACGAATATGTATCGGGATTCTTTTTTTTTTCCCCGATGTAATTGACGCATGGAACGGGCTTCCAAAAGATGTGGTCAATGCAAATGATGTTACTGAATTCATGCGTTTATTTGATGTAAATTTATGTGATTGAATCTGAGCTTTAGCTATGGTTATAGTTATTTAATTGTGTCTTGTTTGGATGTATTACTTATTTTGTATATGTGCATATAAGTGTGTATCTTTGTAAACTTCTGCATGCAAAAAGTTCTCCCTCCCTGTAATGACCCTCACGAAAGGGTTAATAGTATTCCTAAATAAATAAAATAAATAATTAAATAAAGTAACGTTTTTGTCCATTATCGGAGTAAAATTCATTCACCAATCTGCGCTTGTAACTCCGCAGCGAAGCGAGCGGCAATCAGACAGTCCTACATATTGCCACGCCTACGTTGCATTGCTTTTTCATTGCAACGTCGAGCAACGGCTCGAGGCACATTCACGTCCCCGGCGCCACCGCCACCGCCGGCGTTGTCGTGAGTTACCGCGTGCGGCGCGCGGAGGGCTAGAGCGCGTGTTGGACCTGATTAAATCAAGCAGGCTAGGAGACTGCGGTGGCGAATTCGGCAAATCGCACCGGTGCGCACCGGCGCCCACCAGTGAACCGTTTCATTCAATCATGGCCACACCAGCGCGCATCGGTGCGATTTGCCGTATTCGCCATTTGTCAGCGCCCCGTTTCAAAGGGGACGCCAATGAATAATAATAATAATAATGATAATAATAATAATAATCGAGGATTTTAGGAGACGGCGGAGTCTGTTTGACTGCAAAAACGACGAAGCGAAGTGGACGCACCTGAAGAGCTACGCTCAATCGCCTCGGTGGTGGAGCCATGGCAGTGTACTTCATTTCGCTACTGCATGGTGTGAGCGACGTGCGCACGCACACTATAAAGACACTAGACAGGGTGACAATTTTATTGCGATAGCAACTAAAGCGCACTTCTGCCGTCGTCGTCGTCGTCACCGTAATGTACGGTATAAAGTCCGAGGGCGATCACAACCTATGCCGAGCGCCTTATGCTATATGTGCGAGTGAATGCGTGCGAAGTGAGCCAACGATGGTGGCGCGATCTCGCGCGCGCAAGGGAGGAAAGCTGGGAGAAAGCGTGCAAGGGACCGGAGGGGGGTTCCACTCTGCCGGCAATTGCATATGGCGCGGCCGCGCGGGCCTATCGTGAAAGCGATGTGCGAGGGGGGCAAAATCTATAGGTGGGCCGACGGCTCATACGTAGGCGCCGACAATATAGGGGGTGGGCGGGGGGGGGGGGCGGCCCGGGGCTTGAATTCCCGCTGGAGTTTTCCGGAGGGGGCAGAGGGTGGTGCCGAAGCCTTGTGGTTTCGCCTCCCACCGACGACAAGTTATCCTTTCATCCACTGTCGTTTCCCTTTTCTTTATTATTTTTTACATTACAATTTTAACCACAGCTAATTTCTCTGATGCTTTCCTTGGCTTCATTGTTCGTTGGCTTTATCCAATGTATGAATTGAGAGCGTTCTGTTAAAAACGTAAGTCTAATAACTGTGGGTTTTTACGGCGAGTTTGATGGGGCATATCTCTAAACTGGCGTTATTCTCTAAATTCACTTAAAGCGGATACGCCTTGCCAGCCACTCACCGGCTACAATTCGTAAGTTGCGATATGTGCTACAAGCTAATTCAATCAGAAGATGATCAGTCAATTTTTGTTAATCAGTTGAATAGGTTTTTCGAATTCTCGTGCAACTAATGTTCGCCTCTCTTAATAATCCAGCTCAAGGACTAGAATTATGTTAACTGCAACAGGCTATTTTTAAAATTACGTAAAAGTTAAAAATGACCACACTATATATAGCGTTCCTGCTGAGCTGCTCTGTGCACGCATTGCCCATGAGCGCAGCGGACAGTAGGCGTCAAGCTAACGTTACCTAATGATTTGCTGCAGTATGCGGACTGAGGCCGAAGGTTACTCGTCGGTCTCGTCTCTCGCTCTCGTGCATCGTCGGTCTCGTGCACCATCGAGGAACGACGGCTACAGCAACACTGTCGGCGCTTGTCATCAGACCGGTGTTGTGAGGCGCCTGGCAGCTCACCGGAGTTGCGTGCTGCCTCACGTAAGCCTGTCACAGTGGCGTATATAATTAGAACGCCGTCCGAAGAGTTCAAGCGCGACGATAAAACCTTGCTATCGCAGTGATTGGTTCGCCCTTCGGGAGAAACTGCCATTGTTTTTTTTTTATTGTTTTTTATTTTGGGGGCGATACCGGAAGTGTTTTCGGGGCTGTGAACATGAAGAGGGTCATAGCTCACGATGATCTTCTTGTTGACCGTAAGCGGATGAACGTTCTTTAATGAACAAAGCCTCCTGGCGTCTTAGTCCACACTCCGCGTAGGGATGTAAGGTGCAGCATAGAGGTAGCGTACACAAGTCGGTGCGCAACACCGGTTGCTGTAGTTTATACGTAGAGTGAGAACCGTGATGAGAATCAAGCTTAGTCGTGTTTCTGAGATGCAGCTTGAAATAATAGCCTAAATATAATTTTTTGTGTCGCTTGTTTAGGTTGACGGGTTTATGTGAAAGGCTAACAGCCGGCCAGCGGTAACTCTCCTCTTTCTGCCTTTATCTTTTCGCCGATGTAATCCCATTCTACGCGTAGACTAGCAAACCAGATTTCCTCCGGTTAACCTACCTAGCTTTCTTTCTTTTTTCTCTCCCTCTCTGCAATCCGAAGCCTGACGCAGGAAAGCAAATTGAATCTTTTAATAGCAGCGTTGGTTCGCCAAAATCCGCGCATCTTTTTCAGTTTTTTTTTAGAACTTTTGTGGCCGCCGCTGCACCATCACCCCTTGCAAGTGGCTGTGTCGGTCCGCACAGAAGGCGTTCCTGAAAACGACATAACCAGATAAAACTTCAGTTCCCCCTCTCTCTCTCTCTTTCTGTACGGGAATTGGCCGCGTTGACATGTCCGGGACACCATGCATGCTAAACGACTTACGTTGAACAAACATTTATAAAGCTATTCCCCCAAGATATAAATCATACGTCATAGGCTAGAAAAAACAATACGGAGAGAAGCGAATTCGGTTCAGGGTGATGTCGCACGTCGCTCCACAATTAAAATAACTTGTTTCGTCGGTCTTTAGAAAGTGAAATATATATTTAGTTGTGACCTCCAGGAAGCACTTTGATGCTTTACGTAGGCTATTCCTAGAAGATAAACTGCGCGAGGACCGTGTTTTGACTTGTGTCCTTATACCCTCGTATGTTAATTACAGAACGTTAATAGCTTTTGTACAGGCAATGCCAATATCTATATGGAAGCAGTACAGTGTATAAGGTGTTTAAACACATTCTACAGAGTGTTGTAAGGGTGGATCTGAAGAGTGTGCTCGGTATTGATCATAGTGAAATCCATATGTAAAGGCACTGCTTGTTGCTGCTGGCGAATATGATGGTGAAGCTGATTCAAAAGACCCTCAGTTAAATGTTAGTCCTTTCAAGTGGAAATTTGCGTGGATTGGGAGGTGTAAGAGGAACAAACACTGCCGTGCTCATAAAGTGGCAGTTCGACAAAGCGACGAACTTCACAATGTTTCGCGAATGGACAAGACACTCCTCCACAAGTCAGCTACTGACAGTTGTCATTAGCGCTTGTCCCGTCTCTCTAGCCTTACTTTGTCCCATCTGTCCAGCTTCAACGCACTCAAATATGCCTTACCAACTGGCCCAATATTCTACTCTTCTGAAATCATAACATATACAAGTCTATCGAAACAGAAAAAAGAAAGAAAGGTCGTAATGCCGTGACATCCCGTTCGCCATATCAGTTTTGAAGGTAATATACTAACATTATCGAATGAAAAGTACAAATAAAGCAGGCTTTGTTGAATCTCGTGTTGAGAGCTACAAAGAGGAGGAAGTGCGACAATTGGAATAGGAATAAACCAAACACAATTAAAGCTCTTTGTTATCGGGAAGAAAACACGATATAAAACTCCACTAGTACTGCTGAAAGAGCAATGAATGCAGCGGTGTGAAGAACTCGTGCTAATAAATTAATAACTCCGTTCACGGATTGTCAAGGTTTAAAACGCAACTGTGCCATTTCGCAAATCTCGGGGCACTCACTTGAAGTAGAGCTAAAAGGAGACTGAAATTTCGTTGTGAGCTGTCGCGCGTATAGGTGAAGCTGACAGCATTGTTCAGACCTGAAAGATCAGAGGAAAATCATTGCTCGAAAACTTCGAAACGTTAACAAAGTGTGTGTATATGAAAGCTGTGGTTATCGGCGTTTCGCAAAAGCGTTTCGCCCCGCTCTCGGCAGTTGAGGCGCGCCCCGCGACATTACTGCACCAGGCTTGCGAAAAACTCAAGACATTCTCGTCGCAGCGATGAGAATGTCTAACGTTTCAGTCTGTGAAATATTATTCTGGACAATATCTCGAAAAGTTAACTTCTTGCGTGACACTGCCCACATTTGCATGTGGCTCGCAGCGCCGAGATATATTGCAGCATAGTACGCTGTGCATCGACAACGACGAAGCGCACTCGCATCTCGTGTCGTCTAACTCTTGTCTGTGTGTATACTTCCTCGTCTACCGTATTTTTCGCATCCCTCGAGCATCGCACTGCGATGAACTCGTGCATGTGTGCGCGTAATACAACCACTTTGAGCCCGTCGAATGCACTGGCCATATTTACAGGCTGAGACTGCCCAGTGACTGCAGGAATGCCGCGCCGCACTCAGGTGCTCATGCCCGCTATATATATATATATATATATACTTTGAGCCCGTCGAATGCACTGGCCATATTTACAGGCTGAGACTGCCCAGTGACTGCAGGAATGCCGCGCCGCACTTAGGTGCTCATGCCCGCTATATATATATATATATATATATATATATATATATATATATATATATATATATATATATATATATATATATAAGATGTCATTGCAGGCCTCGTATGAGGCAATAGAGTATATAGGGCATATAACAAAACATAATGGGCATACATTATTAATAGACAGTGGAAAAATGTATACACATTTTATACAAGCATTAAAGCATTGTAAAAAAATAACAGGGTCGGTAATGTGCACATTAGAAGAAAGACAAACGATGCAGTTCTTTCCATAAACAATGAAAGCAAAAGTAGCCACTCCAATAAAGATACTAAACAATACTAAAAATGCAAGAATAATAAGCGAAAATAATGAGCTCATAAACAAGAGAGCACACGACTTAAAAAGAAGAAAAAGCATCATGCACTTTATTGAAGTTAGGCGATGGAATATGAACTGATGAGCTGGCGGAATTTATCAGGATTAGATTCGGAGACGATGAAATCAGGAAGGGCGTTCCACAATCGAAAGGCACGAGGAAGCGCCTACCAATTGAATGCATGAGTGTTCCCGTAGGTGCGCGTGAAGCTGAGGTGATTATATAATCTGCGAGATGTGAAAGGTGCTACTTGAAGCCGTACAGAAGATTTCCTATCCGCATGAACGTACTTGTGAAATAATGATATGAGTGCAAAATCACGTCGAGTATTTTATATATATATATATACCTTGATACAGTTTTTAAGAGCTACTGACCTGCACAAAGGACTATAGCCTTAATTGGTGTTCGTTGCGCTAAAAGTGATTCTTTGCTGTGATGGCCTGCTGTGACAGCGACCGGCTGTGATCGTGTCTGTACTTCCTATCTCTCTCTCTCTCTCTCTCTACTTTCTTACCTTTCTACCTCACTCTCACCAGTTCTCCAGTGTAGAGTAGCTGAAGCATACTTCCCGATTCCTTTTCGTTTATTTTCTTTTTTCCTGCATACGAGTATGCTGAAAAGCTATGCGCAAGAGAACATGGTTCAAGCTTTCTTCCGTTGCACTGAACGATCGTTTCGGGAGGAAATGCTTTAAGACTGACAAGTGTAAATGGAAAACTGCCTTATTAGCACAACCAAGCATCTGGATGACAATGTTTGCGAGCTATACACAATGAATGCGAAAGGAAAACGAATGATCTAGAGGCCCAGTATACTTAAGCAGCATTCGTTCACAGAATGAGGTATGTCTAGGGACATTGAGAAACAAACTCAAAGAAAGTATTTCAGGGTCCACCTGTTTGACATCCCTTTTTCCTTTATCACATCCCCTATCTGTATTTTCTTCCGGTGAAAAAAAAGAAAGCAAATAGAAGAGACGGCAGAACCATTTTAATGAGTGTCTGAAATCTGTCAGGTGATAGCTGGTTAACCAGCAATTTATCAATATAACATCGAGTGCTCAATGAGATTTCCAGCTATCTTGTTGTTTCCGAAATTCCAGTTCTTTCTAAACGGCTAGGCACTTTCGAGCGCAACCAGGTTGGCCATTTTGCTTCTTTCAACTGCCCTTGTGGTCGTGCAACATCCCATCTCTCCTTCTCTTCCTTCTATTTTTGCCTCGGAGTTTCCCGAATTCGGGACAACGCAGTTGAGAGGACGTGCGCCGTTCGTTTTTAGTGAGCAGCAGGAAGCGAGCAAGTGTACTTCTCCGCGCGTTCGCCTGCCGCTGACGGACGGGCGACAGCCGAACCGCAGGCTTAACTTAAACCCGCTGCTTCGCCCACCGGCTGTCGCGCCAGCTCTCGCGTTCAAATTAAAACGCGACCAGGGTCATGCGGCCTCATGACGACAGCTTCAACCGGTGGCGGACATCAAACCTTCCCCCCGGAACTCGCGCTGTCGGCCCAGCGGCCTACAAGCCAACTCTGCCCGCTCTTTTCTATCCTGGTCGATGCGCTTCCTGTCCTCTCACAGCGGTGCGCGCGGTTGATTGCGGGTGTGCAACTCGGTAAATTAAGCCTCTTCGCTGCAGGTGGGCCACCTAATGCTCTTCCAGAACTTTCTGCGACGCCCGTTCCATTAAAAGCTCGGCCCCCCAAATGTGCGCGAGTGCGTGCCTTGTCGGATGTTCGGTGTGTTCGCAGGACAAAGCGTGGGACACCAGATATCATTCCTGCAGCGCGGACTGTAATGAAAGGGTCTCGGCGAAAGCGTGTGTGTTGGCCTGCCGTACGAGCGTTCCGATGTCGTGTGAAATGCACATAGAGCACATACGGTGCGTGTACTTTGAGGACACGCCACGCCTTATCATGTGGACTCGCCACGTCTTATCATGTGACACGCCATGGGACGAAATGGCCCGTCCTCTCGCGAGGCTTACCTCCACCGCATTCGCCGGCAAAGGGTTTCTTGCGATTACTTTCGAACGGTCGCCTACACCGAACAGTCGCTTATAGCGAACTCAAACGAAATTCTGTTATACCTTCTTTATCGAGTGATTCATTACGTTCAACGGAGAAGATAAGCAATGAAGGAATTCATGTCTTGAAAACAAGGCCACGTGTAGCAGGCAGTATTTTTGCATGCGCCTTGAACTGTTTCTCAGTGTTACTAAGAATAGCGACACCGATGCGCGGTCTGCTCCGGTCCCTTTCCAGGAGCGTCGGCATAGCACCTTCGCAGCAAATCCGCCGGAGAGTGTGCATCCTGAAGTGTTGAGCGAAGCAACTCCTCAATTTCAAGGGTCGCTGGCAGGGAACGCCACAAGCTCGATATATCCAAAGCCGAGTTCGTTGTGAGGAAGCTATTTTACATTAGTGTCGGTCGGTTAGTTTCGTGTGTTCGGTACAGAGAACAATTTACTTCGTTATATTCTAGTTTGACTGCATGCAGCAAGTGACATGCAATGTTCCATTTCACCTGTTGCGCGCTCTTTATGGCTATGTAAGACTGTATACGCATGCTACGTCAAAGCGTTCGGCGCGTTCTACATATTCAGATTTACACGACCGCAGTGAAGTGGTTTGTGCTTTATTTTTACGGTATTGTTCGCGACGCAGAGGTATCCCGTTGGCACAGTCTGATTTGACAGCAATCAGGGTGACGTAAATTTGGGCTTCTCATTAAGCGGTTGCCAGAACTTTATTTGCTCATAATTTTGTGTCAAGGCCTATACTCGCGTGATTGAATAACAAAGTAGTTATGAAAAAAAAGTGACAACCAATAGAAATAGCGCCGCAAGGACGAAAGTTAGACTATACTATATTGAATGCGCTGCGTTCTTACTGCAACCATGGCCTAATTCGACGAATAAAGGTTGCTAGCAATGAGGCCATTTTAGGCATCAGCAATGGCCGTGTCATAGCGTAATATTTGAGTACTATCTCCTTCAGAAAACATTTTTCCTGCAATACAGTATTCCAGGTTTAGAAGGGAGGCGCGGGAACCGCTGATTGATTGATTGATTGATTGATTGATTGATTGATTGATTGATTGATTGATTGATTGATTGATTGATTGATTGATTGATTGATTGATTGATTGATTGATTGATTGATTGATTGATTGATTGATTGATTGATTGATTGATTCTACCCACCCTCGGGGATGAAACAGTTTCAGAAAGGTTTATCACAGGCTCCCTCGAATGTCATCGGCACTAAAACAGCGGTGCTAATGCCCACTCTAGAACGGCACATCCTGAATGCTAGGTTGTTTTCCGTACGGGACGCAGTATCGCTGTCATGAAAAGTTCAGGAGGGCAGCTCACGAAGGGGAGCCGCGGGAGCCGTTCTCTGATAATGGGGTGCCGAAGCTTTGTTTACGCATCTAAGCGTGCTTCCCCTAGCTCTAACGGGAAGCCGAGGGGGCGGCGGGTAGACCCCGTGCCGTACATTATATGAGAGAATGCCCGGCCACGGCACTCTACCTCCCGGGCCGAATCTCGTCTGCCAGAGACAGCGCTGGCGGGCCATATCTCTCTCCCAGTCTGTGTATCGCCTACCGAAGAACCTGTCACAATCGATCCCGGCGTGCGCTCTGTGCCACCATTGGGCGCGGTTATTTATTCATCGGGCGCTGCCCAACGACCCTGGCTTGATGGCCCCCCGCGTGAACAAAAGCCGAGAAAATGCGCGCCTGCAAAAGAAAGCAAAAAGAAAAAGAAAGCCTCGCCCGAAAACAAGAGCGGGCGATTCGAGTTAGCGGCCTCTTTTGTTGCTCCCTGGCGTCGTGGCGCTATAGCTTTGAGACCTCTTCTACAGCGGCATGGCGACTGCCTGTTGTTCATTCATTGGTTCCCTTCCTTTC